>NC_047590.1:2132000-2458500 GCF_011004845.1 Esox lucius
CCTAGTCCCTAACACTAAACCTAAAATAAAAACATTTATTTTTAATATCAAACCTAAAATTCTGAAATTACCTTAAAAGAGGCTTCCTGTCCAGACTTTTTCTTACTTCAGGCTGGCTGTCCAGACTTCTTCTTACTTCAGGCTGGCTGTCCAGACATTTTCTTACTTCAGGCTGGCTGTCCAGACATTTTCTTACTTCAGGCCTCCTGTCCAGACATTTTCTTACTTCAGGCTGGCTGTCCAGACATTTTCTTACTTCAGGCTGGCTGTCCAGACTTCTTCTTACTTCAGGCTGGCTGTCCAGACCGCGTGGTCCTACCCTTGTCCTTCCTTGATGCTCGGTACAACTTGATGCTGAGACTAGGCAGATCGTACAGCTCCTCTAGATGGAACCTACTACGGAACCGTTCCACAAACTGGTTTTCTCTGTCCAGACGGAACCGCATGGCCCACAGGATCTGGGTTCCCTCCTGACACAGGTGGTCGAAGGTGTCCAGGAGCTCCTCCAGGTAAGGGTGGCTGTAAACCACGTCCGCGGCAAACACGTAGTCGTAGCGGCAGGTGGCCCGCGGGAATCGCTGTTCCAGCTCCTGACCCCAGGACAGCTCTGTGACAGAAGGGCTGTGTCTGCAGCCCCCCTTGGTGTTTCGGAGTATGTTGTAGTGCAGGTTAGACAGAACCTCGGGCAGGTCAGTGGAGGTGACTGCAGCGCCTGGGAAACAGACAAAACAGCGCTTAGCGAACGGCGAGGAGATTCCCGCTGGGCCGGTCGGAACCGGACCCTAATCTGGGCCGTGTGGCAGCTAGCAAACTGTCCTTCCAATCGGTTCTGCTTGTTGCCTTCCCAGAACAATGGTTTCTTAGCTCCAACACCCCCTTCAAAGGCTGTTTCTTGTAAGACTTATGAGGGAATCAAGTCCTTTCGTGTCAAATTACCTAATAAATGGCCGACACACACACAGTATTCGCTGATAATAATGACATGAAAGGCAACTTTGTGTACAAAGCATTTGGATATGTTGTCACTCACCTAGAAGGCAGGCGACTATGGAGACCAGGCCAGTGCCGGCACCCAGCTCAATGACGTTCTTGTCCAGCAGGTTGTACGTGTCCCGTTGGGTGTCCAGGAAATAGCACAGAACTATGGCCTTCATAGAAAACAAGTTGACGGATGAAGACAACGTGGTGCCATTGATCGTGAACAGTAGTGATAATAATTGTGGTGATTAGCATGTAGTCGCGGTGACAGTAACAAGTGTGTATGGGAACGGACGGGGCGTGAGAGCCTACCGATGGCCACATCACGGCTCCGTAGAGGTCATGTGACTCCCTGATCTTGATCTGGTGCTCGGCGAAGCAGTAGCCCTCCCAGACTTCCAGGGTGATCAGAGACTGGAGGACTCGCCTGGACATGATGGCCCCCACCAACTCTGCATCCTCCGCGACATCTGCGTCATGGCAACAGAATTATTTTCAGAATATTGATACGTTCGGGGTGTTTTGTTACTACCCACATTTTACCCAGTTTTCTAAACTCACAATTTTTATGTTTGTTTGTTTTGAGTCAAATTGTCTGGACACTCTGCTGGCTGGTGGCTCATGAGGCTGTCTCGGGTGCAGTCTGTTGTTGGGACGCAGACTGGCGCCCCCAAAAATAAAACCGATGCAACATCCTAACCAGAATTGGAGCTGCTTGGTGCATTCTGCGGCAAAGCCCTTTGATGAAGCAGATCAGCCATTGAGGAGAACCCTAACCTCTCAAACCAACGTCTGTGCAGAAGCTTCAGCTAAAGATGTGTGAAGACATGAATGTAGGGATTGTGCTGAAAGTGAACTTCCAGATGGGATTCGGGTGGTGTTGGGTGGGTAAGGGGGTGGGGCGCCTTCCTGAGAAAAGGGCCAGAGCGAACCCTGAACCCCAGGCACCATGGGTATGCAGGACATGTGCATTCTGAGGGGTATGCTAATATGACTGGAGCTATTTCCAAACCTTCTTGCCTCTGCTCAGATGGTGTATCCTATTCCTCTCTGCATGGGAATATGCTTAACCAGATCTCCCAGTTCAACTTAACACCGGGGGGAACTCTCAGTTGCAGAGTCCCCCATCCTCTCTCCTTCCCAAAACCCACTGGAGGAAAGGAGTTGAGATGTTAACTGTGTTTTGGTCGAGAGTGACTGCTGAGTGGTTACAATACGTAGATTCTTCTGACCGAGAGATGTGACGTAAAAATCCAATGAACAGAACGTTGAGTCGATGGTGGACTGAGTAACAACATGGCACACTCACACTGCTCACATTGTCTGACCAGTCAAAAGGCCTGGGTCACTGGTTCCAGGCCTGATATTTTCATTATATTTCGATAGGTTAGTACCGCACAGAGTGTTAGAAATAAAAGTATATATTTCAAAGAAATGTGCGTGTATTTTCAGGTACATGGCCCAAAATAAGCACCATTATTTGAATATTTAATAATAATCGTTATAACCCAGAGTCAGTGCAGCATCAGTACTGGACAGCTTTAACTGTCCCAGCGTCAGTACAATACATTTATAACTGACCTTGCATCAGTGCTGGATATCTTTAACTGACCTCCTGTTAGTACAAGATATCTATAACTGACCCAGTGTCAGTACTGGATATCTATAACTGACCCAGTGTCAGTACTGGATATCTATAACTGACCCAGTGTCAGTACTGGATATCTATAACTGACCCAGTGTCAGTACTGGATATCTATAACTGACCCAGTGTCAGTACTGGATATCTATAACTGACCCAGTGTCAGTACTGGATATCTATAACTGACCCAGTGTCAGTACTGCGTCTCAGCTCTTTGGTAGTGTTAGCACAGGCAGGGTATTTGCGGTCTGATTGAGAAGACACGTAGCTGCTATATTTCAGTTATGTAAACTGGTGTAGAGAAGCCTCTTAAAGGCCTCGTAAAATCCCATTCCCACTTCTTCCTCTGTGTGAGTTCCTGAATACAACACCATAAACACTTTTAACAAGACATACTGCTCTTACAGGACTGAATATGAAGTCTGTGGATCTGACAGGTGGAGCCACCTACTGTTTGTTCCGGCACCTTCCTCAGAGTGGACAGACTCCTCTGTGACCAGGTGGGAGTCCATAACCGGGTGTCTGTCTGCTCCGGTCCAGGGGGTCAGGGGTGACAGTTGGCTGTCCTGGGTTTGAATGCGTGATCAATGGTTTGACTTGTGCTCCAGATAAATGAATGGTCCTTAGTCCTTAGGTGTTCCACTCTCAATTGACTCAAGACTCATTCAGGCAGCTGGCTGTGCTGGGAAAGGCTCCTGTTTCTTCTCGCCTTCTGTTACTGAACCCTGGGTAGCAGTACTCCCCCTTCTCTCCCCCTCTACTCGAATGCTGTAACCTGTTGGAGGGTACCCCTCCTCTCCTTCACTCACATGCTGCAGGGGGCCACTGCCAATCCACACCAACCATCTACCAATACACAACAACAGCTGAACCTTCGGCAGCCACACAGAGAGCATGAAATGGGGGGTGGGGGGGGGGATGCAGGGAAACAGCTGGAGATGAAAGAAACAGAGAGAGAAAGAAGGGCGGAGAAAGTTAAGACTAAGAAGGTCAAGTGAGCTGCGGCAGAGTTAGAAATAGAACTGTGGACAGGGGGTGTATCAACAGAGAATGGAGGAAAGGGGTTGTGGGGATTCAACCTTTGATGTGGGGGGGTATTGTCGTGCCAAAGACAGCCTCATGCTCTGAAGGCCGGCAGTGAGCCTGGGCTGAAATCAGATACGGCATTAGCTTCCAGAACAGTGCTGTTCCCTGAGGACCACCTGCTCCCTCCCAGCTGATCACACGTCAACAGCTCAGCGTAGCTCAATGTGGAGGAGCCCGTATCTCCACCTATCAGCTTACCCTCTGCTCCAGTCAGAGCCAGCACAAACAGCCCCAGTGCCACCAAGGTACGACACCGGTATCGTAATACAAAAAGGTTTTTTTATTGTTCAAAACATTAATAAATATTAATTCATGTCATTATCTAAATATTCAAAACCATTTTTTTTTTTTTTATATTTTAATTTAAATTAATGGGTTATAGCACCACTAACATTCAAAAACTCATAATTCAGAATAGTATCACCATGGTTTCATGTAGAGTATTTCCCCCCGATGACATCACCAAACAGTTAAATAAAAAAAGTTCCTATACGTCTTTTTTCCCTCTTCCCCTGCCCCTCCCCGCACCTCTCCTCCCCCTCCTCCCGGGCCTTGGTTTGCCCTCGAACACTGACCGGGCTGTAACCATGGTGACTCTGCTGTCAGCATCACTGTCATCCCCAGAACTGCTGCCACTGCTGGTTAGCCCCGCCCTCTGTTGGAGGTTACTAGGTTGACTGACACCTTCATTAGAAGGCCGCACTTCCTTCTCCTTGCTGGCCACTCCCAGTACTTTCCCTTTTTGGCTGTCCCCTCCCACCACCTGGCTGTCCCCTCCCACCACCTGGCTGTCCCCTCCCACCACCTGGCTGTCCCCTCCCACCACCTGGCTGGTGCCTCCCACATCCCACTGAACAGGTTCAGTGACCCCTGCTGCTAAAAAAAAACCCTGCCCCCACTGCTGCCACTTCCTTTCTCTGCTCAGCAGACCTTCCTTTCTTAGCCTTGGATGGGGAGGAAATCCCTTCCTCCTGTTCTTCGTGGTCCTCCTCCTGCCCTTCTCCCCCTCCATCCTCCCTCTCTTTCCTCTTCAGACAGGTGACGACCCTGCGGAGGCGCTGGCTCCTGATAGCCTGTCTCTCCTGCTGCTCCACACGGAAGAACGAGTCGATGCGCAGCTGAGACTAGGGGGAGGGAGGCGTATTATTAGGTTCTACTAATGCATACATTTTCATTTTTTAACATTATTTTACCAGGCAGGTGGGCTAAGGACACATTCTCAATTACAGCAACAACCTGAGAGCAATACGGTTGAACTTGCTCAGAGACAGATTGACTGGGTTTTTCACCTTGTCAGTTAAAGGATTAAAACGAGTGACCTTTACTTCACCGACTCATCCAATACCAGACAGACAAAGACAGACAGTCCAACAGACCGTCACACCGACAGACAGTACCTGTTGTGTATTTAGCTGTTTGATAACAGGTTGGAGGGTCTCCTCTGTCTTCCTGCTGTTCCAACCAAAACGACTCTCACAGAAAGTTGGGGTGGGGTCAAGGAAAGCTGTTACGTGCATACACAGACACACACGTGCAAACACACACACACACACACACACAGACACACACGTGCAAACACACACACACACACAGACACACACGTGCAAACACACACACACACACTCCGCTGAATCTCTTTAAGGATATTCCTTGATCAGGTCCACGTGTGGGCGGCCCCAGCTAAAGGAGCCCTCTGATAGGTCGACGGCCGGCTCCAGGTAGGCGGTGGCCACGGCAGGATTGGGGAACCCTGCCTGCAGCCGGAGACCTCTCAGCTTCTTCTTGACCTTGGAGTCACGGGGGTCAGAGGTTAACCGCTTGTTTTCCTGGGCCAAGGACCACCACTCACTGGGAAAATAGGGAGGCAAGACACTTGAGTTAAACGAATAAACCTTAACATGAGGTAGATGAACACCTGAACATACTTCAAACATATACCTAAAATACTTAACACATTGTGCTGTAGATAGTATACACTATCACTACTCCATCACTACTCAATGGCTCGAACCTGAACTGCCTTAGGGGTTCCATGCCTGGTCCAGGGAACTCGTTGAGGATCTCCATGCCAGTGACATAGCCCACCCCCTGGACCCCTTCAGTGTAGTCGCTTCCCAGCAGGTAGGCCAGGTTGATCAACTTGGTACGGTCCACGCCTGGGGGAGGACATGAGGTCAGGAACATGCCAGCTTACGTCTTTTCGTGGTCCTTTATAGTGATGGGAGGGGAAGTAATAAATAAAAACATATCTTGTACTTTTTATCCTATAGCTTTCTCCTCCATCTTCTTATCAAATAGCGAGCCGACATGTTTTCAGCACTTGTGTTTCCATGACTAATGTCATCTAATGTTCCCACAGTTGTCTGGTGCCTCTGGAGCAGACAATGTTTCGACACACACACCCACACACTCACACACACACACTTACACACACTTACACACTCCCCCACACGCCCACCCACACACACACACACAAACACACCCACACACAAACACACACCCAGTTGGTTCTGCAGGTCTATGTACTGGTAGTGTTCTATGTATTTGTTCTGGCTGAAGAAGTTCTTGTAGACGTGTCGTCCGCCAAACAGCCAGACATCACTGTCGTCGGTGATGGTTCCATGGGTCTGATCAGTCCGGTCCAGGGCAGCACACTGCGCCTCAGCCTCGCTGGGGGCCACCAGGAACGGAACCCCAAATAACCGGAGCAGCTCCTGACGGACAGAAACAGAAAGAGTAGAATGACCAGCCACATTCAGATGTTCTACTCACAATTAATATTATTTCTATTTATTCTATTTCTCACCCAGCCACTCACACAAGGAAGCGGAGGATTGATTTATTTTTTCTATCCTGTGATCGGTATGAATGTTCTTGTGTAGGTTGAGTCTTAAGATTATTTGCAACATGTAACAAATATTATTAATATATGAATATCCTTGAAATACGGATTTCAGTTAATTTATTATGGTCAGAACAGGAAGGATAGAACACAGGTCAGTTGGTTAGAACTAGAGGGGTAGAACACAGGTCAGTTGGTTAGAACTAGAGGGGTAGAACACAGGTCAGTTGGTTAGAACTAGAGGGGTAGAACACAGGTCAGTTGGTTAGAACTAGAGGGATAGAACACAGGTCAGTTGGTTAGAACTAGAGGAGTAGAACACAGGTCAGTTGGTTAGAACTAGAGGGGTAGAACACAGGTCAGTTGGTTAGAACTAGAGGGGTAGAACACAGGTCAGTTGGTTAGAACTAGAGGGGTAGAACACAGGTCAGTTGGTTAGAACTAGAGGGATAGAACACAGGTCAGTTGGTTAGAACTAGAGGAGTAGAACACAGGTCAGTTGGTTAGAACAGGCGAGGTAGAACACAGGTCAGTTGGTTAGAACAGGCGAGGTAGAACACAGGTCAGAACTAGAGGGGTAGTTATGTCAGGACCCAGCAGTCTTCCCTTCTCTCTTTAGGGATTATGATGAACGCACATCGTCATCTGAAATATGTCGTATGGGGGGGGGGGTTGTCTGCTGTTAATAAAAACTTTTGCTTTGGCGATGGGCTATTCCAGAACTCCCCACCTCCTGCCCCCTTTCTTCTCCTCCACAGCCAAACAGCTGTTATATCCATCAGAGGGATTTAATACACAAACTGGCACACACACACTGGGACTTGAATATGCACGGTTACATGCAAACACACACACACACCCCTATTGTAAACACAATATCACACCTCAAGTCACTTAATTCAGGAAGAGTTCTAAATAGATAATGCATACATTAAAACACTTTGAAAATACATAGCTTACTGAGTAAATTAAATAAATAAAAAAGAGAAACATGGATGTTTATTGAGAAACATGGATGCCTTTAAATAATGTGCTAAAATGGAATGTCGGTTCATTTCCTGGATTGGCTGACCCCGGGCTGACCGTGGTTACCTGGCTCTCCAGACACATCTGTCCCGTAACGTTGGCGGCCACGCGTTCCTGCTGCTGCTTCTGCTCTCTCAGGCTGGACTGCTGCTCCTCCAGATGTCTCTCTAGCACCAACAGCTCCTCCTAGGGCAAAAGTCACAGTAAGTGGAGCAGTCCAGTCGGTCATTTACCGGACTCTTATCCAGCGCCACACGGAAAGACACAAAAACTGATTCTGTTTTTCTTTTCAGCTTGGGGATTCAAACCTGTGACCTTTGCTTACTGGCTCACTGGCTCACTGGCTCTGAATCACTAGACATGTATGATGTCAGGGATATTTGGTTGTCTGCATGGAGTTGATGATCACCTGTGTTCTTCCTAAATTCCAGCCTTCTTAGGGAAATTCAACACTACTGTTGTTTGCTCCTTCAACTACTGGGGTTTAAGGCCAGGGGTTTTGTAAAACTCCTGATGTAAAAAGGGCTTTATAAATACATTTGATTGATTGATTGTCTTAATGGCAGTGCACAATCTCCATTTTTAAGTTGTACCTTTTTTTCTTCAAAAGTAAAGTGAATTGGCTGTTCCCTCCTGATGACCCACTTTGATCAGCCACTGAAGTTGGAAGCCCTGCCTTATGCTTCCATGTGTACATACTATCAGCTCCTCCTATAGGACAACAAAAGTACTGCAGCTACCAGTATGTAACCAGAGCTTCTTACCATGTTGATATCCTCCCACTCATTGGGTGCTGGAGGTGGAGCGAGAGCAAGGCTGGACTGTGAAGAAGGTTGGCTCTCCTCTTCATCAGTCTCCACATCTTCCTCTTCTAGTTGGACAGCACCGCTACTGACTGCCTCTTCCAGACCTTTCTTCTCCTCCTCATCCTTTGCCACCTTTTCATGTACCTCATCAGGAGGAGCTCCACCCCTCACCTCCATTAGTGAATCACACGTCTCCTCCTCCTTAAGCTCCTCCTCCGGCACATCAATGAAACTCTCTGAATCGCTCTCCTCACTGTCTTCCATCTTCACCATCTCTGAGTTCCTCTCCTCCAGTGATGAAGGGATGATGACATCCAGTTCAGGCACAGACAGCAGACTTCTCGCCATGTCCTCCTCTCCATCCAGACCCAGGGCTGATGTGTGAACTTCCTGACCTTGACCCAAACCTTCTGTCTGACCTACTGCAGAGTGGAAGGCCCTGTTCCTTAGGTTGATGGCCTCCTCTAGCTCCTCTTTGCTCCTCCTCTGAACCTCCTCCAGCTCCTCTCTGCTTCTCCTCTGCACCTCCTCAAGCTCAACTCTGCTCCTCCTCGGTACCTCCTCAAGCTCCACTGTGCTTCTCCCGCCATGGTCTACCTCCTCCTCACTGAGAATCAGGATGTCTGCAGGAGGGCCAGGAAAGCTGGGGGGACGGCACGGCTGTTGCACCTCCTCCATCTTTACCTGATGAATGTCCTCATTGGCTAGAAGTGACCTCAAGGGGGCGTCCATACCTCCAGGCTCCTCCTCTGATCTGTTGATGAAGGCCAATTGTGAAGGCTGGGGGCTGGTAGGATGGGGTGTCCCAGGAGAACTGCGGATCTGGAGGGCAGAAGGGGGCATGGCCTCCTCTGTCATGGCAGTCTGGATGGCCAGGAGGGTTCGAGGGGAGACTCCCCGACCCCCCTGCCCCCCCCCACTATCACCCCTGCCCCGGGGGACCCCGTCCTCATCCGAAAAGCTGTCCTCCATGGCAGCCTGGATGGCTTTTAACGTCCGGGGAGAGGGGGGTGCTGCGTCCTTAGGGCTGGTTTGAGAGGTCTGGGGTTGAGTTGGTGAGCGGGGTGCCTCCTCCTCCTGGCTCTCCTCCTCAGAGATGGGTCTCCAAAGGGGCTCAGGTCTCCTCCCTGCTCCTCCTGTCCTCCCCCTCTCCGACAGGGGCCCACCAGACCAAGGGGAGGCGGCTGCCTGGTTGTCTGGAACACGCTCACTCTTGTCTGGCTTCTTAGGACCTGCGAAGCACCAACACGCGCACACGCACATGTGTAAGTTTGAGAGGATGAGTTTGAGTACACTGGTGCAGAACCATGAACCCTCTGACCTCTGACCTTTGATGAGGATGTAGTGGGTGGAGTCTTCCGAGAGGAGGCGTCGTGTCTCCACGCTGTGCCCCTCCTTCTGGCTGTAGAGCTCTGCCCCCGGGGCATTCCCTGCGCTGCGGTTGGACATCTCTCTCTCCACCCCCTCCAGGCGCACGTTCAGTTTGTTCCTCTGCAGCAGCCCTGCGAGCTGGTACTGGGAGAAATCCCCTGAACGCTGGGAGGAGAGGAAAACAGGGTTGGGGTGTGTCTGTGTACCTCAGGAGGTGTGTGGTAGGCGTCGTGTTCACCTCAGGAGGTGTGTGGTAGGCGGCGTGTTCACCTCAGGAGGTGTGTGGTAGGCGTCGTGTTCACCTCAGGAGGTGTGTGGTAGGCGGCGTGTTCACCTCAGGAGGTGTGTGGTAGTCGGCGTGTTCACCTCAGGAGGTGTGTGGTAGGCGGCGTGTTCACCTCAGGAGGTGTGTGGTAGGCGGTGTGTTCACCTCAGGAGGTGTGTGGTAGGCGGTGTGTTCACCTCAGGAGGTGTGTGGTAGGCGGTGTGTTCACCTCAGGAGGTGTGTGGTAGGCGGTGTGTTCACCTCAGGAGGTGTGTGTTAGGCGGTGTGTTCACCTCAGGAGGTGTGTGGTAAGCGGTGTGTTCACCTCAGGAGGTGTGTGGTAGGCGGTGTGTTCACCTCAGGAGGTGTGTGGTAGGCGGTGTGTTCACCTCAGGAGGTGTGTGGTAGGCGGTGTGTTCACCTCAGGAGGTGTGTGGTAGGCGTCGTGTTCACCTCAGGAGGTGTGTGGTAGGCGGTGTGTTCACCTCAGGAGGTGTGTGGTAGGCGGTGTGTTCACCTCAGGAGGTGTGTGGTACATGGTACGTCTTCTCTTGCTGAACTCCTTCATGTCTTTCAGGATCTCATGTTTCACCTCCGGAGGCATGGCAGCAAACTCCTCAGAGTTGATATCTACAGAGTTGGGATCTTCATAGACATCCCCCTGAAACACAGGTAGACAAACACACGACAAAAAGAGATGTCACAGTGTTACAAAATAATCAAAAGCTGAAATAACTGTGGCACCACTCTATGTTGACCTCACCTGGTAGCTGTGATGGAGCTGCTCCTCCAATTCCTCCTCCTCCTCTGAGCTGCTCTTCTCTCTCTCCTGCAGGGACGGCAGAGCAGGTAGTACATACAGGTCATCCACCTCCTCCCTCCTCACTGAAGACAGACTGGGGAGAGACTCCTGACTGAAGGACAAACACATTTGCAGCCTCATCATCATAACTTTTAGACACATTATCACAGACAAACAGACTCCTCCATCCTCGTGATTTTTTGGAATCCTCATGATGTGAAACTCTGAACAAGTAGATGGTTCTATATTATCCTACCCTCTATCGTCTCCTTTTGCTTTCTTATTCTCTCCCACCACTCTTCCCCTCTCCTCACCTCCTATCTCCCAGAGCAGCTTTTATGGCCTGTCTCTTAAGGAAGGTCTTAAGGAGTTTCTCGTTGGTTTGTTTGGACTCCAGGGTCTTCTCCTCCTTCTTCTGTCTTCTGACAGCCTGGAGGGGTACAACACAGGGTTAACACACGCACGCACGCACGCACACGCACGCACGCACACACACGCACACACACGCACACACACGCACACACACCAGTGTCTGTTTCTTGAGCAGAGGTGCTTTTCCATCGAAGACGAAGATTGGTTTGATCCGAAAAAACAGCAGTTTACAGAGGCGGTGAAAAAGTGTGAGGAGATGAGCGTTCTGCACACTGTTCCCGTCCCTGTCCCTGACCCCCTTCAAAGCCTGGTTCAACCAGATGCTGATGTCTTGGATGGGCCGGTCAAGGATTACATTCAAAACACATTCTAAAGACTACTCTAAGTAGGTTGAAATGAAATTAACATTTAGCTTAATATGCACACACAAACTGGCATATTACATGTAGAAAGTGAGGTTGGAGGGATGGACGATAAAACAGGTGATTTCTCCTTGAAAGGATACCGACAGCCAAGATCTTGCCCTCGAGTGTCTCGGGGTTGATGGGCTTCCCCGTGCTTTCGAGCAGCTTCCACAGCCCGTGCACTCCCATGGCTCCCACTCAGATCCAAACACCTAAGAGCAACTATACGCACCTAATGTATCGCCGGTAAGATCGCAGTTAGCCAGCTACGTATTAATGATCAATTATAATTACGTGCTATTTAACTCACCTATAGAATACGTCAGACCTAGATTAAAAATAATCGACCAATCTATTTAAAGAGAGACGTACTTACCCGGTACTTGGATACTTTTGACTCTGTGGGTGTAACAATATTTTCTTTCCTACGGCGGAACACTGTGTTGTCAAAGACGGTTCCGCATTGTTCTACGGTTCGTTCGTTTTGTAACACTGGTTTCGTTACATCCTCTTACTGGTCGTGAATCAGATTATCATGTCGACTAAAAGCGCAGGAAATCCTATGAGCTGATTCCAAATCAGTTTTCAGCTGAACTCGTAATTCTGCCACTGTACGAATCAGTTGTGCCAACAGCGTCCGGTGACAAACAAGATGGCGACGCGTATTTAAAGGGGATCTTTCTTCGGGTATGTAATTAGGTTAATTCTTTGAAATGCCGAAGTGACAGTCTTTCTGACTTGTTATACAGCTGCAAGGTAAATGTTAAAAAGTATTTACTTTTAAAGATGTAGGCATATTTTGGTATGCCTGCCTGTTGTTGTCTTTCTGTTAAAAACTAGCAAATGTTAGCTATAATATTGACGTTAAACATGTTTTATTTCAGCTATATCTAGCAGTCGTTTACCGTACTGTTAGCCATTCTTTATCTAACCAGATACTGCGGGCGTTGATCATGTGATAAGTGTTGTAAAAGCTTACTCACAGATAAGCAAGAGAGTGAGTTATTTTAGGCATGTCACTTACGGAACTCAATCAAGCTAAATATCCTTGATGCCAACTCAACAGTTATCAATAAATGTTGACCAATTCGACAACACACAAAAGACTTGTGAGGCCATGATGAGTTTTCTAACTTGTTTCATTCTCTGATTGCGTCATTCAATAGATAACCTCGCGACGTTCGTATTCAATTATCTAACAGGTTCTGGTGGTAAATAAGTAATTTCTACCAAGTAAAAATAAAGCCTCAATGAAAGCAAACGATATTGTTTGTCTTCATCACAGGAGAGACACCATCCGCCACCCTGGAAGTCATACACCGCCCCCTCCCGCTGTCTTTCGACTGGACTGTTGTGAAAACCTCCGCCATGTCTTCAGCTGCAGTAACCGACCGAGGTAAGCTGCTACTTTTTAATGTCCTGCAACACTTTTACATTCAAGTCGTTGAACGGACACATCCATTGTGACGGACAGTAGTTAAAGTAATAATTGTAATAATCACTACCTAGACCATCTTGTGCCACTATATTTCGATCCGGTACTGGTCCAGTAAATGGATAATAAAGTTATTCTTAATTTAGTTACTTTTGTCTATTACAATTTTTATATACTTATATCTGCATTTTCAGTAGATGGAAGTGGGGTGTGTCACTTAATCCTCCACGGTTATGATCTCTCTCTGTCTGCCTACTCAGCCAATCATGCCACACCATGTTGTGACCTGATCACCCCCTTACCCAATACACTGACTGGTAGAAACTATAGATGACATTCCACAATGTCTGCCCCTTGTTCCAGGTTCTGCCCGGCCAATCCGAGGCCCCGGCGATGGCATGGAGACAGACGTGCCCCCAGTCGCCAAGGAGATAGCCGCCTTGGATATGCCACTGGCCGCTGTGTCTCTGTTGAAAGTGGCCAGTCCTGTACTCAGTGACAAGACGGCCCTCCCTGCCCCAGCCAGCACACAGCACAGCCCCCACTCCACCCCCCAGGAGAGCCCCAGGGCCAGTCCCAAGGGCACTACGCCCTCAGTCTCCCAGCCCCCCGGGGTGCTACACCTGGGCAAGGTTTCCCGGGAGGCCTGTGTGGAGGTGGAGGCGGTCCGAATTGTGGTTCCCCGTGCCGCTATCAGCCGGAGGGGGGGCCGTGTGGGGCCAGCTGAGGGGAAGGGAGAAGCCGGAGCGGGGCAGCAAATGGAGGAGCGGCCCCCTTCCCCCTCCCCTCCTCTGGAGGACCTCCGGGGAGCTTTGGAGAAGCTGCACAACTCGGAGAGAAGACTTCTGCAGGACAAGGAGGGGCTGCTCAACCAGCTGCGTGTCCAGACTGAGGTGGGTCTGTTACACGGTCAAATACCTGACAAACTGTCAGCTGCCAGGACAGATGGCACAACCTTGGTTCACTGCTACAGAACATCTGGTGTTAGTCAGGTTTTTGTGGAGCGTAACATCTCTGTAATGTAATTATTACATGCTTTAAGCCGTGGAGAGACAGGCAGAGTGGGGATCTTCGATGGGGATCTTTTGATGTTGTTAATGAACTAACCAAGCTTTGACCTCTCCCACAGGTGAACCGTGAGCTGAAGAAGCTCCTGGTGGCCTCGGTGGGCGACGACCTGCAGTATCACTTTGAGCGTCTGGCCAGGGAGAAGAACCAGCTGATCCTGGAGAATGAAGCTCTGGGACGCAGCCTGGCTTCCACAGCAGAGCAGCTGGAACGCATGTCCATACAGTGTGACGTCTGGAGGAGCAAGTTCCTGGCTTCTAGGTGTGTGTGTGTGTGTGTGTGTGTGTGTGTGTGTGTGTGTGTGTGTGTGTGTGTGTGTGTGTGTGTGTGTGTGACCTGACCTGACCTCTAAGTGTTTGTTGGCTCTGCAGGGTGATGGCGGAGGAGCTGACTAATTCCAGGGTCTCCCTCCAGCGACAGACCAGAGAGGCCCAGAGCGCCATCACCGACCTGCTGAGTGAGAGAGAGGAATTCTCCAGAGATATGAGGCTCACACACCGGTAACACACACACACACACACACACACGTTGCTTTCACACAGACAGTGCACTGCCATGTAGCGTGCTGTTAAGTTAAAACACACCGATATGAGACATAGCTCTGTATGGTAGGACTTCTATCGATGCACTAAAACTCAGAACGAACATTCAAAACATGCCGGGAGGTTTTTCGCACAAAGCAGATGATTGATGTGTGTCCCTCAGGTCTCTGGAACAGTTGTTGGTCTCTCTTCAGTGGGGTCGTCAGCAGACCTACTACCCCAGCGCCCAGCCCCTCAGTACAGGGGAGCTGGCCGCAGCCAATCACAAGCTGGCAGACGCTATCAACTCCCACCTGCTGGGCAATGTGAGGCCAGCAGGGGGCAGTGGGGGCCCTGGTGTGCGGAAGGAAAGCCAGGCCTCAGAGCTCCTCAACACATCACACACACCTGCTGAGAAGATGGCGGAGAAGGTATGGTTTGGGGTGGACCTCCATTTTCTCCAACGATAACACTATATTTATTTTTTGATTTTGTTAATTGGCAGATCTGTAATAAAAACATCCCTCAGTGTTTTCTCTCTTCCTTCCAGGTGCTAAAAATCCTGGACCCTATTTCCTGTTTGGATGAGGACGAAACATCGTCCCTACCCACCTCTGACTCCTCCCCCTCTGCCTTCCTGACCAATAAGAAGAGCATCGGCCGGTTTCACCCTTACACCCGCTACGAGAACATCACCTACAACTGCTGTGAGCGTTGCCGTGGCGACATCCTGGTGCTATAGGACCTGTTCCCACGGTCTGGAGAGTCCCAACCGTCAGGAATTCAGGGATGGGGTTTTTACTGCTGGGACCTTTGGCTTTCTCAAAGCTCATTGGAGGTCAAATCAGAGGGACGTCAGCCTTTCTTCTCCGATGGGTTTTGAGTTGAGAAGACTGTAATTATGAAAACAGTGTTATAGGAGCAGAGAAAGTGAATCTCAAAAGGTCCCTTTCCCATTGGCCATTAGTTTCTTGTTCACCCGCTCATCCGCCATTTGCACTCCAAGCAAATTGGGAAGGGTTAGGGGCTGGACATTCACAAAATTCTACTGAAGAGACACTGCTACGGAATACGGCTTCATTCCGTTACAATTTTAATTTGCAGTAAATGTGCTATTTATGAAAAACGAATCGAATGTATTTTAAACAGGATGTTCTTACTTTTGAACCGTGTTTGTGATTTGAGTTTTATATTTATTTAATTTCTGGAGTATTGTAGACAGGAGCCAAAATACAATTTCAGAGTATTTTCTGTTTATATTCAAAGGGTTTCTTTTTGGCCCTCCAGGACCAGAGTTAATACCCCTGATGTTTAGGATCTCTGTGATTTGCACTGGTATGAAGATATTTAGGGTTAGATCATTTGACCTTGTTTGAGATTTGACCAGAAATCACATGAGGTGTTTTCTTCAAGGCTCTCTCTCTTCCCAACGATGTGACTGAAAACATCAGTTTTGTTGAATGGTTGTCAGTTTTGAAAAATGTCTCTTTGTAAATATTTTTCTAAATTCCATGTCAGGGACTAATATTAAAAATGTGTTAAACCTCTTTTTTGTATTCCTGGTGAACTGCTGGTATTACATTAGAATAAAGGGTGTAATGCTGTTGTGGTATAAATCATTCAACTAAAATGCACCTTCTAAACTATATGACAAGAATGTCAACAGCTTGACACTTACTATTGTGTATGAATCCCAATAATCAATTCTCAAAATAGTTACATCAACATTTTTATATTCAAGGCCTTTACAAGTGCTTCTTATTCCTGCAGAACCACATCAATCAATGCAACAAGAACACCTAACAAATGTCTTTCCGTCAGACAAAGCTACTCCTCCTCTTCCCAGTACCTCTTCCCACCCTTGGCAGAACTCCCCCTGTTCTCCATTTTGGTTTTCATTGAAGGCTGTATCCTGCTGTTGCCTCCATCAGCTGTAGGATGTGCCTGTCTGCCCTCTGCCATCCTGTCCCCGGTCCTTTCTCGGGGTCCACCACACATTCTCTGTCGCCACTCCTCCATGCCGTCTTCATCCGTCCTTCTGAATGTTCTGTCCCTCCTGTCAAAGGGTTTCTTTCGGTCCACACCCCTGAACCCTCTGTCACCATCTCTGAGCCAGGGGTCTCTGCCTCTCTCACTAAACCCTCTGGTTCTGTCGGAATCCCTATGGCCCGGGCCGTCTCGGTCCGGCACCTGGCGGTAGAATCCATCGTGTTTCCTCTTGGGCACGTGCTCCAGCGCCTCCTCCCACCGCCCGGTCTCCTTCAGCGTCAGCAGGATGCGTATCATCTGGTCCAGGGTCAGGTTCTTGGCGCCGCAGTCCCACTGCAGGAACTCGTCCAGCGGAAGGCGGGCCGTGTTGAGCTTCAGCCGCTTGGCGTTTGCCAGGGAGAGCCCTGGTTGGATGGAGCGGTCCACCATCGAGCCCACCACGTAGACTTTGGAGTGGTCGAACGTGCGGAGGATGTTGCGGGAGTCGGCCGTCAGGTAGACCAGGTCCTCCCGCGGGAACAGGTCCACATGCTGTTTCTCCGTACAGGTGACGAGCAGGTTCTCCCAGGTCTCGGCGCCGTACCGCTTCACCAGCTCCCTACGGTAGCCGCCACCCGGCTGCAGGTTACAGTAGTGGAGGTGAAAGGGGTCCGGGGCGCGGCGATTCCACCCCTCCACCTCCAGCAGCTGGGACACAGTGTTCTCCACCTCTCGCCGGGCCATGTGCTGGTCGTAGCTCATGTCAAACACCAGCGGCTGGCCGAACCGCATAGCCTGGGCAGACTTCCAGCCCAGCAGCTTGTCCAGGGAACTGGTCCAGAACCGGAGCAGGAATGTGTTCTTCAGCTCTCCCCCATCCTCCCCTCTCGGAGCACCAGGGCCGATCCTGTCGTCCTCCAGGAACCTCCCGCTCTTCTCCGCCTTCTGCTTCTGCTTCTCCTTACGGCTCTTCTTTTGGTTCTCCTTGATGGCCAGGTATTTCAGGTACTTCTTCTTCGAGGACTTCGTTTCGAGCCCAGCCAGGACCCCAAGCTCCTCGTCAGTCATGTTTTCTGGGACCAGCTTCCCAGCGTGACGCCACATGACCACAAGCTCTCTGGTGCTCTCCAGTGTGGAGCTGACATCCTTCTCTGATGCTGCACCTCCTCCTGGTTCTGAATTAGCAGAATCGCTGTCTCCCTCTTCCTCCTCTACTTGTTTCTCCTCCACCAATGGTACTTGAGACATCATCACGGATTTCCATATGTCCAGGTCCAGTTTCTCTTCAGTCTCCTCTGCTTTAGGGACATCGTTTCTCAGCGCGAACCCTGTATACACTAAACGAATTAGGGGTACCGAGAGGTTGGGTGGTAGAGAAAAGGTAAATGATGTCAATTTAGACACTCCGTGTTTCTTGGCGATAGTGTGTACAAGCGGGAGACTCTGGCGGAGTTCCTTTAACAGTGACGGAGAGATAAATCTCATCATTTCTACAGTTTGAAAAAAATGCGTGTCCTATCCAGATATCAACACTCAAGTCCTTATCCGAAAGTCACAAAACGGTCCAACCAGAGAGAATGTACCGTGTAAGAGAAAACAATGTTTTCCATTGCCACCAAATAATCACACAGGGGGAATTGTAGATCCACTCTAGCCAAGAACGGAAAATGTCATATCATCGCAGTAGTATTACATTTGATGCCTTAAATTAATGTCCGTCTGAATATAATTTTACATACACGCTTGTCGATTATCGAGCAATTTCGAAAGGTCACGTTGGAAACCTGTTCAACTTTATTATCCGGCCGTGCTGATGAAAGTACAATTATATTTGTTCCGAGATTAATGCTGTGAAATTCTACAGTAAATGTGTGCAGGTGATTCGAATACGAAAATATAGTGATTTGGGAATCAATAAAAAGTAAACAACATTTAACGGAGGAGACTATTTGAAGCTGAAAAGATCCAGATATAAATACTCAATGTTTTAGCGGACATTTTATGTAGTTGCAAAATGCGCACGTCATTCACTTCCGTTTTGTTTGTTGTCATCCGCCGATCCAGTGGCGGTTTCTATGCGTTGTTGAGCGGGACCCTTGAAATCATGAACAGGACCACAAACATATTTGTTTTGTTCGCCAATTGATGGGGTTAGTGATAGGATAAATTGTCAGCATTATGCATGTATGACTAAAACTATTACCGGCTAAGGTACAAGCTAGCCAGATAGATTTTTGTGTTGGACAACGTTTTATTTATAACACAGTTCGAGTATCTACTGCACTGTTGCTAACTAGTCTATCAATACTTAGTCCAATCCAATGCAAGCTTAACCACAGTAGTGCAAAGCCTTGATGTCCTTATTAACGTAATCCTTAGTTAATCTTCGGCAGGCAATACTAAAGGTGTATGCTACCAAAAAGAGATTCTTTACTGCAACTCGCAAAACACAAGATGCCTCCTAAGAAACAGAAAATCCCGTCGGTGAACATCTCAAGTTCTCTGGAAGAGTCGGAAGATATTAGTTTGGAGACAACAGTGCCCACCGAAGACATCTCATCATCCGAAGAGAGAGACGGTACTGGTGCTCAGAAAGTCACCCGGCAGCTCATTGAGAGGAAAGAGCTTCTACATAACCTTCAGCTGTTGAAAATAGAGATGTCACAAAAAAACCTTATCGTAGACAACATGAAAGTTGACCACTTGACCAAGGTAGCGACTTTTACTTATATTTAGCTAGCTGCTAATCTTTCACGTCATGCCTTGAACGTGAGCCATGCCTAACTTTTTTTACTTGTTTTTTTTTTCTGTGCCGTCTTCCACCTTCCGTAGATTGAGGAACTGGAGGAGAGGCTGAATGATGCCCTTCACCAGAAACAGGTCCTTGCTCTGCGACTGGATAGCCAGCTTAAACTGACCCAGGATGAGGCCAGGTGGGACAATATGGATTTTATTATAAGAAATTAATTAATCAATTACATTTATTCAAGTGCTCCCCGTTTTACATGTGCATTTATGCTAATACGGAGAGCTAGTTTAAAACTCCAAACATAAGATGTTGAAGAGAGGAAAAACAAACAAGCCAGGAACCTAGAGAGATGATGCATTTGTTAACATTTTATTTGGTATTACCTTGACAAATAAAGATAAAATAAAAATACTACCTAACCTGTTTAGTTATGCATTTCTTTGTATAAGTGGTGTTTTTATTAAAGTACTTCTCTATTTTGGCTTTAGGAAGCAGCAGGCTCTCCGTAAACAGGAGTTGGATGGCATCCTTCTGAGACAGAAGCAGCTGGAGGAGACCAACAGGCAGCTGTGTGACAAGGCGGGAGATGTCCGACGCAGCCTCCGAGACCTGGAGCTCACCGAGGACAAATACATGGAACTCCGAGACGTGTCGGAAGAGAACCTGTCAATTCCTGAATATGTAGCGGTGAGAACTGCAGGGAAGGGGATTGTTCAAGTTTATTTGTCCGTTCAGGTCTAAGTGTTGTCGTTTTGGGTTCCTCCAGTTGCGTTTCTATGAGGCTGTGACTCCTCTCAGAGCCCAGCTGTCTGAACTCCATCTGAAGAAGAACTGCCTTACTGATGACCTGGACACACACCGGGCTCAGATCAAGGCCCTCATGGAGGTACACACACACACACACACACACACACACACACACAGTTGCGTTTTTTTGGGTTCTGTTGTAACCCGGGTGTAATGTGTAGAGTTATGAGGAGGAGAGAAGGGTGCGTTCGGAGTTGGAGATCAGGAGCCAGAGACTGACTCTGGAGCTGGCTGACACTAAACTGCTCATCCAGGAGGGAGACTACAAACGAGAGAACTACTCCAAGGTCAAACGGTGAGACAGGACAAGTTAACAAACCCTTGTCTTAATTAAGATTACATCTCTTGACTGAAATATTTGTAAAATGTGCGATTTAACTTGTAATGTATTTTTTAACTGATATCAATATTCTATGTATGTCTTAAATTAAAACGATGCCTTCCTTCTTTCCTTCCTTGCTAGTGAGAGGGATGCCTTTGAGGGTGAGGTCAGAGACCTGAGGAAGAGACTGGAGCAATTGGACCTCTCTCACAATGCCCAGACTACAGAAAACAACCAACTCTGCAAGGAGGTGGGCTGCCAACCAGAATATAGTCCATAGTCATTCACCTCCTTGGGTGGGAAAATACCTGCACTATATCTGGACATGTCTTGTCTGGCTTGCTACAACTGAAGTTCCCTCCGGAACCATTAAGTTGTTCTGTTCTATTATTTTAGGTGTCTTCTCTGCAGCAGTCAGTCACCCTGCTCCAGAAGGACAAGGAGTACCTCCACCGACAGAGCATGGAGCTGAACGTGCGCTGTGCCCACCAAGAGGACCGTTTGGAGAGACTGCAAACACAGTTGGTTGATACACAGCGGGCCCGGGAAGAGGTCTATGAAAAATACATAGCCTCCAGGTGGGTGTTGGGTCTAGGACATAGCCTCCAGGTGGGTGTTGGGTCTAGGACATAGCCTCCAGGTGGGTGTTGTGTCTAGGACATAGCTTCCAGGCGGGTGTTGTGTCTAGGACATAGCTTCCAGGCGGGTGTTGGGTCTAGGACATAGCCTTCAGGCGGGTGTTGGGTCTAGGACATTCATTAGTGCACACCATAACCAACATAGGTACATGTTTGGCATAGAAAGGTTGCAAAGGATCTTACTGCAAAAATGTAGATAACCTCCTTGTTTCAACCTTTTATTTTGTTTGGTAATTCGTGTTGATGGTGACTATGACTCCCATGTTAGTGTCAAAGGAAGGTATGAGAATACCTAGAATACCATAATTGCTCTGAAAAAAAGATAATATAACCATTTCCACAGAGAAGTACATTGTAAATGTTGTTCTGCATAGAAGGTTATTTAACGGTTGTTCCACAGAGACCACTACAAGACTGAGTATGAGAATAAACTTCGCGAGGAGCTGGAGAACATCCGCCTGAAGACCAGTCAAGAGATCGACATCCTCCAGAGGACCTCCAAGGAGATGTATGAGAGAGAGAACAGGTCAGATGATGTGTGTGTCTGCTGGCTAGAGAAATGTAGGATGTCTGCGTTTTGGGACGATGACACGACATGGCCAGTAGAGGGGGCTCTAACACTGAGTGTAATTGGTATACAGTGTAGGAGATAGAATATTGAAGTGATATTTCATTCTGGACCTACATGCCAGTTCCACATTTTCTTAATTGCAATCCTCCAATCAGGGTCTTATTTAGACCTGGGACTCCAGGTGGGGGCAATTTCTGATGAGGTAGAACAGAAAACCAGCAGGCTCCAGACCTCACAAGGTAACATTTTCACTTCCCTGGTACATACACTGCTCAAAAAAATTAAGGAAACACATAAATCACAGATTGGGTCTAGATGAACAAAATGTACTAAAGATCAACATCTTTTCTGTACTTTGTGTTATTTGTTGAGAATAAAATTAATAAGCAACGGTCAATGGAAACCAAAATCACCAACCAATTGAGGGCTGGATTCAAACTCACACTGAAAATCAAAGTAAACCATTGAAATCAGAGGCGGTTCCAACTTGTGTGAATTTCATTACGGCAACTCATAACATGACTCAGTAGTGTGTATGACCCCCACGTGCCTGTATGGACTCCTGACAATGTCTGGGCATGCTCCTGATGAGACGGCAAATGGTGTCCTGGGGGATCTCCTCCCAGACCTGGACCAGGGCATCAGTGAGCTCCAGGACAGTCTGTGGCGCTACTTGGCACCGTCGGACGCACCGATACATAGCGTCCTAGAGGTTCTCAATTGGATTCAGGTCTGGGGAACATGAGGGCCAGTCCATGACATCAATGCCTTCATCATCCAGGAAATGCCTACACTGGCCACATGAGGCCTGGCATTGTCCTGCACCAGGAGGAACCTCATTTTAACATTTTAGTGGTCGGGCGGGGGCATGCTTGTACCCCCAGAGCTCGATGGAGTTCGTTGTGTGTTTCTGCCTGACCTCGGCCTGTTGTTCTTTCTTCTGTCATCCAGGAGTCTCCGTGAGTCGCGTGACAACGCAGTGCTGGAGAAAGACAGAGCGATGGCAGCAGAGAGAGAAACGCAGGCCCAACATGACCAGCTGCTAGAACAGTAAGACTCGAGAAATGTGTATGACGGGTTTGTGGACCAAATTCTACAATCCTTAAAGTAGTGTTACACATCTCTATCGCTGTTCTGTACTGAAAGTGTCTGTGCTCGTTTTACTACCTCTACTTTGTCTAACCAGACGTTATTCTGTGTGGAAGAACAAGTGAATGCACTTGGCTTCCTCTGCGGGCCCATAGCAACGTATTTTAACAACCGCCGATTTAAAAGTCCTCTGCTCACTAGAGCTGACTACCGCTTTTTACAGCAACATTCAGCTTTTATTTTGATTTAGGATATTTGCTCTGCAGGAAATGTGTTACCTGCACGGGTGGTAATGGGTTTAATTAGTATTTTTCTTTGAACAGCCATCGGGTTGTGTTTTGCCAAAATCTGGGCTGAGCTACAACAGCAATTCCTGTGTAACATTAACCTTTACTGCTGTCCAAGTTAAAACAATCTGGCAGGCTGGTTTGGGACAGAGCAGGCCTTTTCTGTCTTGGATACTTTTGACTTAAAATCAGGTTTCTAGCTTTAACACCTGACTTTTTTGTCATTGTAAAATGGTTGTGTTTTTGTTATAAAGGTCAGCTTAGAACGCTGTCTTGTCACTTTCAGTCAATTATGTCTGTTTAAAAAAACAAAACAAAGGGGGGGAGGTCTCCTGTTACCTGTTTTCCCAGTAATGCCAAAGTAATTGTCATTCCAACGATGTTCAGCAGGTAAGCAGGTGTGGGAATGTGTGAAAGCTGTCTACACCATGTGAGTGCTCATGGCTAGTTCTAGAGAATCAGTGATAAATGGGACCTCCCATCTTATTCACAACACAAGGGGGGGGGGTGTTATCTTTTGTTCTTATGTTTGCATATTTAATATACAACCCTGCATGTAGACCAAGTTTTGGCAGTCTGTTTCTGACAGCTGCCTCGTGCGCTACAACATAAAAGAGAGGCCTGTAGATCCCTTGAATGTTTCCCAGGGGTCCTTGGAGACTTCTATGAGCATCTTTCAGTTCCATTGGCAGATTATTTCACTTAATTCAAGCAAATATCTCCTCAAATATAGTTAAATTGTCTTCTTCCATTGGCACATTTTTTTACAGTGCGCCCCTATGATTAAGACTGAACCAAATGCAAATTCATTATTTAAAAATCCTACAATGTGATTTTCTGGATTTTTGTTTTAGATTACGTCTCTCACAGTTGAAGAGTACCTATGATAAAAATACATTCTTTGTAAGTGGGAAAACCTGCAAAATCGGCAGTGTCTTAAATACTTGTTCTCACCACTATACATTACCTGAAAACATAGCACAATAATTCCTCTAGGTCATGAAGAAATTTGTAGGGGAGCCACGTATGGACTAAAAACAAATCACTGGCTTGCGACAAGTGGATTTGGCACACCAACCCATGTTGAAAATTAATGAATCATACAGACATTGAGTCTTGTCCCTATTCTGAATCCTCTGGCATCATGCAGCCTTGCATTTTATCTCTCAAGTGAATTCTCACACCATCATTTGTCTATAATATACAGTACCAGACAAAACTTTGCACAAACCTACTCATTCAAGGGTATTTCTTAATTTTTACTGTTTTACACAATTTTTTTACTGTTGTATTTTTGCTACTATTGTAGAATAATAGTAAAGACATCCAAACGAGACATGTCAGAGAACAATTTCAACCTGGATTAAGTTTAAATAGAGTCTGGACTGGTCAACCCTCTGAGCCTGGGTCCTCTCTAGGTTTCTTCCTAAATTCCGGCCTTCTTAGGGAGTTTTTCCTAGCCACTGAAGTTCAACACTACTGTTGTTTGCTCCTTGGGGTTTCAGGCCGGTAGTTTTGTAAAAAAACTTTGTGACAACTGCTGACAGCTTGATTGATTAAATTCCATTGAACATATTACCCCAAACACTAATTGGGAATTGATACAACATTGCCTGTCACAACAAATCCTAGTTCAATTGAGTTGAGCGGCTTGGTCAAAGCCTCTAGACCTCAAACCCCTTCGAGCACAACTGCTGTTGGCAAAAACCACAAATGAACCACCTGATCTGACGTTGTCACTTCAGCTTGGACTGTCATGCCTGTTGAGCAAAGCACTGACAGGCTTTCACAGGAAATTTGTGTTGCAAAATGCTTTTGTTCTCATGTTAGAAGCCGGCTGTTACATATAGTAGTCACAATGTAGAACCTGTATCAAATTGAGGCAGAAGTTTGCTCAAGTTATTTGGAAAATTGCAGCACTGATGTCATTCAGTGAACGTTCCATTATCTTCTCACTGTAATGTTGGTTACAAGCTGATACATACACTGAATGGCTTGTCTACCTAGCAAAGATCAGGTTTCCAAGGCAGTAACCCCCCCATGCCCAAATGGTCAATGTAAACATTCCTGTGGTTATCAGAGTGCAACTTACAGAGAGATAATCTAAACAGAGAGGTTTCTGTTGTTCTCATTATCTAGGCACATCCACTTCCCATGAAATGTACATTCATAATGTAATTGTTAATGCTCAGATTCCAGTTATTTTGTCCCAAGTGAAACCCTTTTCTCTATTTAGTGCATGACTTTGGAGCAGCCTGGTCAGACCGAACCCACCCCATAGAATTAGATACCATGTCTGACTGAAAAGGCCTGGGCTGCAGAGCTTTTGTCCCATCATAGTCCGACTCTCAGGACCACCATTTCTCAATGCTGGGGATGCGGCACACTTTCCGTTGTGTGTCTTTTTCCCATCAAAGGCCACATGCATCTCTGCCTCAGGAAACCTCTCCCTTTTCTCTGGAACTGCAGGCGCTCTGAACCGAGCCCCGTTGCTCACAGCTGAGTGTGCTTCAGCCGCGTGACTCTGGGGGCCACGGGACAGTTACCGGCAGATCAACGGCAGAGGCCCGCGGTCGTCACCGTCCTCCCATCTAGCCGTAGTTTTGCGTGCCACACATCCTTTGCAGCAGTTGTTAGGCATTCCTCGCATTGCTCTTCTGGGGGTATGGAGTTCCCAGCCCCCTTACAGATGACATCCACCCAGCCACCAGGCTCCGATTCTGGGGTTAACAACGACAGATGCTCCCGTGTTCCAGCAGCCTAACCCCCATCGTGCTATGCATGGTATCCTGCTATTTTGGGTTGAAGTATGGAGAGAGAAAAGGGACAGTTTGGTATGGTTGTGAGAGCTTGGTCTGTTTTGTTTTTCTCATTGTTCCAGCGCTTTCAAATGTGTTCGAAATGTGACCTTTGTTGCAGTGTAATTCCAATGTACTATATTTCTGACTCATTATTCCTGTCGTAAATTTTTTTTATTGGAACGTTACTGTTGTGGATTTGCATATCCTGGCAGAAATTGTGAAATTTTGGCATTGATTTTGATCATGTGTCAGTACAACTTACCTTGTCATTAAGCTATTCTAACCAAACATTTCCAGCTGGAACCACACGTGACCCAACAGCAGGTGAAAATGGTAAATCAAGGTCAATTTCCCACACCTGTGGCTTTTTAAATTGGAATTAGTGTATAAATAGTGAATGAGTTTGTTAGCTCTCACATGGATGCACTGAGCAGGCTAGATACTGAGCCATGGGGAGCAGAAAAGAACTGTCAAAAGACCTGCGTAACACGGTAATGGAACTTTATAGAGATGGAAAAGGATATAAAAAAATATCCAACGCCTTGCAAATGCCAGTCAGTACTGTTGAATTACTTACTACGAAGTGAAACATTTGGGAATCTCTTGATACCAAGCCAAGGTCAGGTGTTTTGGGGGGTGTGAGCTCTAAAGGCACAGGTACCTTGTGAAAATTGATGGCAAGATGAATGCAGCATGTTATCAGCATGTTATAAACTGGGAATTGTGTAGGTTGTACAGCACTTTTTGCCAGACCGCGAATGTGGAGCCAGCCAAGAAGAGCGAATGTCACTGACTGACTGTGTGAGTGAGTGAACGAACGAACAAACCTTGTTAAATAGCGTAGTGGTTAGAGAAGCGGACCTGGGAAGTCCTGAGTTCATATCTCCTCGCAGGCGAAGTGAAGTATGCATTATGAATAATTCAGTATAGACTAAAACTTCACTGGCTAAAATCTCCAGTAACTACATTATCGTAAGCTTGAAATTAAACAGTTATATTGCGACTGTTTCTGGTGGATTTTTGAAAAACGCATCCGTGCATGCGTTTTGGGTCAGGATAGACAAACATATTTGCTGGCTACAACATACTGTTACGTTATGGTAAGCCTTAACTGAAACTGTATACGGTTATATTGCGACTGTTTCTGGCATAGAAAAGTTAGTCTTCTGTCTCGCTAGCAATAGCTCAATTCTTATGATTATTCCTAGGAAGTTCGTAGATACTAGTAAGCCTATTTGAACCCGGGTTCAAATCTCGAGCAGACAATGTTTTCTATTTCGGGCCGGCTGAACTAGGCTTGCCTGGTTTCTTGTTTTATTAATTGTCACCCTTTTATCTATAAAATATCTAGTGTTGATTTGGCTATAAAACTGGAGAGGATTCCAACTCTCAAACTGTACGAGCCAACCTCATTCTCTTCCTGGTTGGAAGACACCTTTACCGGGCGTCTCAGACACTGACCGACATCATTTGAAGACCACAGTTTTGGGGAGAAGCACTGCTTCTGTTCATGCAACCTCACTGTGAACCCAACAATACTTCCAGAGCGGGCGGAATTGATGAGTCTGTTAGTCGTAATCTACTGTGTGTGACCTTGCATAGCAGCAAGGTAGTTCTGAGTGTCTCTCCGTAACCTGAGCACTCTATCTCAGTTGGATGAGGTGTTTTCAACACCCACCCCCTAAAAGAGGAAGAAACTAAGCCTACGGTGTGTGTGTGTGTGTGCGCACAGGTTCCGTGCTATCCAGCTGGGGACTGACAGCCGCGTGTCGGAGCTCCTGAACCAAGTGAAGCTCAGGAGTTTGGAGGCAGAACGCGCTCAGATGGTGCAGGAGGAGACGGCCAGGATACTTGGGCAGTGTCAGGTGGAGGCAGAGAAGCACCAGAAGAAACTGGAGGTACATGGCTGGGTCCTAATCTGGGCTCCTTTACCTCTTAAAGTACACCACCTTTGACCAGAAGAAACTGGAGGTACATGGCTGGGTCCTAATCTGGGCTCCTTTACCTCTTAAAGTACACCACCTTTGACAAGTGGAAACCAGAGTTGGGGCCAATAAACCTGGGTGGCGTTCCATTTGCCTGATGACTCAGACTGACATATTCCGCTGCTCTATCATTCACCAAATATTTCAGTCTGAGTTGGATTTCTATTCAACTCATTTGTAAAGATGTGAAAATTAACTTTTTTTTACTTTTTTTTTTACTGCTAATAGTTATCTGGGATTGGGTCAACTCAGTCTGTTTGTCAAACCCAACCATGAGCCTTCAGAAACCCACTCAGGTGGGCTCTTTTCCTGACCCTAAATCTATTGATTTCTGGGACGAACCGAATGTTTTTTAGGATTTTTATTCTGAATAGGTGTGTAGAATGGGGCCGTAGTTGTGCCTCTATAAAACAATGCATGGGCAATACCTTAGAGCTACTCATGCCATCAGTCTCTTATCGCCCGTCAGGTTCTGACCAAGGAGTTCTATGGGCTCCAGGCGTCGTCAGAGAAGCGGATTGCAGAACTTGAGGCCCAAAACTGTGAACACCTGGCCCGACTGGATACCTATGAGAAGCTGGAGCGGGAGCTGGATGATGTCACCCTGCAGGCTGCTGAAAGTAAACGCTGCAATTTTAGAGAAAATATCTGAAAGTAATGTGGATGAATGTGAAGTAATGTTAGGACTCAAATTTAACAGCAGTGTCTCTCAACATTAGACATTACACTACACAATAATGTTGCCACATTATTGGAAGTCATTACAAAACAAGGTTATCGTTTCACAATGTTAGAAAAACAACATCAGGTTGTTGCAGATAAAGGAAAGTGGGAATGTTGTACTACAAAAAATGTTTCTGTAGAAAGTAATATCTGTCACGGGCATCAAAAGAAAATGTTGGCAGTATGCCATACAACCATCATAGATGCACACACACAGGCATTTCTTCTGTGATTCCTCTGAAAACGAGTGTTGTTCCTCCCGATAGTTGATAATGAAGTGGAGGCCGAGAGGGTTTTATTCTCCTATGGGTATGGTGCCAACGTCCCCACAACGGCCAGAAGGCGACTCAAGCAAAGGTGAGGTCGGAGTTCATTGTGCATCCCAAATGGCCCCGTTTGTTTGATCTGACCAGCCCTGGTCTAAAGTAGTGCACTTAACTGATTAGCTGGTTGCCATTTGGGACAGCTTACTTGTTGGTTTGTTTTATGTCCAAGAGTGTTTCATTAGCTCGTATTAACGTGTGTGTGTGTGTGTGTGTGTGTCAGTGTTCACCTGGCCCGTAGAGTGTTACTCCTGGAGAAACAGAACACACTGCTAAGAAGAGACCTGGAGAAACGCAACGCAGAGACTGGTCAGGTCTCTGATGAGGTAATGCACACAGACTGGTCAGGTCTCTGATGAGGTAATGCACACAGACTGGTCAGGTCTCTGATGAGGTAATGCACACAGACTGGTCAGGTCTCTGATGAGGTAATGCACACAGACTGGTCAGATCACAGTAATGATACAATCTTAGAGAACAGTGTAATATAACTTACCGATTGTAATATAATTTTTGTGCACATTGAGTCATTTACTTGAACTATTGTGCTGTCCTACTTAGTTGTCAGATCAGAAGGTTTTCCCAGATAGCAGGGAGGGGGTCGAGGCTTGAAGCGCTGGCTGCTGCCTGACAGACCACGCCCACCCACCGAAACTCACCAGTTACAACTTGTAGATTATTACAGGGAGTTGCCAATGATTGTCAAGAGCCGTTAGAGGCTGCAACTCTGATTCAAATCCCATCATAAAATAACCAGTTTTAATTGTGGGTGAGGATCCAGTGTTGGTTTGTGTACATCATGTAATAATTTAGTTGGCATTGTTCATCCAGTCCCTCTGAGCCTGTTGTCTTCGGTTCACATCATCGGCCTACCACCAATCACCTTCCCCCTGGACTGTCCCATCACATAGTCACCACCAATCACCTTTCCCCCTGGACTGTCCCATCACACAGTCACTACCAATCACCTTTCCCCCTGGACTGTCCCATCACACAGTCACCACCAATCACCTTTCCCCCTGGACTGTCCCATCACAAAGTCACTACCAATCACCTTCCCCCTGGACTGTCCCATCACACACAGTCACTACCAATCACCTTTCCCCCTGGACTGTCCCATCACACAGTCACTACCAATCACCTTTCCCCCTGGACTGTCCCATCACACAGTCACTACCAATCACCTTTCCCCCTGGACTGTCCCATCACACAGTCACCACCCATCACCTTTCCCCCTGGACTGTCCCATCACACAGTCACTACCAATCACCTTTCCCCCTGGACTGTCCCATCACACAGTCACTACCAATCACCTTTCCCCCTGGACTGTCCCATCACACAGTCACCACCAATCACCTTTCCCCCTGGACTGTCCCATCACAAAGTCACCACCAATCACCTTTCCCCCTGGACTGTCCCATCACACAGTCACCACCAATCACCTTTCCCCCTGGACTGTCCCATCACACAGTCACCACCAATCACCTTTCCCCCTGGACTGTCCCATCACACAGTCACCACCAATCACCTTTCCCCCTGGACTGTCCCATCACACAGTCACCACCAATCACCTTTCCCCCTGGACTGTCCCATCACACAGTCACCACCAATCACCTTTCCCCCTGGACTGTCCCATCACACAGTCACTACCAATCACCTTTCCCCCTGGACTGTCCCATCACACAGTCACTACCAATCACCTTTCCCCCTGGACTGTCCCATCACACAGTCACTACCAATCACCTTTCCCCCTGGACTGTCCCATCACACAGTCACTACCAATCACCTTTCCCCCTGGACTGTCCTATCACACAGTCACTACCAATCACCTTTCCCCCTGGACTGTCCCATCACACAGTCACTACCAATCACCTTTCCCCCTGGACTGTCCCATCACACAGTCACTACCAATCACCTTTCCCCCTGGACTGTCCCATCACACAGGCACTACCAATCACCTTTCCCCCTGGACTGTCCCATCACACAGTCACTACCAATCACCTTTCCCCCTGGACTGTCCCATCACACAGTCACTACCAATCACCTTTCCCCCTGGACTGTCCCATCACACAGTCACTACCAATCACCTTTCCCCCTGGACTGTCCCATCACACAGGCACTACCAATCACCTTTCCCCCTGGACTGTCCCATCACACAGTCACTACCAATCACCTTTCCCCCTGGACTGTCCCATCACACAGTCACTACCAATCACCTTTCCCCCTGGACTGTCCCATCACACAGTCACTACCAATCACCTTTCCCCCTGGACTGTCCCATCACACAGTCACTACCAATCACCTTTCCCCCTGGACTGTCCCATCACACAGTCACTACCAATCACCTTTCCCCCTGGACTGTCCCATCACACAGGCACTACCAATCACCTTTCCCCCTGGACTGTCCCATCACACAGTCACTACCAATCACCTTTCCGTGTGTGTGTGTGTGTGTGTGTGTGTGTGTGTGTGTGTGTGTGTGTGTGTGTGTGTGTGTGTGTGTGTGTGTGTGTGTGTGTGTGTGTGTGTGTGTGTGTGTACACATGGTACCTGCTATCAGCCCAGCTTTGTCCGTGTATATTGTTTGAAGGGTTTACACCTCACATTATTTTTGGCTTGCCTTGTTAGTTTTTTTTTTTGTTGGGAAAATGAACCCCTTATCCTATTTCCTGTGTCTGTCTGTAATCCCTACAACACTGTGATATTTTCAAGGAGACTCAAAGCTATGTAAAGGGTCTAATTACCTAATGACTTGATAGAGATTTTTTCATAAATTGGCACACATTTCAAAAAACTTGTTTTTGCCTTGTCATTACTAGGTATTGTTTTCAGATTAGTGGTCTTTTTTAATCAATTGTTGCAGTGATATTAAGTTGATATTTGGACAACATTTGGAGAACATATAGGGGACCGAATACCTCCCAAAGGCACAGTACCTGTGCCCATTACTTACCGCCCAATGAATTAAGAGACAAAATGGGAGTCTAAGCTTTCTAATCACAAGCAAGACATCAGTGTCGGCTTCAAAAGGCGAATGATAATCTGACACTGAAAAGGGGTGAGGTCTAGTCTAGCTCACCTGGCAGAGTTCTGGGTTGGATTCCTACGAGGGACCAGTGTGAACCCGGAAAATGCAATGCACTAACTTACTTTTAAGTCTGCTAAATTATCTAAATGTCAGCGAGAGAAACATTGTGTGGTGTTTTGCACTTCTTTATTGGTGTCCGCCCTGTCTACAACCTAAACCGTACCCTTCATTAGACTACCAGTATTTAGGCTGACAGCATACTACATCAACTGCCTATGTTGATCACTATCTGACCACAAGGTCGCTCTGCGTGGCTCTGTGCCAGGCCTGTTCCAGTGGCCTGCGCATCGTCTGGCTCGTCGTTGTGTCATCACCCATTGACGACTTCTGTCAGATCATGAATGATTAGACGGTGATATGTACTGACCTCAGACAGTCTGCCGTCGTCCCGTGACGGATTGGCACGCTCTTCAACACGCCTCGTGACTCAGACCGTGACGAGTGAAAGAAGTGAAAACAGTTTGCTTTTCAGGTGTAAATACTTGGGTGTTTCCTAAAGCCACCCACACACGCGCACGCACACGCACACACACGCACGCACGCACACGCACGCACGCACACACACGCACGCACACACACGCATGCACACACGCTGACAAAACTGTCTCTTTTAAAGGAACAATTTCACTTAACCTAAAACCTAACTCCTGAACCTAACCCTTAAAGCTTAAACGTAACCCTAATTCTAAGCCTAACCCTAAACTTAAACCCAAGTCAGATAAAGCTGTCAGAACCCGGTCAGATATCCTTCTGTCCTCAGGCGGATAGTAAAACAGAAACACACACACAAGCTTATTAAAATAAACCACTGTGGGCAAAAATGTATCCCCACATATACTATTTTCTCCAAATGCTAAAACTAAACCTGATCCCAAAACCCTAAATCTTACCCTAAAAATGTTAAAAATGTTAAAAGTGAGACACGACAGCAATATGTTGTGAAATGTTTCTGCATTTCATACTTAGCAAGCTACCTTTGTATTTTGTTGAATACATTATTTTCCGTGGTTTACAAGACTTGAACTGGTTCTCACAAGTGTAGAAATGCACGAACGTGCAGTCATAGCATGTTTGGTGGATGCCAACAGGACAATGAATATCTCCTAAAAATATTGCTTCTTCTAAAGTCCTGGACGGATACTTGACCAGTGCTGTGCCGTCTGTGTGTCCCGTAGCTGAAGGCAGCCAATCACCTCCTGCTTCAGGTCCAGCAGCCGTACAGCTACCTGGTGGACTCGGTGAGACAGAGAGACACGCAGATTCAGAACCTTCGAGAACGCATTGCTCAGCTGGAGGACGATGTCAGGTACACACACGCATGCGCGCACACTCATTCCCCGGCAATCATCCACTGTGGTGCTTGCAGGTGTCCGACCCACCATCGGGTGGTACTGCAGCTTGACGAGACCAGGATCAGACCCCATGGCCCGGTGATCTCTGACCCCTGGCCCGGTGAGTCAGACCCATGGCCCGGTGATCTCTGACCCCTGGCCCGGTGAGTCAGACCCATGGCCCGGTGATCTCTGACCCCTGGCCCGGTGAGTCAGACCCATGGCCCGGTGATCTCTGACCCCTGGCCCGGTGAGTCAGACCCATGGCCCGGTGATCTCTGACCCCTGGCCCGGTGAGTCAGACCCATGGCCCGGTGATCTCTGACCCCTGGCCCGGTGAGTCAGACCCATGGCCCGGTGATCTCTGACCCCTGGCCCGGTGAGTCAGACCCATGGCCCGGTGATCTCTGACCCCTGGCCCGGTGAGTCAGACCCCATGGCCCGGTGATCTCTGACCCCTGGCCCGGTGAGTCAGACCCATGGCCCGGTGATCTCTGACCCCTGGCCCGGTGAGTCAGACCCATGGCCCGGTGATCTCTGACCCCTGGCCCGGTGAGTCAGACCCCATGGCCCGGTGATCTCTGACCCCTGGCCCGGTGAGTCAGACCCATGGCCCGGTGATCTCTGACCCCTGGCCCGGTGAGTCAGACCCATGGCCCGGGGATCTCTGCCTTTTATTGTGGCCAGCCTAAGGCACACCTGTGCAATAATCACATTTCTCCCTCTTCTCCTTTTTCTGTGAAGATTGAAGCCTGCTTCATCAATATACAGGTACTCATAATGAGTTTCACTGCTATCCAACTCCAAGATTCTCTAGAGTAAAAAGAACACACGGTACAAAACAGTAAATTAAGTCAATACTACTGTGAAACTGTTGCTGAAGTTTGAGTTCACACTTTGAAGCAGCAGTATACAGGTGCTGGTCATAAAATTTGAATATCATCAAAAAGTTTATTTATTTCAGTAATTCCATTCAAAAAGTTAAACTTGTATAATGTATACATTCATTCCACACAGACTGATATATTTCAAGTGTTTATTTCTTTACATTTTTATGATTATAACTGACAACTAATGAAAACCCCAAATTCAGTATCTCAGAAAATTTGAATATTGTGAAAAGGTTCAATATTGAAGTAACCTGGTGCCACACTCTAATCAGCTAATTAACCCAAAACACCTGCAAAGGCCTTTAAATGGTCTCTCAGTCTAGTTCTGTAGGCAACACAATCATGGGGAAGACTGCTGACTTGACAGCTGTCCAAAAGACGACCATTGACACCTTGCACAAGGAGGACAAGACACAAAAGGTCATAGCCAATGAGGCTGGCTGTTCACAGAGCTCTGTGTCCAAGCACATTAACAGAGAGGCGACGGGAAGGAAAAGATGTAGTAGAAAAAAGTGTACAAGCAATAGGGATAACCACACCCTGGAGAGGATTGTGAAACAAAACCCATTCAAAAATGTGGGGGAGATTCACAAAGAGTGGACTGCAGCGGGACTCAGTGCTTCAAGAACCACCACGCACAGACGTATGCAAGACATGGGTTTCAGCTGGTGCATTCCTTGTGTTAAGCCACTCTTGAACACGACACAGCGTCAGAAGCGTCTCGTCTGGGCTAAAGACAAAAAGGACTGGACTGTTGCTGAGTTATGTTCTCTGATGAAAGTACATTTTGCATTACCTTTGGAGGAAGAGAGGAGAGGCACAGAATCCAGGTTGCTTGAAGTCCAGTGTAAAGTTTCCACAGTCAGTGATGGTTTGGGGTGCCATGTCATCTGCTGGTGTTGGTCCACTGTGTTTTCTGAAGTCCAAGGTCAACGCAGTCGTCTACCAGGAAGTTTTAGAGCACTTCATGCTTCCTGCTGCTGACCAACTTTATGGAGATGCAGATTTCATTTTCCAACAGGATTTGGCACCTGCACACAGTGCCAAAGCTACCAGTACCTGGTTTAAGGACCATGGTATCCCTGTTCTTAATTGGCCAGCAAACTCACCTGACCTTAACCCTATAGAAAATCTGTGGGGTATTCTGAAGAGGAAGATGCGATACGCCAGACCCAACAATGCAGAAGCGCTGAAGGCCACTATCAGATCAACCTGGGCTCTCATAACACCTGAGCAGTGCCACAGACTGATCGACTCCATGCCACGCCGCATTGCTGCAGTAATTCAGGCAAAAGGAGCCCCAACTAAGTATTGAGTGCTGTACATGCTCATACTTTTCATGTTCATACTTTTCAGTTGGCCAACATTTCTAAAAATCCTTTTTTTGTATTGGTCATAAGTAATATTCTAATTTTCTTAGATACTGAATTTGGGATTTTCATTAGTTGTCAGTTATAATCATCGCAATTAAAATAAATAAACATTTGAAATATATCAGTCTGTGTGTAATGAAAGAATATAATATACAAGTTTCACTTTTTTAATGGAATTACTGAAATAAATCAACTTTTTGATGATATTCAAATTCTATGACCAGCACCTGTACATAGATATGCCTACATTTTTTCACTTACAGTAGCATGGAATAGGTTATGGACACATACTTAAAATTCAGGAAAAACATATTTGTGTTGACAGTAGTTTGGGTTGCACACACTTGAACAAACTGGAATCCCAACTCCTTCACTCTAACGGAGTTCCTCTCAAAGGGCACTTTGTGTACTTGCTTCATTCTTAGAACATGATCAATTGTGGAGAGACTGCATTGGTGGATGTTGTGGAACAGTTGATTGTCCTGTGTTATTCTTTGCTGAATTTCTTTGAGGCGGAGGGTGTTGTTCTGGACCACCATGTCAACAATGGCATGCTCTTGTTCAATTGAAAGAAGTCTTGTTCCTCCACCTGAATGTTGTCGGACTTCAATTCTGAAAATGTTTTGGACAAGCAGGAACATTTACTGTAGAAATGTAGACCTATGTCAAACAAGACTACATGGACTCTCATTGTAGAAGTAGAATGATTTAGTTACCGGTTTTCCCTCAGAAATGTGCGGATAATTGAAGCCACTGTGGATCTGTTCATATTGGGCTGAACTCTCTGCCCAGCTTCTCTCAGTGAGAGACCATGATTTATGACATGGTCAGTAAGTGTGGCTCTGATTTCATTTGAAACACGTGTGTACTCTATCCTTCTACCTCTCCTCCCTCCTCTTACACCTTGCCCTCCTCTTCCTCTCTGTCCATCTCTTCTTATATTTTCTTCTCTCTCTCTCTTTCCACTATTCCATTGCCCTCCAATCTATCCATCTCTTCTCCCTCTACTCCTCTATTTTCTCCTCTTCCTACATCCTCAGCTCTTCTTGCTCTTTCTCCATCGATTGAGAAAAACTGTAAATGGGGGCAAAAACAAAAGTGTTGTGTTTATAATTCTGTGTATATTGGATTAATTGACTGTTGATTGATGTATTTATTGGGCAGATTGAATGGCCGTTGGTAATCAATTGGTTGTCCTCCTTACTCTCCCTGCCGGTCTCACTCTCTCTGCCGGTCTCACTCTCTCTGCCGGTCTCACTCTCCCTGCCGGTCTCACTCTCCCTGCCGGTCTCACTCTCCCTGCCGGTCTCACTCTCTCTGCCGGTCTCACTCTCCCTGCCGGTCTCACTCTCCCTGCCGGTCTCACTCTCTCTGTCCAGATCTCTGAAGAAAGAGAAAATTTCTCTCCAGCAGGTGAAAAACAATATGGCCGCCGACCTGGAGAGACTGCTCAACCACCGAGAGGTATGCAACACACACACACCCACACACACACCTACCACCAAGTGTTGTACAACCCCCCCCCCCCACACACACACCAACCACCAAGAGGTACCCCCCCCCCACACACACACACACACACCAACCACCAAGAGGTGCACACACACACACACTAACCACCAAGAGACACACACACACTAACCACCAAGAGGTACCCCCCCCCCCCCACACACACACACACACACACACACCAACCACCAAGAGGTATACCCCCCCACACACACACACACACACACACACTCATACTAACCACCAATAGGTACCCCCCCCACACACACACAGGAGAGTAGTACACACACCAACCTCCAAGAGGTATACCCCCCCCCCCACACACACACACACACACACACACACACACCAACCACCAAGAGGTATACCACCCCACACACACACACACACACACACACACACACACCAACCACCAAGAGGTACACCACCCCACACACACACACACACCAACCACCAAGAGGTATACCCCCCCCCCACATACACACACACACACACCAACCACCAAGAGGTATACCCCCCCCCCCACATACACACACACACACACACACACACACCAACCACCAAGAGGTATACCCCCCCCCACATACACACACACACACACACACCAACCACCAAGAGGTATACCCCCCCCCCCCACACACACACACACACACCAACCACCAAGAGGTATACCCCCCCCCCCCCCCCCCCCCCACACACACACACACACACAGGAGAGTAGTACACACACACACACACACTAACCACCAAGAGATACCCCCCCCCCCCACACACACACACACACCAACCACCAAGAGGTACACCACAACCATTACCAGAATCAACAGGACAGTTTTCATCTGAAGCATTTCGGTTTGTGATTGGTTCCACCCCTAAGGAAACCAGCAGGTTCTGAACACCCCGGGACATATTATATAGCACTGCCTGTTTGTCTGCCACCATCAGCTTGACAGTTGTCATTTAATTACTTTTCAAAACTGGTCTGGTATAGACATGTAAATGTAGGCCCTTTTCAAAAATGATCTTAACCTCTGAGACATGAGAAGGATGTCAAGTAGTATGAGCCTGTGAAATACAAGGAATATTTTCCAAATGCTACGAGGACCCCAAAGAAAGACCAGTTCCCAAATCCACAGACACCCCAATTCTGATCATATTACCCTCAGGTCAGTTGTGGGGATCATTATGGGGAACAAACCAATGGTGTTGATCCTATCAGATCCTAATGAATCAGATTATAGGGACTGATCCTAATGAATCAGATTATAGGGACTGATCCTAATGAATCAGATTATAGGGACTGATCCTAATGAATCAGATTATAGGGACTGATCCTAATGAATCAGATTATAGGGACTGATCCTAATGAATCAGATTATAGGGACTGATCCTAATGAATCAGATTATAGGGACTGATCCTAATGAATCAGATTATAGGGACTGATCCTAATGAATCAGATAATAGGGACTGATCATAATGAATATAATTGTAGGGACTGATCCTAATGAATCAGATTATAGGGACTCATCCTAGACCAGTTCTAGTCTGGATTAGGACCCTGGTGTGATGAGTCATCAGACTGCCTTTACACGAGCTGCCCAATTCTGATCTTTTTATTATTTTTTAATTGGTATTTTTCTGCTTTATTGTGTTTCACCAAGAAGACAAAATGTACTGCACATAGAGGCCTGTTTAAAGAATCTACCAGAAATAGTCTTGTGAATATTTGTCTACTGAATGTGGAGGCAACAGGACAAACTGGTTTCTAGTGTCTGGTGGTTCCCAGGCTCTCAACATTAACTGGTGTGTTCCCTCACGGCATGCTGTACATTACACTGGAATAACGCGTTCCTGACGATTAACTATTTATGAACATGCATGCAGCTGAGGAGTGACACCCTCCCGACATGCAGCTGAGTAGTGACGCCCTCCCGACATGCAGCTGAGTAGTGGCGCCCTCCCGGCGTGTAGCTGAGGAGTGACGCCCTCCCGGCGTGTAGCTGAGGAGGGGCGCCCTCCCGGCGTGTAGCTGAGGAGGGGCGCCCTCCCGGCGTGTAGCTGAGGAGGGGCGCCCTCCCGGCGTGTAGCTGAGGAGGGGCGCCCTCCCGGCGTGTAGCTGAGGAGGGGCGCCCTCCCGGCGTGTAGCTGAGGAGGGGCGCCCTCCCGGCGTGTAGCTGAGGAGGGGCGCCCTCCCGGCGTGTAGCTGAGGAGGGACGCCCTCCCGGCGTGTAGCTGAGGAGGGACGCCCTCCCGGCGTGTAGCTGAGGAGGGGCGCCCTCTCGGCGTGTAGCTGAGGAGGGGCGCCCTCCCGGCGTGTAGCTGAGGAGGGACGCCCTCCCGGCGTGTAGCTGAGGAGGGACGCCCTCCCGGCGTGTAGCTGAGGAGGGACGCCCTCCCGGCGTGTAGCTGAGGAGGGACGCCCTCCCGGCGTGTAGCTGAGGAGGGACGCCCTCCCGGCGTGTAGCTGAGGAGGGGCGCCCTCCCGGCGTGTAGCTGAGGAGGGACGCCCTCCCGGCGTGTAGCTGAGGAGGGACGCCCTCCCGGCGTGTAGCTGAGGGAGAATTCCTCTGCTAGCTATTTACAACCACAGAATGTCTACTGCTGGCATCTAGTTTGCTCCTCTCAAACCTCACTGACAGCTGCTTCTCATGCCTGCCTGGTTGGCTGAAATGTTCCTCCTTATATTAAACCTGACTGGCTGAATGGTTGGCTGGCTGGCTGATTGGCAGGCTGACTGGCTAACCAGCCACCATACGGCTCAGTAGCCACTAACCAGCCACTGTACGGCTCTGAGACCATGTTGGGAATAGGGTGCAGAGTAGTGCATTATGTAGGGAATAGGGTGCAGAGTAGTGCATTATGTAGGGAATAGGGTGCCATTTGGGAATGCCCTGGACTCCATCTCCTGTGTTGTCCTCTGTTTTCTAGGAGTTAACAGTGATGAAGCAGGTTCTGATGAGCATGAGGTCCAGACCGACTGAGTCCTCTGTCGGGCGGGTACCAGGGACGGGCGGGGGGGGTGGCAAACCCAAACTCCTTGGTCAACACATGGAGGAGGAGGAGCAAAACCCCCAAACACACAGACCCAGACCCACCGTGTTTGTGAGTATTGACCACACAGAACCAGACCCAATCCTCCATGTGTAACCTAGACCTCCAGTAGACCAGACCCAATCCTCCATGTGTCACCTAGACCTCCAGTAGACCAGACCCAATCCTCCATGTGTCACCTAGACCTCCAGTAGACCAGACCCAATCCTCCATGTGTAACCTAGACCTCCAGTAGACCAGACCCAATCCTCCATGTGTAACCTAGACCTCCAGTAGACCAGACCCAAAACTCCATGTGTCACCTAGACCTCCAGTAGACCAGACCCAATCCTCCATGTGTAACCTAGACCTCCAGTAGACCAGACCCAATCCTCCATGTGTAACCTAGACCTCCAGTAGACCAGACCCAATCCTCCATGTGTCACCTAGACCTCCAGTAGACCAGACCCAATCCTCCATGTGTAACCTAGACCTCCAGTAGAGCAGACCCAATCCTCCATGTGTCACCTAGACCTCCAGTAGACCAGACCCAATCTTCCATGTGTCACCTAGACCTCCAGTAGACCAGACCCAATCCTCCATGTGTAACCTAGACCTCCAGTAGACCAGACCAAATCCTCCATGTGTAACCTAGACCTCCAGTAGACCAGACCCAATCCTCCATGTGTAACCTAGACCTCCAGTAGACCAGACCCAATCTTCCATGTGTAACCTAGACCTCCAGTAGACCAGACCCAATCCTCCATGTGTCACCTAGACCTCCAGTAGATCAGACCCAATCCTCCATGTGTAACCTAGACCTCCAGTAGACCAGACCCAAAACTCCACGTGTAACCTAGACCTCCAGTAGACCAGACCCAATCCTCCATGTGTCACCTAGACCTCCAGTAGACCAGACCCAATCCTCCATGTGTAACCTAGACCTCCAGTAGACCAGACCCAATCCTCCATGTGTAACCTAGACCTCCAGTAGACCAGACCCAAAACTCCACGTGTAACCTAGACCTCCAGTAGACCAGACCCAATCCTCCATGTGTAACCTAGACCTCCAGTAGACCAGACCCAATCCTCCATGTGTCACCTAGACCTCCAGTAGACCAGACCCAATCCTCCATGTGTAACCTAGACCTCCAGTAGACCAGACCCAATCCTCCATGTGTAACCTAGACCTCCAGTAGACCAGACCCAAAACTCCACGTGTAACCTAGACCTCCAGTAGACCAGACCCAATCCTCCATGTGTAACCTAGACCTCCAGTAGACCAGACCCAATCCTCCATGTGTCACCTAGACCTCCAGTAGACCAGACCCAATCCTCCATGTGTCACCTAGACCTCCAGTAGACCAGACGGACCTTTCTAAATATTCCTTTGTTAATTCCTGTTTGCTTTTTTAAATTCCAGACAAACAAAGAAGGTTCTGTATGGTCCAGAAAAGTGAAGCTCCAGCCTAAATAACCAATGACCTTACTGCTGAAGCAAATGATCAGGAGCAGGATATGTGTGAATTGTTACAATTTTATTTATATTACTATTGGTAACAGTTGTTTATGGTATATTATTATTGTGCTGTGGAAATAAACAGATTCTGTACAACCTTTTGAATAAACAGTCTGTGAAATTGTATTTCTCTGTTGTTGCCTAGCTGGTTTATATTTTTTTTGGTCTTTTTCAGTCATACAAATGCTGTTCTATTTTGAGTCTGAATTACATTTTATTTTTTTCTGTGAGATTCTCAGTTGTTTTATCCAAGTGTTCAGATTTTGTCTGGTCATGGTTTCTGTCAGGGGAAGTTGAAATAAAGTTTGATCCAGACCGCCCCAAATAAGAAACCTTTCTGGTCCAGAAAAAAACAATTTCCAATGGATTATCCCAAATTATTCAGGATTCCTTTGGTTTGTTGACATTTACAGCAACTCAAGCAGCTGGTCCACTTTTACTCAGCTCTCTGCTATTTGATTTGACAGATGCAGGAAGATATTGGCTTTAAAAATAGAAACGGTTTGCATACCTTGATCATTTCAGTCGTGTTCTTAGGTGTCATATTAATGTCTGTCCCGGAAATGCTTCGAAGAATGCCTTCCAACCAATCAAATTCACTGTTTTGCTCCGTCTCCTTTCTGATTTAGCCTCACTTTTTTAACGTATACTTTTCAGCTTCATTTAATGATAAAACGAAGACGGAGGACATGAAACGTAAAGATGGGAAACGAGTTTGAGTAGGAGGATTCGTGTACTTGGGTGTAAGCCAAGCCACATATGTTTATAATTAGGGTACATTCTTCAACTCATAACTGGTCAGTGGTCGTAGGCACTGTTACAGTTCTGAAGGTTCTGTAGGCGTTTGCTGTTGCCGTTTTGAAGGTGTAGTGGGCGGATTTGTCCGTCTATTTAGGGGGGGTGCGCCACGCCCCTTATTGAATAATACAAAACCGACTGAACGTTTCGGAAAGTGTGGAGTGAATACCTCAGGCAGACGGAGTAGCTAGCCGGACTACAGTCAGTCGCAGACAGCCTTGAGTACACCGCAACAGTCTCGTCTGCTTTGCGCTGTGTAGTTTAACATTTCCCTATTGTAGATATATGATTATTATTGTGGCCGCTTACACCTTGTCAATTCGAGGGAGTATATGGCCGCGACGCTGATAACGATGAGCGCCGGATCTGGACTGGGGCCAGGGCAAGACGAGATGTTCTACACCCTGCTCAAGCCGATGCTCTCGGACGGCTTCCAAGCAGAGGAGTCCGCGTTTTTCGGTTTCGACACCAAGAACGCACCGGCGGACCGTAGCGGACAGAACGACTACGCGCAGGTATGAAGCCCCACCGTGTGTGCCTGCTGTGATTTCTGTGCGGTGATTAGAAAGGGCGGGGCAGTATTATGTTGCATGCAGGCTGTCGATAGACTGCTTTTCTTGGATAGGCCACATTGATAGATGGGGCTTTTGCGGACAAAATTATCCAACGATGTCTCTTGATACGTTTGTTGGTGTACACATTTTATTTTAGGTGTGTACGGGTCATAGCAAGAAAATGCCAAATTGCCTAATGTATGGGATGTCAAGATTTCATGGCAAGACGCATTTAGCGCATGGTTCACTGGAACTTGAACTGTCCAGGCAGCTATGTGGCTGTCAGACAGTGCCAGTTGTTCACACGCACAGTTGGTATCTTGGCTACCATTTCCATCAACAACTGACTCTGACCGACCCCTCCACTCACCCACGCAGTACGCCGGACCAGCCGGTAGAAACTTCCCAGCAACGCCGATTGCCCTCTCCAGCACCTTAGGAAACCTGTCACACCGATACATGACCAGCTATTAGCTGGACGATATAAGCGTCAGAAGTAGCTTTTCTAGTAAGGCGGGACATCGCATTAAGACGATGCGAAGCATTTGTAGCAGATGGATGGGTCGTTTCCAGTCCGATAAACTGCTCATTCGTCCGTTGGTATTGAATCAAGTATTTGTTATTTAGGCTTTTTTTTGGCTCCAAATTCTTTATTGTGGTCTAGCTGTTTCTTCACAAGAGGCAATGGTGTCGGTGCGTTATTTTTAATAAGACCACCTGTCCGTGACCTACCGTCACAGGGTCTGTCACAAATAATACCCTATTCCCTATATAGCCTAGTGCACTTCTTTTAACCAGTCATGCACTGCTTCGGCCAGGGAATGGGGGGGAGGGGGGGGCTCTTTAAAGCCCCTTGGTTGGGAATCTATGACTCTTTACAGCTGCAGGGGGAATGTGGCAGGAGCTCAGTGATTCCTACTTGATAAATGTTTGACGGGTGACGAGGCTCTGTCCTATCAAACATTAATAGTGGACACCTCATTCCCCAAATGGACTCACCACAGGCCTAGTTTCAGTGTGAAATCATCAGAGGCACTTCCTGACGAGAACATCAACAGACCTGCACTTTTCATAATGGGCTGTCGGCCTGGGTTCTCTACAGGGGGAGGGGTGGCCTAATGTAGTGCAATAGGGTGTTGTTTGGAGTAGCAGTCTAATTAATATGTTGCCATTATTGAAGAGATGCTAAAGACCACACAGCCTATTGTGACAGGTAGTCTTTCTGCATTGAGTATCCACCTAAAACCCCCCTGTCTGAAAGTCTTAGGCCACCTCTCGAAGGATCGGTTACCTAACATGTCTTTCTGTCTTGCCCCCCCCCCCCCCACAGGATGGGAAGTGTGAGCTGGACAAGTATCTGTCCCCCCAGGTCCTGATGCCCCCGCCCAACCCCCCAGAGCAGACATCACGGCGGGACAGTGCTTCTGGGGTGGACCAGTTCTTTGGAGAGGACCAGAGCGGGTCTCCATACAGCATCAATATGAACGTCTACCTGCCTGACCTGGCCTACCTGAGGATGGGCTTGTGTCGCCCGACACGACACTGCCCCTCCAATGTGGGGGGGGGGTTGGGCCTGCAGGTCAAAACTGAGCCGTCTTCCTCTTCTCCCTTTGTCCATCCTCATCCTCACTGTCCTAGCAGCAGTGGCGGTAGCGTCAGTGTTTCCGCGGGGATGACCCCTTCATCACTGCCGGAGTTCACCAGCGTGTTCAGCTCGTCGGGTGACCCCACCTCGTCCTCGTCAGACGCTGTTTACGTGAAGGAGGAGCTGTCCGTGTTCGACCCGCCACATGACAGCTCTCTCTTCCAGCTGCTGTCCTCCGATCTGGACCCGGCACTGACGCATCACCATCACCACGGCAACCACGCTCGTCACCGCGTTGGGGCGGGGCTGCAGCAGCATGGGGTTTCCGGTCCGGCGCCCGGCATGCAGACCTTCCATGACCTGGCCGTGCAGGCACAGCAACAGCAGACTGTTAAAACGAGCTACTGTAGTGGGCTGCACGGTGTGGCGGGGGGCTACCCCCACACACACTTTCTCCAGCAGGCCCACCACCAGGGCAAGGCGCCCTACCTGCCCCCATCCCCTCCCAGCTCGGAGCCCGGCTCACCTGATCGTCAGAAGGATCTCCTCCAGAACCTCTCCCCTCCCCCCTCCTACGCCGCCACCATCGCCTCCAAGCTGGGAGTCAGTGCCTTCCCCCGTGGCGTGTCTCAGCCCCCAGCCTCAGGTCTGACTCAGGCCCCAGCCTCATCCCAGCCCATGCCGATCCGTTACAACCGTAGGACCAACCCAGACCTGGAGAAGAGGAGGATACACCACTGTGACTTCCCAGGTTAGTAGACTGTGACTTCCCTGTCTGTCTCCGTCCGTTAGGTTTGTAGATTAACCTGTCTGTCTCTCTGTCAGGTTAGTAGATAAACCTGTCTGTCTGTCTCTCTGTCAGGTTAGTAGATAAACCTGTCTGTCTGTCAGGTTAGTTGCTTCTCCTGTCTGTCTGGTCAGGTTCGTTGTCAAACCTTCACCTGTCTCTTGTGTTGTCTGTCTTTGTGCTGTGTAGCTGTAGCCTAACTCCACATGTTACTTCCGTCCTGTTGTTGCCTCTAAATGATGGGATGTTGAATAATTCAGTAACGAACAGCAGGCTCTTAGCCAGAGCTTTTAGCCAGCGCTCTGTGTCCCAAATGGCACCCTATTCCCCATATTACCATCACTCCATACTGCATGGGCCCTGGTCAGGAGGAGGTCACTGTATAGGGAATAGGGGTGATTTGGAACAAGTGGCAGATTGGTCAGGAATAAAAAGGAAATGGACGAGTCGGATTGTTATTGAATTGTGTTACTTCTAGCTAGCACGACATCTAGAGAAACACAAGTCGTTCTGTGGAACTCTGGTTTCGTCTCTGGCTGAAGAAACGTTTTATGTGCTTGTACTTGTCAGAGAATTGACAACCGCTCTGCAGTCCTCTTACTAATGTTAGATAATGTCAGATAGCCTCTGGCTCTGGCATTACAAGGTTACCAAACTCCTCAGCGTGTTAGAACTGGCCTTTTGTAATGGCAGCGGGGGGGATGGTGTTATGTTGTCTGTATGTTTGGCGTATACACTTGGTTAACATGGATAATATTCTCCCTCTCTGCCTCATGGTGTAACAGGATGTAAGAAGGTTTACACCAAGTCTTCCCACCTGAAAGCCCACCTGAGGACCCACACCGGTAAGACTGTCTCCCGTGTTTTAAAAAGACATGGTCGAAGAGAGGGACGTATTTTGGTTGTTACTGGGCGTGTTGCTAGGCAGAGAGGTGTTTTTTGGCCTGCGCAGTGCATTCATTAGTTGCGTGGTGCTTGAAAATGGAGCACCACTCCACCCGCCCCTTAAAACAACAGGTGGATAGTGACCGCGCCTCAGAAAACCCCGCCCCCCCCACACTTTTTTTTTTTTCCCAGAGCTCTAGAACGTCAGAACAATTCTCGAATGTTCTCGTGTGTTGTAGTTGTCTCCCGGAGTACTGTAGTTGTCCTACATATCTGTCAGGAATGTGGTAGTGTTGCTCCTGACGCCCTCCTGCTATTTTCCTGCAGTGTCTCTGACAGCGTGTGAGCTGCCTGAATGTGTCATTTAATAAACGCAGCGCGCCAGCCGAGTCACTGGCTGTCCATCGTGAAATAGCTGCATCTGTTGCTGCTGTGTTAACTGTGGGATGAGGGATATTCTGGGGGCACCGACCGTTGACGGAGAGCCTTTTGGGGGAATGCGCTGTGCTGGCCCCGTTAGAAAGGAAGACACACGATGGAGTTGAAAGGTCTGGATTCAGGACTAGACAAACACGCTGGTCTAGTGTGGACATTTTACGTCCTCCATACCTCCCCTTTTTTTGTCCATTTTCAACTTGCTCTCTCTCCCTAAATCTCTATTTTTCAACTCTCTACTTTGCGCTCTCTCTCTCTATCCTTCTGTGCCACTCCTTCTGTATGCACCAATCTCTGTCATGTTTACTAGTCATTGAAAAAGCCAAAGGAACCACCCTCCAGGCAACCCACACTGGTTTAGGTGTAGGCCGTCTAACCTCCACCCTCCAGGCAACCCGCTCTGGTTTAGGTGTAGGCCGTCTAACCTCCACCCTCCAGGCAACCCGCTCTGGTTTAGGTGTAGGCTGTCTAACCTCCACCCTCCAGGCAGTCAGAAACACATTCTTCTGTTGATATCTCCAAATTCCTCCGTGTACTTTAAGCTCAGGAACACTGTCAACAGTGATTGAAAGAAGATCGTAGTTTAAATCTCCCTGAGATCGTGATAAGCCCACACTTTATTCACGTTGGGAACTGATAGCGATTTTTATGACTGTGTGTGTGTGTGTGTGTGTGTGTGTGTGTGTGTGTGTGTGTGTGTGTGTGTGTGTGTGTGTGTGTGTGTGTGTGTGTGTGTGTGTGTGTGTGTGTGTGTGTGTGTGTGTGTGTGTGTGTGTGTGAGAAAGGAATGAAGGGAGCCTCAAGGTGTAGATTGTCTGTGGCATTTATGAACAGACAGTTTGCCAGTCCAGACATGTCCACTGCTTTGTCCCCCTTCCAGTTCCTTCGTTGGGGGGTGTCTACCGCTCCGACCCATGACCCTCCTGACACCCTGTTTCTGACCCCATCCTCTGAGTGTCTCTGGGACACGCGGAGAAACGTTTCCGAATCACACACACAAAGCATGTCAAATGAGTTGTCAGTTCAACAAGGGCCTCATGTATTTCCAGCCTTGGTTGACATGATCCACAGAGGTCTTTGTTTGGGATTTTGGTTTGTAAATAACATTGTAGTGAGGAGAACTTGGTCAGACCTACCTGCTCTGCAAATAAGCTTCTATTTTAGTGTGTGTCACACACACAAACACACAGTCTGGTAAAACAGGCTTTAAGACCTTGGGAAAGATCAACACCACAAAAGCATTAGCAGCCCCTCCCACTCCAACGCTGTTAACCAGCTCCCCAGCTCATCACATTTAACCGTTTTAACGACGCGTAACATTATTAGCTCTTAGATCCATTCAGTGACTGTAGATTAACATCAGGGTGACCAGTGTGTTGGCTTTTGTTACTATATAAAATACGCCACCCTCTTCCCTATATAGTGGTTCCCTGTCTACCAACAGGTTTCTGGTTATTAGTAGTTCTCTATAAGTGTTATAGGGTTCGCCTCTTAAAAGGTGCACATTTTATAGGGAATACCATTCCTGTCAACTTAATGTGGGCGTTTGTCTTGCGAAACATTTTTCTAAACTGTTTCTTGCTCTCTTTCCATTTGTCTTTCAGGTGAGAAGCCATACAGGTGTTCTTGGGATGGGTGTGACTGGCGTTTCGCCCGCTCTGACGAGTTGACCCGACATTTCCGGAAACACACGGGGGCCAAGCCCTTCCAGTGCTCAGTGTGCTCCAGGTCCTTCTCGCGGTCTGACCATCTGGCGCTGCACATGAAGAGACATCAGAACTAACGTGCACAAACAGACACTCTGACCAGGCACCAACACACACACACACACACACTTTAACTTGAATCACAGAGAGATGAACTCCAACCATGAAACGCTAAACCTAAACAGCAGTTATCGACAACAGCTTTTCTGGAATCTGCCTTATAGTGCTCTGTTCTAATCTGGGTGACTATTGACCTGGGACTGTTGTTGATCTCTGGATCTCATGTTATAATATTCTAACACAGACCCTCTGAAGGGGGAAGACCTACCCCCATGATGCAGACTGCTTACCATCGCCTTCATCAAACGTCAATTTCTGGCGTTTTCTACATGTTATAGTAACATTTGTTGACACTCCAGAGGCTGGGCTTTCATGGACTAGGAATGACTTTACAGGATAAGAACTGACACACATGAAGAGCTACATCAAAGCTGTCGAGCCAAAGATCTCAACTCCCACTGATGGTCATCTGTACTTGGGGTTCTCAACTGGTTTTGAATCAGGTTGTCTTTGTCGCCACTCAATGTTCACATCGCATTCTTCGCCAAAACGCAATCTGGTAAATTATATTTTTATATTTTTGCAATTTGGAAGACTTCAATGATTTACAGTAGTGAGGACATACATTTGTGTAACTGTTCCCCATGGGAATCAAACTCACAACCCTGGCACTGCATGTACCATGCTGCACCAACTTAGCCACACTGGGCCATGTGCTACATTGGCAGTAAATAGAGCAGGTTATTTTAGAGCAAGTTAATTTAAATAATTGTGACAAGCCCAAGTGTTGGAGACCACAAAATGAGCTACATAGCACTGCTTTAGCTCTGTATTACAGGTGTTCTATGCAGCATTTTCCATTTAAAATGTCCAATAATAAGTCTTGAATATTATTAGTTAACGTTAAAAAACAGAACTGACACTATACCCAGTGTTATGGTTGCACGTAAAATTTAGAAGGCCGGGACGTTCGTAGGTGTGTTCTTGTTTATTTTTATTGTATGAGCGCAGATTTATGGGAAGGTTTCTCCAGTCTTGGGTCGAGACGATAAGCTAACATTAGTTAGCTAAGTTATGTGTCTGAACAGACACTCCTTGATTCCATTTGCTGCTGGAAAACAGTGTTACAACTTGGTGTTCTCTGCAAAAGATAAAGAAAAGCTAGCATGCATTGTGGGTTGTTTGAACAAACCTAAAACATAAGCGACTATTGCTCGGAAGAAGCAGTTACAATGCCCTTTAGCCAGATTTAGTATTGTGCAAACTGGCTAAATGCTGTTATTATTGTTCCAGCTAGCGCGATTATGGTTTCAAGTTCGCAAGCTAGCCATCAACGAGTCTCTGAAATACGGCAATGCATCTAACGCAATAGATAGCCCAGATTACGTTTTGATTAGTTTAGCTGTTTACTTTGTTTATTCTGTGTTCCATAGTTATGGAAAGGACCCATCAACTTCGACCCGATCTAAAACAAATATCTGTGTTCATTGCTCCAGCATCGACAACAGCAGGTTACGCTGCTTCAGACTCATAGTTCGTAATGGTGTCAGATCCTAATGGAGTTATAGAACCGATATTCAACTCATTGCCAATAGGTGGTGTAAACCTGCATAGGGCCCCTGTAAACACTATGATTAAAGGCTTTCTTTTGTTCAGTTAATAATTTCGACACATTCTCTACATGTTTTGAGTTTGACAATTTCGACGCACCAGTTGAGAACCAGTCATTGTACACCAATTTACTGTAACAATAATCTTGTTTAGTCACGTGGTCTAGCTCTATTACAGTTTCCTGTCAGAAGCACTTACAAACATATTATTATTGTATAATTTTGGATCTTGGTGTTAGACCAACCTAGTAAGAAGTGGGAATCATGATTGTACAAAGCTAAGGCCAAATGCTTTTATTTGTTTAGTTCAGTGTATGGCTGAGCAGTAGCAGAACTGTTTTTAACCAATACAGTTTTTATTTGCACTTAAAAGGGTTTTGACTGGAGGATGACAACTGCCCGTTTCCCAAAACACAAATCTCTGGTATTGCAATACTAACAGGGTGCCTCCCAAACTGCGCCCTATTATCTGTGTAGTGCACTGCATTGTGTGTGCCACTGCATAGGTTTTAGGGTGTCCTTTTGGGATGTAACCCCTTTTGTTTGTACTGCACACATTTAGGATTCATTAGCATGTTCCAGGAGATGAACAATTTGAAGTATTTATCGACCACAGAGAGAAAGTGACTGACAGCGGCAGTATTTATTAAAATAATGTACACGGTTGATGATGAGAAAGTGACAGACAGCAGTGTCATAGTCTAGACCCCTTTACATGACATTCATCCTCCTTCAATGATGTGGCAGATTTGAGCAAGAAGAAACCGTCTATACTTCTGAGCAGACGCTTGGAGGACAGCAGGGTCTGCAGCCTGGGCCTTCTGCTTGGGGATGCATGAGACTACATTCTTGACTAGTCTTTCCTCTTCACTGGAGTTCTGCAGCCTTTCACGTCTCATCCTGAAGGCCTCAGGTCTTCGGAGAGATCTCTGTACACTACCATCTAGAACACTGCTTATCATCTAGACCCTAAGTAGTGGACTAAAAATGGGAATGGGGGGGGGGGGTCTTAGAGATCCCAAAGGGTCTAATTTAGCAGTTAAACTGTTTACAAGGATGGTAATGACCTCTGTGTTGTTGTGTAATGATAATTCCTGACAATTAACACTAACTCTTCCTTTATTTATTAGATGGTTCTAGAAGAGGATGAGGGAATCAGTCTATGCTCAGATTAGCCCTTTTTATTACTTTAACTGAAATGCCTTAATGTAAATACCTACTGTGTAAATAATGATTTTTATTTTTGGCTTCTGTAATTTTTTTAAACAAAAGGGCAAAATGTACAAAATGCCCTGCATCCATTCTGTGTGACTTTTTGTTTTAAATACTTTGATGATTGTATTGTTTTATATTTCTAATCTGAACCTATTTTATAGATTCCCTTTTGGTAAAAACTAAAGCTAAAAAAAAAAGGAGATTGTTGTTCTCTTTAAACTAAGTAAAAAAAAAAAATCCTAAATGAATCAAGTTGTAACTTTTTCTATTTCTGGTCTGAATTCAATGTATTTCTGCTGCATTAAAGGAGACCGTTAAGGTCCTGTAACCAGAAAACTCTTACTCAGTGGGTTCCCAACAAAACACGTTTCTCTTGTCATCTCTCACAGCCAAGTCTCAAACCTTTTGTAAACACGTTTGAGTAGGTACTGCCCTACCTACTGATGTCAAAACCTCTTTCAGTTGCCAGTTGAGCTCTAAACAAAGCCTCTGTCATGAATTGACCATCTATCTGAGAGCTCAACTGAAGTTGTTTCCATTCTTAAATAACACCTGAGGAAACTCTTAGGCATATGACACGAGGAAGTGTTAATGATGTCACTAAGATGTTTGACTCAATCCATTTAAACAAAACACTGTGGTGCAAATAGGAGCAACACTCCAGATGGCATCAGAACAGAGACAAGTTCTGTAATGTTTGTGATTCTGCAGATCATTTCAAAACATTCACCAATCCGATGTACTGTGCAATCAAATACATACCGGCAGGTTCAACTCTAAAAATGTTTGTCAGTAAATAGTTCAGAGTATGTAATTCAGTCTAATAAAATCGAAATTATATTCTTTACAATAATTCTCAGAACCTTTACTAAAGAACATCTATATCCTAGCATTCCAGTTGGTCGGCTAGGTTCTCTAAACGTTCCCATCAGGTTTAAGAGACTCCATCATAGTCCGTGGTTCTGTCTAAACCAACGTGTATCGCTGCTATTTAATATATAGTGCACTACTTTTGACCTAGCTCTATTGGTCTCTGTTTAAATGTAGTACACTATAAAGGAAATAGGGTGCCATTTGGGACCCCTTGGTGTAACACAAGACTCACACAACCTGCAGAAGCCCCACTGTCCCCCTGCTGAACATCAGCACCGTTCCCCTTTGATATAAGATTAGTCCACGATGAAAAAGGAAAATAAATTATTTCATTGCACAGCGATGAAGGGAAATAAAGGGAATTCCCCTTGACTACCTCTCCTCACCCCCACCCCTCCCTCTCTGTCTCCCTCTCTTCCCTCGCTACATGTGTTCTCAGTTTGAGTCCTAGCATTAACCCCCAGACCCTGGATGTAATGTCCCTCAGATGTCTGAACAGAGAGAGAAACAGAGAGAGAGAATCTAAACAATAGAAGCACCGGAGGACCCAATCAGACTTCTCCTCTTGAGATGTCCTCCTCCACATCTCCTTCCCTCTTTCCAACCATCTACTGATCCCCCCCTCCTTCCTCCTTTCTCCCTACAGAGTAGCCAGGTTATTGTTTTAATGTACAGAGACCCTCCCCTGCTTCCTCCTCAGTTTAAAGGTTGAGGTCGGACAGTATTTTCTCATAACCTGTTCTTGCTGGATCAATAAGACTGGGGCTGGCATCCCCAATGGCACCCTATTCCCTCCAGTGTAGAGTATGTGCCCTAGTTCAAAACGAGTGCACTAGAGAGGAGGCAGGGGTGCATTTGGGAGTGGACCGCTGGCTGTTAGCGAAACCGAAGACGGAGATCAGCACTGGGGGAATCATGGCCGACAAGGGAGGATAACTATTTGTTTAGAGTTGAGGTCGGTGACCCTGAGGCAATGATGTTCCTCAAGCCTGACTGCTTCCTGCTAATCTGTATTCCTTGAAGGTCTTATTAACTTCGATCTATACATTATTTGTCTGTGTGTGTGTGTGTGTGTGTGTGTGTGTGTGTGTGTCTGTGTCACCGTTCTTATGTATGATTGTTTTTTAGGGAGGCCTGGTCTCTCCGTGTAACTAGGAGAGTTAACTCTCAGTTGTTCTTCAAAGGTTGACCCTTCTTGTCAGCGTACTCTAACCACACCTGTAGGATGAGAAGAGGTGTAGAAATAGACTCAGTTCCAAAGGGACAGTTTCACTGAAGAACCAGTCTGCTGCACCTTCTATAATAAGGGTATGCTGTTCACAGTGTTCCTGATAAATGAATGGGTGTCTGTGAAAAAAGCTGTCGGCTTGGTTTTTTTATTCGTGTTTATTCTCCATGCAAGGTAAAGAGAAGATGAAAAGAAAATATGTGTTCACAGGTTGGAGAGGCAGACAATTTGGTTTAAGACCTCTGATGTTTGCAAACCAAATGCTTGACTAGAATTGTGTGGATATAATGGGTTGAGGGGCACTGAATATGTACTGATGATTTAAATGGAACTACTAAATGGTGTTAATAAGGGGTTGTGGTGGGAACAACCTGTTACCAAGAAACCGTAATTCAGGACAAACAACTTGTTTTGTAACGTCCGGTTTGAAACCCACACTCAGCAACTGTCAGATTTTTTAGATCATATTTTTACTGTGACATCTGGAATGAGACCTTTGCTGGATCGTATCGCGTAGGTGGGATGTTTTTAAGAACTGCTCTTAAAGACCACCCACCCACACACACACACATACTCACACACTCACACACTCACTTATCTCCATGCCTCAGTCCAATTATCGGTCTCTGTTTTTACTTACTTGAACTTGATGAACTGAGTGCTACAGTACCATCAGAGTAAAAAGAGATTCGTCTGCTGTTGTTACGGACTACTGTTGCGGCTGACCTTAAAAAAGACATGTAATCCAGATTTAATCAATAAAAATCTTACTATTGAAAAATGAATACGTAAATTACTCAGACAAGGAAACACTATTATTAGTTGTTCCCTTCCGCTCAAAAAGAACCGTCAAAACACTTTTCCGGCGAGAAAAAATGAAACGATATGCCAACTGACAGAAAAGACACCTCAGAACCCTCAACACATGTACACCCCCGCAGAAAGACCTACATCTATACACTAAATTGCCCTTCACTCAAAGACAGGAGAGACATATTGACTTCTGAGCGCAATACATGCTGCTCTGTTCTAGACCAACTGAAATTCATCAATGTGCCTACTCTAATGAGGTGCCGCACTTCACCACGGTGCAGGTGCGGCAAAAGCGGGCCCTACCATAACTTTGTCTTTTGTATAATATATAATATATAATAGAATTGAAAACAATTATAATTTAAATATATGAATCTTATAGGCAATGACAACAAAATGAAAACGTGCAAACGTTCAAGGGGGTGTTCTAGGCACTGTAAATATCCCTCAACGCAACTTTGACTTGGAGTAAATTATTTTCTTAGAAAAATGCACTTCCAGTCGGTTTGTAGCACTGGGATAAGATTTTGCTCAAAGTCCGAACTAATCAACCGTTAAACTATCAGATACTGTTTCGGTAAATATCATAATGAAACATATAATCTGTCCCCTTTCATGTGCAAGTTTTAAAAAACACAACTAATCTCGTTTTCTTCAGCAGTGACAGCTAAATAGTGAGGTTTTATCCTTATCACTACAGAAAAAAGGCTGATAAATGCCCATACATACAACCATTCACCCGAGTTATTTACCCTCATATATCAACTCCCTCTACATACAGTTAATGTATAGCCCAGCCCATTCGAAGACTATACACTTATGACAGTAATCAGACCTCTACGCCAACACTTACGACAGTAATTTGTAAAATAGAGATTAGACTCTCAGGTCGGTGAGTTCTAGACTAATGGATTTATAATGATTAACTTACAGAAAGCTGTAGTGGCTCCGTGATAGCGGTGATTAGCGTTATAGATAACAGCAGTAATTGTCATTCTGAAGAGACACACCTTGTTGTTGCTTGGCTTTATCTTGTAAATCGAGGGTTGTGAGTCTTTGGGTAAACCTGTTGTGGTGAGTGTCAATTCAACACAGTCAACGCACTAGAATACCAAGAAAAGTTCAATAGGAAAGAAGTGCCGAGAAACATATTGTTTAAACGCAAAATAACATTAATCCTGAGATACAGTTTTTCACAATTGCTAAGACACATTTCTTGAAACCTCCCATTTTGTAAATACTTTAAACACAGATACAAATCTTCAAAGTACGTTAAAGAAACTGTAAATGCTTTCAGATCATACACACAGCCACTCAATATATAAACACAACAGAGCATTCATTAGACACTACATAAAAAAACGGAGAACACAGCACCCAGGGTATGTAGTTACTGATTTGTAAATAGTATAATCATTTAGCAGTATAAAGTATAATAAGCACAACTTAGTTCAGTGAATATATTGAATACTGTAAGTACTGCAATTAATGTCTGTATATTCAGCAGTGGCATAAAACACAGTAGTCCACTGCAAAAGCCCAATGACCAAAGAACACTCCAGTTGTGTTAAACTTTTGCCGCCTGTGTTTATCATTTTGCAACACAAGTGCATCACTGTGCGACATTTGATTTAGTGAGTGAGAATGTGTTTAGTCTTGCAAACAGAGTGCCATTTTCAAATGGTGTCTAACAATCTGTATTCGTTTTTGGTTTTGTCAAGAGTGACTGATTCAAGAAATGGGTTTATGCCACTGAGAATTTGGTTCAGGGTTTTGTGTTTTAGCAATTTGGCTTACCGACAAAACTCCAATAAGTGACTGGGTGATTCATCGGTCACGATCGTATTTAGCCTACATTTAGCCTATGAAAATGCCTCTTTGTCATCTTCCCCTTTAAGGTTGTGGCTATACTATACTTTATAATAACCTGCTTATGCTGGACATTTTGAGAGAGGGCGTCTTATTGTCCTCTATCAACACATTTCGCGGAAATTCAAAATCACATTTGTAAGTACAATTAATGAGCTAATCATTTTAATATTTTGGACATGCACTTCATTTTTGTGTTGCTAGCTGGCTACTTAGAAACATGCAAGTAAACAATTTTAGCAACGTTTAATCAAGCTTACTAGCCAGCAAACTGGCCAACGTTTGCTACGCTACTTTGTCAAAAGAAGCTGTTTACATTTTTGTAAGCAAATTTGCATCAATAGTCTTAGTTTGCAAATAGCCATCAAAGGCTCCCTAATCAATGTGTTGTCTTTGAATGATTTTGAGCCATGCTGACGAGCTGGAAAAGGTCAGTGCATTTATTACTGAAGTGAATAGTTTAAATACACATTCAGTTGAATACATTATAAACATCAATTCAATGTGTGTTAGAAACATTAAAGCTAAATAACTTTCCATTGTACACTTTTGGGTTTAAAAAAATAATTACATACATTTCAGAAACCTAATTGCAAATATTGAAGATGTCTTTGACACCAGACAAGTTAAGACATCTTACATCACCATACGTGCCCAAACCCCACCCAGTACTCATAAGAGTCAAGTGTTTTGCAATCCCTAAAATAATTATTTTACAGCTTCCAATTTGTCATCAGAGGAGGATTAACTCAATCCTGTGCAGACGAAGGGAACATTACATTTTTCTATTAAAAAAAATAATAATTTTGTCATTTAATGTTTATTCTTTGGAACGCAGTGTTTTATTTTAACCTTAGAATCACTGATACAATATTGTTGAAATGTTTTGATAGAATGATATATTTATTATATTCTTTCTTAATTTATTGCTGTAAAAGCCAACAAGCCATCTTTGGAAATGTTAGAAAAGGTAATATATTAAACATGCATCAGTCATTGCACAATGTATATGGCATGTGCCACATTTGATTAAATGTTGTGTTTTTGCTGTGACAACATGTTTTTCACATAGATAATCTTTATTTCACAGAGTTATGTCAAATTGCATTTATCAACTATGATGATAATAATTAGCATAATTTAGCATTCACCTAATAACACATTTCACATTGAAGGCTATTCCAACTTCAAATCTTACACTTTTTCAATGTACATTTAATTTTTTCTGTGTATTATATCGTCCTTATTTTCTACTTGCATTGGCAATGTGAAATACAGTTTTTACGTACGTTTGCTGAATCCTTGACTCATTTTCCCAAAACTGTAAACACAAAACACAAAATCACAAACACAAAATGGTTAACCCTACAAGTCCCTAGCAAAAGCAAACACTGCATTCAAAACTGTTTCATTACTGTCCAAAATGGTTTCATGCCGAAAAAACTCTTCAATTGGTTATAGAAATGGGGAATATGGTGGGAGGTATAGAACAATGAACTGTGGGTGGTCAATTAACCAATTGCAGACCAGAGCAGCCCGGTGGAGACTCACCTTGTCCCAGATGACAACATACCTGGGCTGCTCTGGTCCACCCCTCTGCTCGGCCGGAATGAGGATGCAATGTATTCTGTCCATGAATGTGATGAGAAGGGCGGTGTTGTAGGGACCAAGGTTTGCATGATGATGGAGGACGCCTTGCTGGCCAACAGCTGCGCACAGGGTGATATTCCCTCTACGCTGTCCAGGGACATTCACATGGTGATATTCCCTCTACGCTGTCCAGGGACATTCACATGGTGATATTCCCTCCACCCTGTCCAGGGACATTCACATGGTGATATTCCCTCCACACAATCCAGGGACATTCACATGGTGATATTCCCTCTACGCTGTCCAGGGACATTCACATGGTGATATTCCCTCCACCCTGTCCAGGGACATTCACATGGTGATATTCCCTCCACACAATCCAGGGACATTCACATGGTGATATTCCCTCTACGCTGTCCAGGGACATTCACATGGTGATATTCCCTCTACGCTGTCCAGGGACATTCACATGGTGATATTCCCTCCACCCTGTCCAGGGACATTCACATGGTGATATTCCCTCCACCCTGTCCAGGGACATTCACATGGTGATATTCCCTCCACCCTGTCCAGGGACATTCACATGGTGATATTCCCTCCACACAATCCAGGGACATTCACATGGTGATATTCCCTCTACGCTGTCCAGGGACAATCACATGGTGATATTCCCTCCACCCTGTCCAGGGACATTCACATGGTGATATTCCCTCCACCCTGTCCAGGGACATTCACATGGTGATATTCCCTCCACCCTGTCCAGGGACATTCACATGGTGATATTCCCTCCACACAATCCAGGGACATTCACATGGTGATATTCCCTCCACCCTGTCCAGGGACATTCACATGGTGATATTCCCTCCACACAATCCAGGGACATTCACATGGTGATATTCCCTCCACCCTGTCCAGGGACATTCACATGGTGATATTCCCTCTACGCTGTCCAGGGACATTCACATGGTGATATTCCCTCCACCCTGTCCAGGGACATTCACATGGTGATATTCCCTTCACCCTGTCCAGGGACAATTGCACGGTGGCCAATGATGTTCCGTACTCGTCCCCTTCTTTTGGCCAGGTTGAAGCCTGCCTCATCAATGTAAATATAAACGAGCTGAATTACAGCGGCATCCAGCTCCAAGACTCTCTGAAACAGACAACAAGACAATATGTGAAATAGACCTAGAGCAGTCAATATGATGAGCCACAACAGACTGGACTACAGTACTGTAATGTGTCTATACAGTGCTGATGTGATAGTACTTACTTGCACATATTCATACTGCTGATCTTTAACCGTCTCTGTGTTTCGCTCAAATGGCACCTTGTAGACCGGTTTCATCTGGATTCGGCTGCGTCGTCACACACGGTCCAGTGTCGACAAGGCCACCTGCTGAATGTTATTGAATATTGTGTTGTCTGCCATTATGTGGTTCTGGATTTCTCGTAGTCTAATGGTGTCGTTTACCACCACCATGTTCACCGTAGCGGTCGCCTGTTCTGGTGTGAACAGCCGGTGTCTTCCACCATGGCCTGGCCGTCTCCCAGTTCTGCAGTAGATCCACAAATATTACAGTATATGATTGGTTACAGTACGCTATAATGATCTCTAGTCTTTCACTATGAAATAACATTACTGTAAAATTGGCCAACAATCTCTGAGTAACACAGCCCTGCTGATATGCCTGCAGTATACTACAGTGTACATACATGAAGAGCATTGTGTAGATGGCAGGTAACTTACCGGTTCTCATTTCTGAATGTACGGATTATGGATGCAACCGTGTAGCGGCTCAGGTTGGGCTGAACTGTCTGCCCCGCCTCCCTCATACTCAATCCATGGTTGAGCACATGGTCAACCACTGTGGCCCTGATTTTATCTGAGACAACTGTCCTTCCTCGTCCTCCTCTTGCTCTTCCTCCTTCACTCACTCCTTGACCTCTAGCTCTTGCTTCACCATTGACTTCCATTTTCCTTCAAAACAGGAGAGCTCATCTATGGCCGTATAGTGCTAAAGCTGTGGTCACACCTGTGAGGAGTGGGTGAGGCCAATTGGTGTACAGAGCTTGGCATTGTGATTGTAGCTTTCCAAAGGGACTACAGAGATGTTTTGGCTGTTGAGCCTAATGTAGACGACAGTGTGTTTAGCAATAAGTGTGATACAGACGTGAACACTGTGTTAATGCAGGAAATGTGCTTGCAGATATGTGCCTGTTGTGTAACCAGCAGAACCTAGCTGCAGAGATCTACACGCAGAACCTAGCTGCAGAGATTTTCATGGGAGGAACCTAGCGCAAAGATCTGCATGGCTGAACCTAGCGGCCGAGATCTACATGCAGAACCTAGCGCAGAGATCTACATGGCTGAACCTAGCGGCCGAGATCTACATGCAGAACCTAGCGCAGAGATCTGCATGGCTGAACCTAGCGGCCGAGATCTACATGCAGAACCTAGCACAGAGATCTACATGCAGAACCTAGCGCAGAGATCTACATGGCTGAACCTAGCGGCAGAGATCTACATGCAGAACCTAGCGCAGAGATCTACATGGCTGAACCTAGCTGCCGAGATCTACATGCAGAACCTAGGGCAGAGATCTACTTGCAGAACCTAGCACAGAGGTCTACATGCAGAACCTAGCGGCCGAGATCTACATGCAGAACCTAGCGCAGAGATCTACATGGGTGAACCTAGCGGCCGAGATCTACATGCAGAACCTAGCACAGAGATCTACATGCAGAACCTATCAGCCAAGATCTACATGCAGAACCTAGTGCAGAGATCTACATGCTGAACCTAGCGGCCGAGATCTACATGCAGAACCTAGCGCAGAGATCTACATGCAGAACCTATCAGCCAAGATCTACATGCAGAACCTAGCTGCAGAGATCTACATGGCTGAACCTAGCGGCCGAGATCTACATGCAGAACCTAGCGCAGAGATCTACATGGCTGAACCTAGCGGCCGAGATCTACATGCAGAACCTAGCGCAGAGATCTACATGGCTGAACCTAGCGGCCGAGATCTACATGCAGAACCTAGCGCAGAGATCTGCATGGCTGAACCTAGCGGCCGAGATCAACATGCAGAACCTAGCACAGAGATCTACATGCAGAACCTAGCGCAGAGATCTACATGGCTGAACCTAGCGGCAGAGATCTACATGCAGAACCTAGCGCAGAGATCTACATGGCTGAACCTAGCTGCCGAGATCTACATGCAGAACCTAGCGCAGAGATCTACTTGCAGAACCTAGCACAGAGGTCTACATGCAGAACCTAGCGGCCGAGATCTACATGCAGAACCTAGCGCAGAGATCTACATGGGTGAACCTAGCGGCCGAGATCTACATGCAGAACCTAGCACAGAGATCTACATGCAGAACCTATCAGCCAAGATCTACATGCAGAACCTAGTGCAGAGATCTACATGCTGAACCTAGCGGCCGAGATCTACATGCAGAACCTAGCGCAGAGATCTACATGCAGAACCTATCAGCCAAGATCTACATGCAGAACCTATCAGCCAAGATCTACATGCAGAACCTAGTGCAGAGATCTACATGCTGAACCTAGCGGCCGAGATCTACATGCAGAACCTAGCGCAGAGATCTACATGGCACTTCATTGTCTGTAGGATGTCATACACTTGTCATACAGTTGTTGAACTGAAGAGGCAGGGTGAACTTGGAGACGTTAACAAGGTAGTCAGAGTTTGTGTGTGTAAATGCAGGTGTGTTGTGAGTAACCCATGCTAGCTTATCAAGTATTTGTGTGTGTGTGTGTGTCTGCCTGTCTGTGTATAAAAGGCACAATGAAGTCTATCTTCCTTAAATCGTGTTTCTCTATTCTACATGCTTCCTCGGGATGAGAGAATGACCGTTGACCTATTTGGGTCAGGTTCCACCCTGACCCCTCCTGAGCCAGTGTTCTGGTTAAGGAACGGGCCTCTTCTGTGAGTGCTGTGGGTCAGATGGTTCAGGACCACCAGACTAGCTCATCTTATGTTCCTCCTCTCTCCCAAAGGTTCATTATAAGCAGAATATTTTCCCATGCTCCTCTCCGTCTCCCTCTCTCCATTGCTCTTCTGCCTTCTCTTTTCTTCTCCTGCCCTCCTTTTCTCTCCTTTCCTCCTCACCTTCTCTTCACTCTGCTCCACTCCTCCCCTCCTCGGCTCCTTTTGTTCTCTTTTCTCTCCTCTCCACTCCTCCCTGCTCCTCTTCTCTGTTCTCTCTTTTTCTCCTCCCTGCTCCTCTTTGCCAGATGTATTCTCTCTAGGTGTCATTCTAGTGTTCATGAAGACCAGAGTTCATAATCATCTCTGTGTGATAATCCTCTAGATGCTGTCTGTCTCACATCATACCATAACTACATAGACCTCCATTGTTCTGATGACCTCCTGCTCTCTTCCACCACTGACCTGTGTGGGCTGTGTGAGTGTTAGCGTGTGTTAGCGCGTGTTAGCGCGCGCGTGTGTGTGTGTCCACCACTATGTGGGCTGTGTGTGAGTGTTAACGTGTGTTAGCGTGTGTGTGTGTGTCCACCACTATGTGGGCTGTGTGTGAGTGTTAGCGTGTGTTAGCGCATGTGTGTGTCCACCACTATGTGGGCTGTGTGTGAGTGTTAGCGTGTGTTAGCGCGTGTGTGTGTGTGTCCACCACTATGTGGGCTGTGTGAGTGTTAGCGTGTGTTTGTGTGTGTCTGTCTGTGTGTGTGTGTGTGTGTGTGTGTCCACCACTATGTGGGCTGTGTGTGAGTGTTAGCGTGTGTTAGCGTGTGTTAGCGTGTGTTAGCGTGTGTTAGCGTGTGTGTGTGTCCACCACTATGTGGGCTCTGTGTGAGTGTTAGCGTGTGTTAGCGTGTGTTAGCGTGTGTTAGCGTGTGTTAGCGTGTGTGTGTGTCCACCACTATGTGGGCTCTGTGTGAGTGTTAGCGTGTGTTAGCGTGTGTTAGCGTGTGTTAGCGTGTGTTAGCGTGTGTGTGTGTCCACCACTATGTGGGCTGTCTCTCGTCCCTCCAGGGTCTGGATTAAAATATTACAGATGGGACACATCACTACATAGTCTCCATATTCTGGATGGTTCCGACCCAGGTTTTGACCCCGCATTATGGCCTCTGTCACCAAGTAGAGAACAAATGCAAAAAACTTTCCATTTCCCACTAAGACATCTGCTATCTGACAATAGGGCTTGGATTCATTCAAACCGACTACACCAATGTTAACGCACAATACATACAATACATATTTTATAATTCATCTTGAGCCCATGTGTTGTAACGAGTGTCATTCTTAAAAGTAAAAGCCAGTCTGGTAGTAGTTGTAGGTTTTTATACAGTAAGACCAGTCTGGTAGTAGTTGTGTGTTTATATACAGTACCAAGACCAGTCTGGTAGTAGTTGTAGGTTTTATACAGTACCAAGACCAGTCTGGTAGTAGCTGTAGGTTTTAATAAAGTAAGACCAGTCTGGTAGTAGTTGTGTGTTTATATACAGTACCAAGACCAGTCTGGTAGTAGTTGTAGGTTTTATACAGTACCAAGACCAGTCTGGTGGTAGTTGTGGGTTTTTATACAGTACCAAGACCAGTCTCTTAGTTTCAGTAATGCAGGTTTGATTGAATAGAGCCAAGCTGGTCTGGACCAGGTTTTATAGGTAGTCATCAGGTCAGATTATCCAGAAGTCCTTCTGGTTAAAAGAGTGTTGAGTCCTGAATGGATTCCCTCCCCTTTCTGCCTGCCCACGTCCCGCCATTTACACGTTAACTGGTGCCTTCGCCATTTGCACCCGTGTCCCAAAGCTGAGGGCGGGAAAATGATCAAGGGTGTAGGAGGCTGAATAGACCCTCCAGTGGCCCCATCTAGGGAGTGTCCAACCGACGCAGTCTCCACAAGACAAGTGGAATCTCAAAATGCTCCACGTTATTATTCAGCTTGCGCGATTTAACACAAAAGACTGGATAGGCGTGCCAAATTACATGAGCATTTCTTTTCCTGGTTTTCAGCCTTGACTGAATGCTGGAGAGTGAGAGACCGAGAAGAAGACGGTGACTCACTGTCAGGCAGGAAAAATGACAGAGAAGTGCAAGGGCATAGGAGAACCCTCACTCCTCTCTCACTCTGGAGCTCTCTCTCCTCTCTCCCCCCTTGCCTCCCCATCTATCGCTCACCCTTTCTCTCTGCCTCACAGAGAAGTGTAAAGCAATCCACAGTAGGTGAGAGATCAGTGTCACAGTGTCCACGGACGGGGACCTCGTCAGGTTGTGCCCCCCCCCGGGTAGCGCCAGCTGGGTGGAGGGATGGTCAAGGGGGACGGGTTAGAGAGAAAGCGAGTGAGGGACTGAGGGTTAGAGAGAAAGCGGGTGAGGGACTGAGGGTTAGAAAGAAAGCGGGTGAGGGACTGAGGGTTAGAGAGAAAGCGGGTGAGGGACTGAGGGTTAGAAAGAAAGCGGGTGAGGGACTGAGGGTTAGAGAGAAAGCGTGGTGAGGGACTGAGGGTTAGAGAGAAAGCGGGTGAGGAAGTGAGGGTTAGAGAGAAAGCGGGTGAGGGACTGAGGGTTAGAGAGAAAGCGAGTGAGGGACTGAGGGTTAGAGAGAAAGCGGGTGAGGAAGTGAGGGTTAGAGAGAAAGCGGGTGAGGGACTGAGGGTTAGAGAGAAAGCGGGTGAGGGACTGAGGGTTAGAGAGAAAGCGAGTGAGGGACTGAGGGTTAGAGAGAAAGCGGGTGAGGGACTGAGGGTTAGAAAGAAAGCAGGTGAGGGACTGAGGGTTAGAGAGAAAGCGGGTGAGGGACTGAGGGTTAGAGAGAAAGTGGGTGAGGGACTGAGGGTTAGAGAGAAAGCGGGTGAGGAAGTGAGGGTTAGAGAGAGGTGGTGAGGGACTGAGGGTTAGAGAGAAAGCGGGTGAGGAACTGAGGGTTAGAAAGAAAGCGAGTGAGGGACTGAGGGTTAGAGAGGAAGTGGGTGAGGGACTGTGGGTTAGAAATAAAGCGGGTGAGGGACTGAGGGTTAGAGAGAAAGCGGGTGAGGGACTGAGGGTTAGAAAGAAAGCGGGTGAGGGACTGAGGGTTAGAAAGAAAGCGGGTGAGGGACTGAGGGTTAGAGAGAGGTGGTGAGGGACTGACGGTTAGAGAGAAAGCGGGTGAGGAAGTGAGGGTTAGAGAGAGGTGGTGAGGGACTGAGGGTTAGAGAGAAAGCGGGTGAGGAAGTGAGGGTTAGAGAGAACGCGGGTGAGGGACTGAGGGTTAGAGAGAAAGCGGGTGAGGGACTGAGGGTTAGAGAGAAAGCGGGTGAGGGACTGAGGGTTAGAAAGAAAGCGTGTGAGGGACTGAGGGTTAGAGAGAAAGTGGGTGAGGGACTGAGGGTTAGAAAGAAAGTGGGTGAGGGACTGAGGGTTAGAGAGAAAGCGGGTGAGGAAGTGAGGGTTAGAGAGAGGTGGTGAGGGACTGAGGGTTAGAGAGAAAGCGGGTGAGGAACTGAGGGTTAGAAAGAAAGCGAGTGAGGGACTGAAGGTTAGAGAGGAAGTGGGTGAGGGACTGAGGGTTAGAAATAAAGCGGGTGAGGGACTGAGGGTTAGAGAGAAAGCGGGTGAGGGACTGAGGGTTAGAAAGAAAGCGGGTGAGGGACTGAGGGTTAGAAAGAAAGCGGGTGAGGGACTGAGGGTTAGAGAGAGGTGGTGAGGGACTGAGGGTTAGAGAGAAAGCGGGTGAGGAAGTGAGGGTTAGAGAGAGGTGGTGAGGGACTGAGGGTTAGAGAGAAAGCGGGTGAGGGACTGAGGGTTAGAGAGAAAGCGGGTGAGGAAGTGAGGGTTAGAGAGAGGTGGTGAGGGACTGAGGGTTAGAGAGAAAGCGGGTGAGGAACTGAGGGTTAGAAAGAAAGCGAGTGAGGGACTGAAGGTTAGAGAGGAAGTGGGTGAGGGACTGAGGGTTAGAAATAAAGCGAGTGAGGGACTGAGGGTTAGAGAGAAAGCGGGTGAGGGACTGAGGGTTAGAAAGAAAGCGGGTGAGGGACTGAGGGTTAGAAAGAAAGCGGGTGAGGGACTGAGGGTTAGAGAGAGGTGGTGAGGGACTGAGGGTTAGAGAGAAAGCGGGTGAGGAAGTGAGGGTTAGAGAGAGGTGGTGAGGGACTGAGGGTTAGAGAGAAAGCGGGTGAGGAAGTGAGGGTTAGAGAGAACGCGGGTGAGGGACTGAGGGTTAGAGAGAAAGCGAGTGAGGGACTGAGGGTTAGAGAGAAAGTGGGTGAGGGACTGAGGGTTAGAAAGAAAGCGGGTGAGGGACTGAGGGTTAGAGAGAAAGCGGGTGAGGGACTGAGGGTTAGAGAGAAAGCGGGTGAGGGACTGAGGGTTAGAAAGAAAGCGGGTGAGGGACTGAGGGTTAGAGAGAAAGTGGGTGAGGGACTGAGGGTTAGAGAGAAAGCGGGTGAGGAACTGAGCGTTAGAGAGAAAGAGGGTGAGGGACTGAGGGTTAGAAAGAAAGCAGGTGAGGAACTGAGGGTTAGAAAGAAAGCGGGTGAGGAACTGAGGGTTAGAGAGAAAGCGGGTGAGGGACTGAGTGTTAGAAAGAAAGCGGGTGAGGAACTGAGGGTTTGAGAGAAAGCGGGTGAGGGACTGAGGGTTAGAAAGAAAGCGGGTGTGGAACTGAGGGTTAGAAAGAAAGCGGGTGAGGAACTGAGGGTTTGAGAGAAAGCGGGTGAGGGACTGAGGGTTAGAAAGAAAGCGGGTGTGGAACTGAGGGTTAGAAAGAAAGCGAGTGAGGGACTGAGGGTTAGAGAGAAAGCAGGTGAGGGACTGAGGGATAGAGAGAAAGCGGGTAAGGGACTGAGGGTTAGAGAGAAAGCGGGTGAGGGACTGAGGGTTAGAGAGAGGTGGTGAGGGACTGAGGGTTAGAGAGAAAGCGGGTGAGGAAGTGAGGGTCAGAGAGAGGTGGTGAGGGACTGAGGGTTAGAAAGAGGTGGTGAGGGACTGAGGGTTAGAGAGAAAGCGGGTGAGGGACTGAGGGTTAGAGAGAAAGCGGGTGAGGAACTGAGGGTTAGAAAGAGGTGGTGAGGGACTGAGGGTTAGAAAGAGGTGGTGAGGGAGCACAGAGGGACGGTTGATATAGAAAAATGTCTCAGGTCTTTCTACATTGACACCACTTTACACAACTGAAGTTATGATGATGATGATTGTTGCCATTCCTGCAAATAATTAGCTCTGCTCCCGCCTACACAAATGATGTGTAAAGTGATCCATCCGGCCTCTTCAGTCAGACATCTGATGTACATTAAACGATGCACACATCAAGTAACTTTATGACAGGTCTCATGGGAGTGGTCTCATACAGCCAATCATAAACATTCCAGAGTGTAACAATGGCTGCTGCCCACTCCCCTCCGGAAACCACGCACATAAATGGACGCCACTTCCTTCTCATTATTGTTTTGTTTGCATTCCCGTTTTCTTTGTTTTGCTCACGCACGACCTCGCTGGTACATATGGCCTCGTTTGATTTGTTGGTTTCTGTGGGGCCGGTTGAAAAAAACATCTGACCAAATAGGATGAATCCGTGAAAAGCCCAACTTAAATAAAACTGACCTCATACTTACATACATATCTCATATGTGCTGGTATCCAAACATTCGCTATGTAAATTTCGCCTGTGATTTGGCCATTTTGCTGTTACCTGGATGCTGCTGAAAATGATTAATCTGGCCTACTGGCATATGGTAGAGGTTGATTCATCTGGCCTATCTGACGTCGCAGAGGTTGATTCATCTGGCCTACATGATGTTACAGATGTTGATTCATCTGGCCTACATGATGTTACAGATGTTGATTCATCTGGCCTACATGATGTTACAGATGTTGATTCATCTGGCCTACATGATGTCACAGATGTTGATTCATCTGGCCTACATGATGTTACAGATGTTGATTAATCTGGCCTACCTGATGTTACAGATGTTGATTAATCTGGCCTACATGATGTTACAGATGTTGATTCATCTGGCCTACATGATGTTACAGATGTTGATTCATCTGGCCTACATGATGTTACAGATGTTGATTCATCTGGCCTACATGATGTTACAGATGTTGATTCATCTGGCCTACATGATGTCACAGATGTTGATTCATCTGGCCTACATGATGTTACAGATGTTGATTAATCTGGCCTACCTGATGTTACAGATGTTGATTAATCTGGCCTACATGATGTTACAGATGTTGATTCATCTGGCCTACATGATGTTACAGATGTTGATTCATCTGGCCTACATGATGTTACAGATGTTGATTCATCTGGCCTACCTGATGTTACAGATGTTGATTCATCTGGCCTACATGATGTTACAGATGTTGATTCATCTGGCCTACCTGATGTTACAGAGGTTGATTCATCTGGCCTACATGATGTTACAGATGTTGATTCATCTGGCCTACATGACGTCACAGATGTTGATTCATCTGGCCTACCTGACGTTGCAGAGAATCATGTCCTGGCCTGTCTACCCTGCGAGCTATGACCAGTGCTTGTTGCCAACCAATGTTTTACCCCTCAAACATTGTAAAACATTCCCTATAATATGTAGACTGGCAGACCAATGTTGCAGCCACTGAATGTTTATGTCCCATTAGATTTTATGACAGATCTAAATTCAATAATGTCCACGCTGTCCTCCATGATGACAATGATCACAATAGAAGAAGCAATGAGTCAGGAGCTGCCATTAAAAGAGAGTCATAAAGATAATCACTGCTGTTTTTTTTGTGTGTGTGTGTGTGTGTGTGTGTGTGATTCAGCGTTAATGGAGTGTGTGGGCTGATAATGGGAGGAGATGAGAGACATGGAGTCAGCCTGACTGTTGGTAACGTGCAGAGTTTAACAGTTACTCCCATATGACACAAAACCTTTTGAGTCTCTCTCTTTGTCTCCCACTCTGCCTTTGTGTTTCTCTCTGTTTCTCTCCCAAACCCATGTTTCTAAAGTAATTAATTATGAACAAACATTGTGGCTCTCCTGTCGAAGAAACATCAGATGATGAATATGAAAGAGAACATCCTCTGGCATCCAGGAACACATCTGGCCCGGGGCACTCAACTTTCTCCGGGTTGGAAATACAGACGTTAAGATTCTACATTGAACATTGCGGAGAGCTGCTAGTCCCATCTTTGAAACTACCAGGAGTCAAACAGAAAATATTCAGGGATTCAGCTTTGTTTTGTATGGATCTGACTTAAATCTCTCCATTAGGTTTCTAACAGGGATGAAGTTCTACTTTAGAAATGAATAGAGGGGGGGGGGGGGACCATTATAAAGTCAATTTGTGATTCCACTGTAGTGTTTATTTATATTGATAAATTGGCAAGGGTACTACAACATTTTAGAAATAGCAACACTTGGACACAAAGTCAAATGTCTACTGTTTGCAGACAATGTAGTGCTTCTGTCCCCAGCCAGGGAAGGCCTGCTGTAACTCCTAGATCTCTTTCTCCACATAGCAGGGCACTGTAAACCAACATTTCCCCTACCAATAAAGCGCTTTGAATTGAACTGAGAGACAAGGAGTATGACAGATAGAGTGGTAGAACGAGGGAGAGAGTGAGAGAACAAGGAGTTGGGAGGGAGTGGGAGTTGTAAAAGCAAATAAGGAACATGTTTTCTTCTCTGTGTTTCTGTGTCTTGTCAACAAACATTTTCTTCTGTGGTGGAGTGTTGTTTCTTCTCAATGGTCAGTGTGTTTGGATTGTGTGTGTGTTTGTGTGTATCTGCGTGTGTTTGTATCATATGTGTGTATGTGTGTGTGTGCGCGCGTGTGTGTGTGTTTGGATTACTACCCCAGAGGTGATAGGAAAACCATTCCACTGCCTGCTGTTTGGACTGACGCTGAGACAATATTTTCAGAAGGTGTTTCTTATCCCTCTGTATTCACAATCATTGAATCAGTTTTCGGTTCCTTCACAGTCATTCAGACAACCAGACATTCTTTCAGTCAGACAACCAGCCATTCGTTCAGTCAGACAACCAGCCATTCGTTCAGTCAGACAACCAGCCATTCATTCAGTCAGACAACCAGTCATTCAGTCAGTCAGACAAACAGCCACTTAGCAAGTCAGAGGTCAGTTTGTCTATCAGCAGTATGTGGATGACAGTCATAAACATCCACATGGATCACACAAAGACAACAACATGATGACAATAATATCATAATGACAACAAACTACACAATAACAAGGACACTTTGTCCCAGTTCAGCAATTAAGGGCTGACATCAATTAGCCCAACCCAACTGACAACATTAAAATGTCAGAAGCTTTCAATTGTCATGTCCATGCTAAGACACATTTTGTCCCAGTAGGTATTATATGCTACTATGTAGTAAGAATGCCAGTTACCCCTGCATGAGACAACTGTCATGACAGGGTTAAAAATCAGGTAGTCAAGGGTGGGGTTAAAGGTCAGGGTTTACAAAACGTGTCTGGCATGACAGCTCGGGCTTACTATTTGCCTACAACAACGTCAGATGGTCAGATCAATTAGAGCTAAAATCAGGCGGTAGGTTTGAATCCACGAGACAAGGAGAATAATCTGCTTAAGTGCCGCTGAAAAAGACACTTAACATTCACTGCTCCTGTAAGTCGCTCTGGACGACTGTTAAATAATTAAAATAATTGCAACATTTTACTAAATAAATAGGCATAATGTCCTCCAACTCCGGGAGAGCTAATGGTGATGCAGGCAAATATGGATGCGCTGCCTCCTTGTGGAGATATCTAGTCTCTGCACCGAAGAGTTTCCAGACGGAAATGTTTCCACGTGCTTCCAGCTCTTGTTAATTTACGACCGGGACAATCGCCTCTTGTAATCCAACCCCCGACAGTGACATTTCCAAACAGCTGTGTGTAGCAAGAAGAAGGACGCAAGAACATTGTTTTAACGGAAAAACATGTCGAAACTGTTTCGAGACGGTTCAAACTGTACAGTTACTGACTGTTTAGCATTCAATGGAGACAGCGTTTTGTTTCTAAGACTAACTTGGAATAATTTTGGTCTCAGAAACTTAACGTATCAGTTCACTGGACGTTAACGGTGTAGGTATCACCTACACTTCTAAAATGTATTTTCTTCTACAGCACCATACAAAAATAGATCAGTTAAGATCAATTGAACTTCAAGAATTACACGTGTATTTTAGGATACATTTTATTCACAGTTTAACTGATATGTAGCAATTGAAACAGCATTTAAATGAGCTTTTGACACATTTAAAAGCCAAGGAAATAACACTGAATCTTTTTAACCCACGGCTCGTTTCATATCTATCCCAACTGCCCACTGATTTGTGCAAAAGTTCATCTAGCCTATTCTAAACAGACGTTCATCAGTCCGTGTGTTTCGTTCTCAGGTCGGTGCATGTCTGCGTCTGTGCAGGGCCAGGTGATCTGAACGGGAGAAGGAGCGCTCACAGTCGTCGCACCTGAAGGGCTTCACACCGGTGTGTTTTCTGTAGTGGCGGGTCAACTCATCGGAGCGGGCGAAGCACCACCGGCATCCGTCCCATGTACAGCGATACGGCTTCTCTCCTAGGACCAGAGACAGGGAGGGAGGGGAGAGAAACCGATATTATTAAACATGTATTATTTATTTCATTAGTTTTTTTATTATATATAATAAACGCATGTATTTATTATTCATGAAACATTGAATTAGATATTATATTAATTGTTTTTTTTAATATTATTACTATCTTATCAGTATTCATTGCTTTATTGTTTCATTACAATATATTCTGTATACATTGACGCTTTGTCAATATTTACGATGTTTTTCTTGCCAATACAGCCGTCTGAATTTGACAGGGACAGAAAGACAGAGAAATTGGATACACAAGGTTATAGTATTACAAGAGAGATCTTGGTCTCATTCTTCATTGCCTGCGTGCGTGTGTTTGTGCGCGCCTGTGACAAACCTGTGTGCGTGCGTCGGTGGGCTTTGAGGTGGGAGCTTTTGGTGTATTCCTTGTTGCATCCTTCAACCTCACACCTGTGGACACGCCCACGGACACGCACCCTGTGCCTGGCGTCAGGTGAGTCTAAGCGGGTCACATGACACACTCCCAGGCTGGGGAGATGGCTGGCTAACATGGAGCTTCAACAAATCATTAATAAATCGTTAATCAACTAACCAATCAATCCATCGATCAACCAATCAATTCAAAAAATATCCATTCACTCACCAATTTATCAATGACTCATGAGATGTCATGTTGCTAATTCATCTTTAAAACTGTTAATCATGAATTATGTCCTAAACTGAACTATGCTGCCCTCTACTGGAAATACAGGCTGTGGGAATACAGTTCATGGGAAAAATCAGGCTGTGAATCCCATACTCAACTCTATGGGTCTTATTCTGCTTGGAGGGCATTCCGGGGACACTCCGGGAAAGTATGTAGGGGATAGGAGTTGGACTGGGATTCACGAGTTTCAAATTGAGATTTTCCCACCTTATTTTCTGGTGATATAATTTTGGTTGTGCCACTAGAGGGAGCCCTGATGTGACTGGATGAAGCGTTCCAGGAGGCGGTGCTTACTGTTGCATCACTCTGGCTATAAGTTGTCCCATATCTGGGACGCCGTCCACCTCTGTGTTTGTCAGCTCGTCTTCCTCGCTGTCACTCTGGTAACACGGACGTCCGGGTGGCAGCTGCGTCGCTGTGGGCACCCGGCAGGGCAGGGGTGTGGGGCGCAACACCAACACGGGCACGCGGATGCCATGGGGTGGGGCTTGGGGGATGGGGCGGGGCTGGAGGAGAGGGGCAGGTCTGGGGGCAACGAGGGGATAACCTTTGACACAGTTCGGACCCAAGCCAGACCCTGACATGGCAGCTGATGTCTTTAGGACAGGTTTAATGACAGAGGGCGACAATGATGACAACAGCAATGGCCGTGACGAAGAGGAAGATGACGAAGGCGATGGCAGGGGGCGCAGCGGGGTCCTGGAGTGGCTGGTGGACAGGTCTACAGGCTCTGTCTGGGGCTGCAGAGAGGGAAGGTTACAGGGCTGTGTCTCCATAGGCTGTGGGCGGAACATGATCCGGTTCACAACTGACATCTCCCTCTCAGCTTGGGAAAACACCAAGAGACACTACAAGAGGGAGGATAGTGTATAGGACAGAGAGTGAAGAAAACAGACAGAGGAGAGACAAAGGTTAGAGAGGCAGGAGAGAAAAGGGAGAGAGAGAGAGAGACACAAGTGAGACAACACAGTTAGTAGTTATTTCTTGCTCTCCTCCATACTGGTGCTACTGTTTAAGTAGTTGTTCCTGTTCCTTTTCAGGATGTTTTGTGGTCAAGTGTTGGGGTTAGTAGAGCAAAATGAGTGGTGGAAAAAGTACAGAAATATATGAAACCTATTATTGTACTCAAATGTCATACTAACCAGTAAGTACCAGAGTACAGTAAAGTACAGCAGAGTAGAGTTTAAAAAAAGAACAGAGTAGAGTAGAACAGAGTAGAATAAAGTGAAGTAATAAAGTTCTGGGAGTGGGGGTGGACTGGAAGTGAACCCATGCTATCCTGAACTGAAAAGAACCAAGGGAATGTGTTTGAGAGGTGTTCAGACACCCTGCTGCCTTTTTCTGTTCATTTCAAAGCATCTACCGTTGTGGTCTGACTGCCGTCCACAGCCAGACACAAACTGCCTTGGCATACCCACATGTTTCCTGTTTCTGTACTGTCGTCTAGCTCAACTTCCTGCTGTCGCCTGACGACACCACAGCCACCGCTCAGATGTGGATGAGAGTTTAAAGAGGCGTATCAGTGAAGAGATCTGCAGCGCTGGTCAATAATGGTCCCGGGGTGGGTTGAACACTTCAGGTTGTCATCCACTCTACCTAGCAGGATGACAGCAAGCTAGGCCAAGCCACGGCGTACACAAGCCCCAGTGCCCTGTGTGTCCAGCACCACACCCCAGCTGCCAGTGATGAAACCACCTAACGAACTGGCTAAACTATTAGTGTGGTTGGCTGGAGGTGGGGGGGGTGGGGGGGTGGGGGGGGCTTAAAGTCAGACACTGACTGGATCGTCCTCATACCTTTCTAAGGACTCTAATGGACACTAAATGAAGGCCTCCTGTCAATCAACAGGGTAACGTCCCGTCCACAGCTGTTTAATTAGCAAAAGAGGATGGACTAGTTCATTAGACCAGCTGACAGACACATACTCCCACAATAAACACTGACACCATGAGCTATCTGATGTGACCTGTAACCTGTTTCTTACTGACATCTCTCAGCACCAGTTGCTGGCTTGTTGAGACACTTGATGGTTTAGAGTTTAGTCAAATAGGGAACAGTGTAATTTTCTGTCTGGCAGCCAGATAGATGGAAAGACTAAGAGCACCCAACAGCCTGATAAACCAAACCACCACAAACTCTTACCACAGACGCCTGTCTGTCTGCCCAACAGCTTCCCTCTGTTTGTACCTGAGTTCATACTCATACCCTCAAATGACAGACTCCACCTCCCTCTGATTGACAGAACTGCTCCCTATTTCTTACATTAGAGACCCCCCGGTCTAATTCCTCTACAAGTTTCAATCTGATCAGCACTTGTCCTCATGCAGCAGCCTCTCCCTTCTCCTACCCATCCTCTCAACTTCCCCCTCTCCCCTCTCTTCCCCATCTGTCTCACCCATCCTTTCCTCTTGCCCCTCTCCCCCTTCTCTCTCACCCCTCCTCCCATCTCCTCTCCTCCCTCCTCTTCTGTTCAGTGATATATTGAATGACTTCAGACTTTCCATGATAATGAGGTAGCCTACTTTTTTCCTGGCAGGTTGTCTGAGCCAGAGACTATGCTACCCACGCACACACACACACACGCACACACACGCACACACACACCAGCTGCAATGTCTACCATTGCTAATTCAAACATGAGCTTTAACACAAAACATACTTTTCTTAGACACATTTAATCACGACCACCGAGAAGTCGTGATGAAGGTAAACAGGACGAAAAATGAGGGTTGGGCTTTTAACAACAAGTGGGTGATGGGGTTCTGAAGCCTGAGATCACAGTTCAAAAGTTCACCCCCAGGTCCACAGGAAATTACCCACTACTAAAAATGGGTCCCAGAACTGAAACCCGGGTAGACTAGAATTCTAATGCAGCTAAAACCCAGAAAATAACTGATAAAAAAGGATGTGGGTCAGTAACCATGTAAATGACAGGGACCAGACAATACCAACATCCACATCACAGAAGGCTACCTAAATGTTAGATGTCATCACCATAAAGCCAATTTGAAAGACCTTGAGATAGACAAAAAGGGGGAAAGACATACATACCTGATCTGAGGATGGAGCAGAGTACAGCACAGTAGAGTACAGTAGATACTGACACTGATGAGTCCTTGACTACCTTTTTACTGTGTAGTAACCTTTCTATTCAGTCTCCCTCTGTGAATACCACTCTCTTTCACTACTTTTCTATCGCCCGCTCTCTCTCTCTCTCTCTCTCTCTCTTTCTCTCTCTCGGTCTGTGACCCCCCCTCTCTGTAACTTAGTACAATTGTCTCAGTTATGACTTTTCTTCGGTGTGTCTGCCAGTCACAGTTAGAGGAGAACGTTTTTTTTTTACTCCTCCCTCAACACTACGCCTTCACACCAGCCAACAGTGTTGGGTAAGTGAAAGCTGCTTCATACCGTCTGTGGCGCACCCTGGTGTTCCGTTAAAACGCTGCTGGTTGACAAAAAGGGTGATCCATCAGCGCGAGGAAACGCCCACTTAAGTTAATGCGCGCGCTTGGCAAATCGTTTTATGGCGAGTGTTCCGGTTCGCCACGTACCGACGTCAATTAATTGGAATCGTTCACCGGTGAGCGGAGTTTTGAAGTCTCAGGATTCGCAGGTAGGCAATTTCTAACAATACGGAGCAAGCCATTTAAATAGTTTTTGGGTCATTAGCACCCTTCGACAAGGAAATGGTTTGATTGACACAACATATTTTTGCATCGTTAGAAAGAATATCAGTTTCCCACCAGCTTTTCCTTTCGCCCAAACCAGGTGCTTGTGTCTCTGTTAAGTTTTCTGTGAGATGGAGTGGCGAGAACAAACCAGCGTGAGTTGTGAAGATGCTTTTGACGAAGCACAGCGGTGGATGGAGGTAGGTTGAATCGAAAACTACAGTAGTCTATTTCTAAAACATGTTCTTTTATACATGATTAGTTTGCTCCAATTAATTGAATAGGCCTACACATGTAAAGTGGTGTCATTCAAGCTACAGCTGCGGTTTCACTAGGTGACACGCGGTTAAAGTTAAACTTTTGGCTCGGTAGGATGGGTTTTTACCTTTTAGAGGCATGGTTTGTTTAATGGCCAGTCATAATGTCATAACCTCCATCCTGCAGTTAATTGATGACGCGGTAATGTGGACATTACGTGTAGCTCTGTTAATCTGGTATAGCAATCTATATTACCTTTTGAGTTTTGCAAATCAACTCGACCGCTGCAGGCATGACGTGTAACTATTGAGATTTTCATATCAGCCCCATAAAAACTTGAAATTGCTTGGTTGATGGTTGCTATGGTTTTGTTCCGTTATAAGTACGCGCTCTCCAGTGCAGCGGTCAGTGGCGGGATCGATAATGGGAATGCAGACGACAGTGCAACCCAATTCCCAGTGTCCCCGTCTTTATGAATGAACAATGGGCCATAGTGGTGTCCTCTCTGTGCCCATCCTCTGCTCGGAGGGGCACAGTATATGACGAGCTGTCGGCGGACCAGTTGGCTGGTGGTTCCAGAACATGGCTAGGGGGAGTGTGTAGTCATGCCAACGATGGCTCTCTCAACCCACACTGTCCCGTTTTATTCTAGGGAAGGGTCAAATACAGGCAAGTTCATTTTGGGTCATTCCACTGAATGGTTGAAATCTTCGTGAGTTCAACTAAGTTGAAGGGGGGTTTCAGGTGGTCTGCCAGCCAGTGCCTGGTTCACACATGGTTTATAGCCTTTTATATACAGATTCCCAGGAATTGGAGAATGTGTTTTGCCTGTAGTTGCTCCGGTCAGTCTCTCTAAAAGTCTGCCATGTGGCCAACATGGTAATGTGCATTTTTCCCCTTGCATTTGCCTGTTCATTTTGATAATGTAGGTATGACTCTGGGATGATCAATGTCCTTTCATTTCCCTCTGTAGGAGGTGACCAATAAATCTTTTGGCAGTGACAACTTCCGCTCTGCCTTGGAGAATGGAGTCCTGCTATGCGAGTGAGTTAAACTGCTATACGGACAGGACTACCTTAGCTGATATTGGTTAAACTACCAGTTCCACTGGGCCTTTCCCTGGGTTAGTGGGCTTGATTCAGACTGCTGTCCCTTATCTATCAATTCCATTTAAAGGGCTTTACTGGCATTGGGGAAACATTGTTCTGCAGTGCCAAAATAATTGGGGAGGAAAAAAAGCCACTAACAGAACACAAAAGAACGGATCTGCAGATTAAAGGCACGTTGTATCAGAGGAATGTCATGTGATTATAAGGGAGGGTGATGAACGTTGGTTATGTGTAGAGTTGATTGTGCTCCCATGGGAGCATTTTTCCTCATGGCACTGGGTCTCCTCTTACTGCTCTGAACAACATTGCAGTGTTTTTTCAATGTCTGTCTCCACCTACCGTATTCCATCTCAGGCTAATCAACCAGCTGAAGCCAGGTGTCATCAAGAGGATGAACAGACTCTCTACTCCCATCGCTGGGCTGGTGAGTTCTCTCTCTCTCGCTCTCTCTCGTGTGTGTGTGTGTGTGTGTGTGTGTGTGTGTGTGTGTCAGGAAGCCTGTGTGGTTTCCTGTGTATGTCTGATACTGACTTAGCAGTGCGACTAATCTGTGTCTCTCTGGATTTAAGCGTCTGCTTAATGACTGATCTGTCATCTTAAAAACCTGGTGCTGTGTTCACAAAACACCTTCTTACCATTAGGACTCCTATACAGCACAGTGTTTGTTTGTTTTAGCTATGTTTTTAACCTATTCTCAAAGCTGCTAAGACCAATTTTTACTCAGTGTCCTAAGCTAAAGGAAAGGGTGGGGTTGACCCAGTTGCTATGGGTGATGTCGTGTTGCACGAACAAGCCTATGCCCGCAGTGATTGGCAGATGGATAAATGTGTGTTCATATTTTAATGGTGCAATAATTTGTGCAATTGTGTCCCAGCACCGATTACACTGGGTGGTCCAGCTATGGCCAACTTTGTAGTTGGTAAAAACCATGAGGAAACCGAATGAATTGTCAGACGATATGAGGTCTGGGGAGGGCATTTATTGTTTGACGTAATCTACTGACAGATGATTGAGATGTACGTAGTTCATCTGCAATGCATAGCTGCATGTTCCCTGTGGCCAAGTAGAGTAGAGTTGTCACAACCTTGATCTCCAATGTTGTTTGTTGGTGAAGCGACTGCATCCCTGACCAGCTCTACTGTGATCAGAACACCCTAGTGATTAAGCCGATACCTTTTTAAAAGCTCAGTATCATTAAATGTTTCTAAAACATCGACTTGATTACGAGGGGGATTCCCCGCAGTAGCCCTTTTAGGGTTGTTTGTAACTTTGTCTTAGTGACTTTTGGAGTCCTCTTCCCTGCTCCCAACTATCCACAGATTGAGGAGCTGGTTTTAGTGCTAAAATGCTTTGTGAAATACTCTTAGACTGAAAATGTTGGAGTCCTAAAGTTAGGACAGACATGGCTATTTTTTTGAGTTACTCCTTAATCAGCAGGTTAGGCCCTACTTTAAGATGTTTTGTCTTGATTGACTGGGTGGCTCTAAACATTTGGAATGGTTGTCTTCCACAACTCTAAGCCCGACCTTTCTTTTGTTGTCTGGCTCAGTTCACCTAGTGGGCAGTCTGCACATTTTAGACAAGTCTCTGACCAGGTTCTGCCAGGTTGTGTACTTTATGAAAAAGGTTTTAGGCAAGTTTATAGAATGTCCATCGTCCCGCACAGTTATAATTCAGTAACCGGTAAACTTATTTTGTCCTGTCTGTTCTCCCTTGTGTCCAGGACAACATCAATGTGTTCCTAAGAGCCTGTGGTGAACTGGGCTTAAATGAGGCTCAGCTGTTTCACCCGGGAGACCTACAGGATCTCTCCACTCGGGCCACTCTCAGGTAAACATCATGTCCTCTGATTTTTACTCCGCTAAATGTAATGTATGTTATGAATAACTATGTCCACTAGATGGAGAAGGGTCTGTTTTCCATGTATTAGCAGGAAAATGGTGCAACTCACATTTTGGTAAAGGAATACATCAACATATTTAATGTTGGTTGCTTTGCTATTTGTCTCAGTGAGAAGCTGCGTCATTTTAACAATGTTTGCAGAGAATGTTCTGTTTATTCTGGTGACTGTTAATATTCTATTGAAGGACTAAGGACTCTGTCTGGGCAGCCAATGGCTGGATGTGTAGCGCTGGATGAATAGTTTCAATTGATATCCTAATCTGTGTCAACATGACTGTAATGGCGAGGAGTTGCAAATGAGATCAGTGGCTTGTTAAGGAGAATGTAGTTCTGCATGCATTTGCATGTATGCTTTTGCATGCCTTGTCATTTTGAATGGCGATTGGTTCATAGTTGCCTTGATCAGTAACCACACGTCAATGACCAGTGAGACTGGACTGAACTGGATGTCAGATGGACAGGGACTGACATGCCGACTGAGCCTGTGACCTCGTCTGGTGGTTCTGAAGGCTTGTTACTTGTGACGAACATCTTGTCCTTGTTTGAGGACCTCTCTCAGACCGCTGCCTCTATGGCGGCTCTAGGCATTTTCACTTTTTTTCATAAGGCGTGTGGCGGTATTGGACAGTGAAATTCACTCCTGTTCACTTTTCTGTCAGGGGTTCGGAGAGCAATCGGAGGCTGAAAAACGTAAGTTGACATTTCTCTTTGAACCATGAATGAACCATGTGTGTGATCCGGTATTTTTTTTTTTGGAAGTTTCACAACACTAGTAATTTGTTCTGGTCTGTTGGTGCAGCAGTTTTGTACAAAAAACATAGTGGACTGAGCAATAATGGATAACTGAAGTTTTTAGTTGAGGTGTGTTTGTTGGAAGCGGGCTGTGTGAATGGTTAAAATGTATCCAAAAAGCAATGTGGACTTTCGAAAGGCAAATTCTAGATGTTGGTGTGGTTTCTGGGTTTTCATGCTTTCACACTGGAATCACTGTCCTGTCATGTCATTTCTCTCAGGTTCTGATCACCATCTACTGGCTAGGCAGGAAGGCCCAGGGTGACTGCTTCTATTCTGGTCCTCAGCTCAACCTGAAAGCATTCGAAGGGCTGCTGGGCATTGCTCTGTCCAAGGTAAAATGCTCCCTAACCCCTAACTGTTTCTCCTATGTTAGTGACCCCTGACCCCCCCCCCCCCCCCTTGTCTCCACAGGCTCTAGAAGAGGCCCCCAGGGCTGGAAGTGTGAGGGACAGCGGGTACAGTGAGCTTTGGTACCCTGAGCGGGAGGAGGGATTTCCGACCCAGCAGAAGCGCCAGTCTCAGCCACCCAGCTACCGGAGGGAGGACTCCGTGGAGAGCTTTGACTCGGCCGGGAGCTTTGACTCGCTTGGGTCGCGGACTCTCAGCTGCATCTCCGACTCCAGCTGCATCTCCAACTCCACTTTGAGGGCCGCCAGTGACGGTGAGGACTGGACCGGGGTTTCACCGGACTGGACCGGGGTTTCACCGGACTGGACCGGGGTTTCACCGGACTGGACCGGGGTTTCACCGGACTGGACCGGGGTTTCACCGGACTGGACCGGGGTTTCACCGGACTGGACCGGGGTTTCAGTGCCCGATGTAGTGAGCGGCTTACAGTGAAAATAAGGAAAGGATGAGTCTGAGATTGGCTATAATGCCCAGATCCTCATGATCTAATGGGAAAACACATTCTTATACCGGAGTTAATGATGTCACAATTCTCAAATGCTAAGATAATGCACAGAAGAAGGAACACGGCGACAGCATATCCCTGCTCGGGTCCGGCTGACTCTCTGCCTTGGGTGGGACATTCCTTCTGCTTTCACACTTCTCTGGTAACGGGTGTGTCTCATGCCGGCTGGGGGGCAGAGTTGGGGCGGAGGACGTGGCAGGCTTCGGTTCACCCAAAACCCTCTTCACTTTCCACCGCGCCTCCTTCACTGCCGTACTCAATGCTAACTTCTGCTTAGCTGTTCCTTCCTGAACTCTTTCTCACTACTTGTCCTCCATCTTTCCCTCCCCAGGCTGCAGTAGTGACATGGAGGCAGAGTCGTGTTTTAGGATGGCCGAGGGCAGAGACTCCGGACAGGCGAATCAGGGGTTGGCCCCTGCGGGTCGATGCAGGAGGAGACAGGAAGAGGACAGGACTAAAGGCAGCCCCCCCAGCCATCTCACCAGGTAGGTGCTGCACGCTGCTTCCCCTACCCATCATCCTCTCTGTTGTTGTCGTCTTCAGTGGCTGTACTTGAGGATCGTCTTGGTTTCGTACTTGGTGTGGTTTGTATTATCTGTGTCGTTACCAATGTGCTGTCTGTTGTTTTTGAAGACTGATGATTATGTTTAAAAACCTGTGTCACTAAGGGAACAAACATCATGTTTGCTCAACTCTGGTCTGATCTCAGGCTAGGCCCTCCCAGTCTGAGCCCCCCCCAGATATCCGACACGCCGTCCTTTCTCCGGTGGGTGCACAGTTACCATAGCAACGGCGATTCGGACCCCAGTCGCCCCCAGCCCGACTTTGTCGCAGATGATCTGGCAAGTCGGCGGTTCCGCACTTTCTCGCCAGCCACGCCCACAAACTTTGCAGTGCCCATGAGGCGGCGGCCCGAAGAGCCGCGTCCATTTAGGATGGGCACCCCCTGCCGACTCACGGCTGGGTTCTCTCAGAGGTCAGGGGGGGGGGGGGGGGGTGGCGTTTGTGTTCCGCTTCATTCTGCTCAAGCTACCAGGCTAGCTGTGTTCAATCAGCACTAACACAGAGACCGTGAGGAGGCTGGGCGCCAGTCCTCCAAGCCTCTCGGTAAGAGTGTTGCAGGGTTCCCTTTCGCTGAGAGGATTCCAGGTTTTCTAGCCTCTCTGTACAGCGCACAGGATTGCATTGAAAATGGCACCCTGTTCTTTGGCTTCATGTAACCTCTCCACTGACCGTGTGTGTGCTCACACCCTCTGTTCGCCCGGGCTTCTGAGCCCTGCAGCTAACATGACGAGACGGGTTCCCTACGATGCCGTTGGCTCAACAGGTGGATCTGTCCGTTCTACTAACCCTGCTCAGCGGGTTGGGGGGGCCCCTGGTATCTGCTCCGTGTCCGCCGCGTGCGACTGGTTGGTCCGTGGTTTCCTAACGGTTCTGTCATTATCCTCTAGTACCTGCAGCAGTACGTTGTTACCCACCAACCCCCCGCATTCCGCCCCCCCCTCCCTCCTGTCTGAAGCGGGGTGTTCCCTGGACGAGCTCCTGGCGAGGGCGCTGTACGGGGATGACGTCGAAGACTTGGATGAGGGAAGAGAGGAGGCCGACCCTGTCCGGGACGACCTCTACGCCCGACGCGTGGCACTGACGTTACACCAGACCTCCTCCAACCTGGGGCAGGACCGCTTCCTGCCCCGATACTGGACCCCTGAAGAGGAGGTGCATGTCAGGAACATCAGGCTGGGCTCTCAGAAGAGACCGTGGTACCGGAGGATGGTGGCCCTCAGGTCCGTCTGTAAACATCTGCTGTGGGTCCTGACCCTGGGCCGTCATGACTGCGTTGGGCTTTGTTTTGACCCGGTTTGGCTACTGCAGCAGTCCTAACCCTAACCCAACCTGGTGTGATGGTTGCAGGTTTTCTGGTCTGTTGGTTTTTGGTTCTGACATGGCTGAGTCTGTTTGCATGAGCTAATATTGTTGGATTGACACTCAAAAGGGCTAAGACTCTCTGCACTACTGGCATAAACACAAGCGGAAATTCCTGGAAAGAAATTAAGTAATTGAGTTTTCTACAAAATTGTTCTGCGTGCCGAAGAGCAGTATTTCTCACCAATCATGCATTGACTGGTGGTCATACTGGCTTTAGACACAATCCTTCCCACCGTAAACTGCCCTGGAATAACTGCTATTATTCTGGCCTGTTGTTTGAATGAATGTTCGTAAATGTTATTGACATGATTCTACACAGCGCTGCTTTTAAAGTGGGCGTGAGAGTTTAATATCTGGATGTGTGTGACTGTTGGCCACCCCAGACTCACTCGTCCTAACCCTGATGTCACACCTTTCCTACGCATTGGCTTGGTTTTCTGTTTTTGTCTGACGTTTTCTTTCTGCCCTTTGTCTTCCTGTTTCACCATTCCCTGTCCTTGTCTTTCTATCCGTCTTCTGTCTGTAGCCGAAAGACGTTGGGCTCCTCTGATGACCGCCTGACCTCCTGGCTTGTTTTTCCTGTCTTGTCTGTCCGCACCACCTGATCTCCACCTTCTACCAGCCCTTGCTCCTCACCCACCTGGAATTCAATTATCCATCCGCTCTGTAGTTCTGTACCTTGGTATTAAACGGAGGAGAGTATTTCTTTCGGTGTATGTAACGCTCTGTGACGTGAACCTCTAGCGAGGCTAGCTTCCGTCGGGACGCGTTTGAGTGATAAAACCGGTGTTACTGTGGACGGTTCCAGGCATGCTCGCCCCAAAGAGACACCGCTGCTAAGCAGAGAGTACCATGAATTGAGACTGTTGCATTTTTGCCAAATATTTTTCAGAAAATGGAATAGGAAATGTACTTAACTCTCATCCATTAACATGACAGGGTCGTTTTAAGTATCATTTATTACTGTAAATGGCTTTGGACAGGGTGGCGCTGGACTCCCTGTAATGTCCTGTGACATGTTCGCCCTTAATCATAATGCAAATAATATTGCCTTGTACTCTAGGCTGTTCCAATGGGATCAGGCTTGCTGTGGACCTATCTTAACCCCTTTAATATATTTTAACTGATTTACATTTTATTTTAAATGCCAACATTTATTGTTGACTTTGAATGCATGTCTTGTTTGCACTGTGACGCAGTGACAAAGCCAACATTGTAATCGTGGTGTCAATAAAACAAGATTCATGTTTAAATGGTATTTAGTGCTGGCCTGATGAATGCTGCTGCTTTTTACAGTTATATGTGATGTGGGTCATTGGTCTTCTAGAGGGCATTTCTGTGTTCCAAATATCCCTCTACACCCAAACTAGGGCACTACTTTGGAACTGAGCCCTTCGCAGAGCTCTGCAGTATTTCTGATATTTGAAACGATTACATTTCCTTTGTGTGCTGTAGTTTTGTATTTCACCTGCTTGAAATACAATCCAGTGAAGTATATTAAGGTGTTTTGCAGTTCACAAAATCCTTTTTGACAGTCCTGATTGATATGATTTGTTTGGAGAAGGAGCTGATTATTATAATACCCAGTGTCCTTTGCATGCAACATTTGTAGTTTTGTCGTCTTCGTTTCCATAACTAGGTCTGTCGAATCAACTGAAGTACACAAATGTCATTAAGTAACTACAAATCCATTTTGATACAATTTTACTGTAATGCTGTTCTCTGGGCCCATGGTCTGGGATTAAAGGAGTGAAACTAGATTGGGCAATGACCCACAAGTGACCAGGAAGTGACCTCTGATCTCTCTTTCTCTGGTCCTGTAGAAATAGGGAAGTGAACCCTGGGTGGATATGGTGAGTACTTCATTCACCGGCTGGCCTTTATGACAACCTGCTTGAACTGCAACTGCCTGGCTTGCTGCCTGGGCGTCCTTTGGGCTTAATGTTGTATATGCTGTAATGTTCCACTCAGCTATGCCGACAGTGTCCAGCAGATGGCGCTGTTGTAGCTTAAATTGCTGCCGCCGTAACGTTCGCGTGGAGACTGATGCGTCATCAAGAATTCCGAACTCCTAATCCCACTCCCCCGTCTCTGACCTATCAGGAGCAAGTCGATGAATGACATCACGCCGCGGATGTCGGCCATGCGACTGGTGCACCAAGGTTCCGAGGGCGGGGCGGTGCTTGGTTCTGACCCTGCAGGTCAGGACCCGTTGCAGAAGGGGCGGGCCAGGGTCATGGACAGCGAGGCCAAGTGGCATAACGTAAGCGCACGCACGTGCACACACCTTAGTGAGTTAGGAGTTGTCTGTTTATAGTGCCTGTCTGCTGGTGTCCGTCAGGACCTGACCCAGTGGAAGCTGCGGCGGCGGATGTCCAACTCTGACCTGCGGAGGAAAATGCAACAGAAGGATAATATTGGCCTGATGGCCAACGCCAAAGTCGTTACCGTGGGAACGTTCAGGAGCCTGCAACAGGATGGGTAGGACACACACACACACACACACACACACACACACACACACACACACACACACGTCAATGTGAATTGCTTTTTTTTATTTTTATTTTATTTACACATTTATTGAATTGGCTGAAATTCAGTAAAAAAAAATCTACTATTCACCGTGCAAGATATTTGACAGAATGTGGTGCAAACATTTCATTTGTATAATTTACGTTTTTTAATTCAGTGGTTTGGAAATATTCTAATTGTTTACGTCTAGTGTAATTTTTTTTTAAACAATGGAACAATGATAATGCTAACATTTTATTAACATTGACTTATAAAGCTTAAATTCTGTAAATTAGTGAAAGTGAGATTATCCCGGGTGGACCCCTGCTTGCCCGGGGGGGGGGGGGGGTGTTAGTGTGCATTGATGTGACTGTAATATGATCAACCACCCCTCTCATATTGGAATACAGCGGTCAGGACTCCCCAGGCAGTAGAAGCTACAAGGTAGTCACCTCCACCAAGACGGTTTCTCCTTCCATCAAGACTGCGTGTTCCTCCGCCTCCACAATCGCCAAGGAGGGTTCCCTGGAGCTCCGACCCCAAACCCGGGGCCTGCTGACACGTAGCTACGCTGTGGAATCTTGCTACTCCTCTGAAGATGGTGGACCTTCTTCCACTGGGGCCCTCCAGGATCCGGAGCCCCTCGTTGGAGGAGACAAGAGCCCCATGACTGGCCCCCCGTCAGACGGCGCAACCTCTCAGTTCGTCTCACTGACACAGAGCCATGGCCGGTCCATCTCCAGTCCCTCCCTCATGGTCTCCACGGGACAGAACCAGAACGCCAAGACCCTCACAAATGGATCTGGATCATTCCCTGTTGATGGCATTGGTACCTCTCGTGGCAGCGACACGACCAGTAGTTTTGGCAGCGACGCGGGCTCCCACAGAACCTCAGCCTCTATGGACGGCTCGGTTAACCAGAAGTCCGTGTTGGGACCGGAGTCCGGGCGTTTCTCGTCTGGCCAGTCCCAGCAGCAGTGCCCTCAGCCTGGGGCGCAGCAGCAGGAGTGTCACTTCTACAGGTACTCCTCCAGAGCTCCAGGCAGCAGAGGGCCTGGGGGGGTCTCCGCCTCTCTCCCCAGGGGATACCGCCGGGCCGATAGCTCATCATCCTGCCTCTCTGCCGGCTTCACCCCTCGGCCCTTTGGAGCCAAGCTCTCCAGAGTGTCCTCCCTACCTGGGCTGTGCCATGTGAGTAGTCCTTCCCTTCCGCTCCCCTGTCACTACTGGACCTCCAGGTTAGCATTTACCACCGCCTCTTGAAGGTGTGATTTGGGCTCGTAGTTGTCCACTGCTATTGGTGACTGAGGGATTGGAGGAGCAGGTTTCTTTTTGTGTAGGTGTGTGGTCTTGTTACCCTGTGCTACTAGATCTGCTTGCCTCTCCTATGAATAATGGAGGTGAGTTGTGGATACTGTGGCCTGGCAGCTGTCCCAAATGGACCCATGTTCTGCTTCAGATGACCGTGGTCCCTACGACTCTGCTGAATTATAGTGCTCTATGGAATGTATACATGTACTGGTCAGTTTAGAATCGGCCCCAATGTCAACGTTTGGTTTTTAATCCATTTTAAATTAAGCCGACCACATGTTGAACATGAAGGGGTGTGAAAAGAGTACCTTCTAGAGCGCTTTTCCAGTTCGGCTCTAAAGCTGCTGAATGATGCTGCACTGCAATGGTCCTTCAGGAACAAACTAAAAATGTAATGGAAACATTGTATTTCAATGTTACAGTCCTTTCTGCCAGAGGACTCAAAGTTCAACAGGAAGACTTCCCCTCCAGAAGTGTCACGCCCCCGGAAGCAGGTCACCATCTCAGAAGAGGCAGTCAGTGCTCAGACCTGGGTTCCAGCCAATCAGAGCAGCGTGAACCAGGAAGTTAAAAAGGAGGGGAGGAGCCAGTCCTCCATTCTGAAGACAAGAGGGTCTGACCCCACCACCCATCCCAGCCCCCCTGCCTCGATCATGCAGATCCAGAAGGGCTCCTCAGAGGTGAGCCCTTTTGGAAGACGTGTATTAACCTGGAATTCTGTTCAATATAAAGGGAAATTAATCAGCTGGATTGCTGTCTAATGGAAACCACATGAAAGTAGTTTGAACCAAGGGTGTGCCTGCCTGCCTTTCCTGGGTGAGAAGTCTTGTGTGTGAGTGCTGCAGAGATGCGGGGGTCTGGTTTCTGTCAGGACATGTGGGACATCGGATCGCCCAGTGTCACCTGTTCTCTCCTCCCTTCACAGATGCATCGCAGTGACTTGAGAGTAAGTCTGAGCTTGAAGCCCAACAGTCGGCCCGATTTTGGCTTCATTGCTCACTGGGACTCTACAGGAGCAAGAATCAAAAGCGTCCAACCAGGTAACATCTGACTTTACTACTCTTTTTGGTAATTAATGAAGAGGGCTGTGGTGTGTCTGTCCCAGTCAGGCCTCGTTGTAAATGTCTGAATGTGTTTTAATCTGATGGGACAACAGCAGTAATAGTGAGGTAGTCTGGTGACTGATGGATAACCACAAGTATCCTTTGTTCTGTTGTCCTTTTAAAAAAAACTAAATAAATTATATTAAGTCTGGTTTTAGGTCTATGTTGGTTCTTAAACTGTTTCATGTACTGGCTTAATAAAACCATTAAACAATGTCACCTACACACACAGTACTCCACAGAAACCATCTAAATCGTCTATAGTAGAAATTAACTGAAGATAAAATGTGCAGCTGTAATTGGAGAGGAGTTTGGCTGAGAGACTTTTTTTCTTTAGTCATCAAAACAGGAAGTGAACTGGCTAGGTCTTTGGAAATCGTATTGTCTCCCCTGTCCCTCATAAGGAGGCATTCATTAATGTTTAAAGTGTTGAGGTGGCAGGGACCTGTTCCGGCTGTCACAGTATCTGTAGCCGGGACTATAACCTCCGGCTCGGCCAGGTTGGACTTCACCTTGCCCGGAGGCTCCAGTTGCTGACATCTAGTTCATAGTGTTGGAATGTTGTTGATGGGGTGTGGCTTTACGAAGCAAAGTGCTTACCTAGGCATGATCGAGTGTGATGGCTGCCGCTCCTCTAATGCCCAGTAACGCGTGTCTCCCTCTCATGCCACGGCCCAGGCAGTTCGGCGGAGCTGTGCCAGCTGCGTGTGGGTGATGAGATCATGTCCGTGGCTGGGCACAGGGTGGCAGAGATGAGCTATGACCAGTGGAAGGGCACCATGACCTCTGCCCTGCAGCAGGGCAGCCTCACTATGGATGTGCGGTGCAATGGTCACCATGGTAAGGACACGCCCCTCCACCTGACATGGGTGTTCTGTTTGTCCCTTTTGGAGATCACTGTATTCTAGGTAAAAAATAGAGATTTAATGTGAAACAGAAGGTAATAAGACAAACCCTGAATGTGTTATTTCAAAGTATTCATCCCTGAGTCAATGTTTATTAGAACCAACTTGAGCAACAATTACTGCTGTTTTGGGAAAGCCTCGGTTTGTTTTGAACATCTAGTCCCTGCAATTATGGACCATTCTTCTGGGCAAAACCGATCAAGTTTTATGGGCTCTGTTGGTTAGAAGTCTTTGTGCAAAGTTGACTGAGCTTTTCTAGGACAATGTTTGCTTTTAAGCTCCTCCAATGTAGTCTTGGCAGTCAGTTTAGGATCTTTGTTTGGCCTGCTCCTGAAATGTTTTCCTGTACTTGGTTCCATCAATCTTGCCCTCAGTCATGACATGTTTCCAGTCCAATGTAAAGAATCCCCATGACATGGGGCTGCCGCCTTACTGTGGGGATTTGTTCAAGTAAACTACTTCTGAAGACATGGCCTGCATCAAGGGTTATTTGAGTCTATAAAAGGAATATGGGTGAATACATTTTTTGTAGTTAAAGTAAAAGTTTTACCAACATTATGCAGTACTTGGTACAGCTCAGGGACATGTAACACTGAAATGTGCAAAAGTAGTTTATGTAGTCCACTGGGTTAATCTACTGGTTGACAGTTTCTTTTTCAATATTTTCTGGATTTGTGGTCTACCAGACTGGGCCAGCAGTCTTCATTCACAGGCCTTTATCACCCGCAAGACCATCAATCTGACCGGTGGTCTTCCAACCATTGTAGGTCAACCCGATACCGACAGAGACACCGGTATAACCACGGCAAAGACTGTGAAACTGTCCCGGGCCGGCGGCCAGGCTCTCAATGTGAGTGAGGGAGGGGAGATAAGTGGAGCTTGACGCGTAAGTGTTAGTGAGACTCCTTAATTGGTACATTCCTCCTCTAGGGTATGGCAGTTAAAAGCTTGAACGGTGGTTTCCGTGACGATCCTGAGGCTGTCAGAAGTAAAGGTAAATTAATCATCTGTCTTGATGGCAGTTCTCGTTTTGTCGCTCAGTTTCTGCCTCACTAAATCTCTCTCTCTCTCTCTCGCTCTGTTTCGCTCTGTTTCTCTGCATCTAGACCATGTACTTGTTGTTTTAAAAAACTGGGAAAGGAGAGCAGAGTTTTTTAAGCCGAAAGGTAAAAGTTGATGTTGGTTGGCCTGGCTGGGATATTTGCTGGGTCATGTGTCGGTGTCTGCTGATTGGGGCTTTGAATATGTATGAAATTTACTGCTATCCTGCAATCGCTGCTTCTGCAGTTTCTTTGTATGGCTCAACTCTGAAGGTTTAATTCTGCTACCCTGTTGCTGTAGCCGCCTGTTGGGAATGCTATAACAACTGTTTCCCTTCAGGCTCATCAGGAGTCAGCTCCATGGTCTACCTATGTGGTAAATGTCTGTGTGTCTGCTTGCCTGCCTGCTGTTTTTCTGCATTTGAAGCACAGAAACACTCTTGAATATCAGGACCAAGTCCCCAACAAGGCTGCTTTGTTTGACAGGGTTTAATAATTGTCTAGTTAAACCGATGAATCTTACGACTGCCTGTGGATCCGGCTACTGCTGCCACAGAAACCCGGACGGTTCAACTGATTGCAGATCAGACGGATCTGTCCAGTGCCTTGGTGTGCAGTGCCTTGGTGTGCAGTGCCTTGGTGTGCAGTGCCTTGGTGTGCAGTGCCTTGGTGTGCAGTGCCTTGGTGTGCAGTGCCTTGGTGTGCAGTGCCTTGGTGTGCAGTGCCTTGGTGTGCAGTGCCTTTTGTTTCCTTGTAATGGACAGTGATGTAACCATTAATTTAGCCCTGATGCTGTGAATATTGTTGTTGGAAGACTTACCTGTCTCTCTCTCTCTCTCTCTCAGGAGGATCCGTGTCGGCAATATCAGATGTAAGTGGTTGTTTGGGAGGGGGCTTAGAAATCATGGATTTCTGGGTTAGGATTAGGTTTCAGGTTCCCAGAACAATAGAAAAACAATGCGTTTGGAAATGTTATGGTTTGTCCACAAGCTCCAGGTGCCCTCCCTCAGCACCTCCTCCAGCTGGTCCTGGGACCCTGAGGAGGAGAGGCGACGGCAGCAGAGTTGGCAGGAGGAGCAGGAGCGTCAACTACAGGTCAGGTTAATGTGTCTGTCAACCTATTGTTGTCCAGAGTGGCGTTTGATCAATGATGTCGGCGTGACCTGCTATAGCCTGGAACCCATACTGACTCGCAGATAGTTGTCTGACTGTAGGTAGTTGTCCAGAGTGGCATTTGATCACTGATGTCGGCGTGACCTGCCATCTTGGCGGGGAACAGTTTAGTCCTCTAGGTAAAAGGGTGTGCCAGAATGTTCTGCCCTTAAAATGTCTGATGGAACCGACTCTGGCACATGCAAATAAAGACACCGGGTGAAGTCCCAGTAGGAACAATGAATGGGACGGGGGGTGGACGAGACGGTGCTGACAGAGGTGGCATTGCTGCACTGCGTTCACGTTTTCCAACTATATTTAAGTTATAGTCCAAAGGTACCGCCCACTATAGCCTGGAACCCATACTGACTTGCAGTTACCGCCCGCTATAGCCTGGAACCCATACTGAATCGCAGATAGTTGTGGCTGACTGTAGGTAGTTGTTCAGTGTGGCACTTCTGTCTTTAAAACTTTTTTACAGTTATAGAGCAATTTTTAGCTCGTGGTCTCTGACAGGATGCGTTCTACAGGAGAAGTACCGGCGCGACCAGGAGAGGCTGGATGCAGAATGGCAGCAAGCCCAGAAGGAGGCAGGGCTGGTGGGGTACAGTCAAGCAGAGGTGGGGCTCTCCAAAGGTGTTATGGAAAATGGGGTTGCTGAAGTCAGTGACACGGCTTGCCCTGCTGGACATCAGCCAATCCAGAGCCAGCCCTCGCCGCCGGCCCAGGTGGTGTCCAATCAGAAAAAGGAAGTTGACTGGGAAAGAAGGGAGGGGCCATGTGTTGAGGAGGTGGAGTCACTGTCTGAGAGGGAGGAGACTGGAGATTTTTGGTAAGGCAGATGAACGTTTACATTTATTCCTTAAGATCTTAAACAGCTTTTTTTTCTTTTTTTTTTTTTTTTTGCTCAACTGACTGACTGGATCAGTATTCTTATAGATCAGTGTGATTATGCTTATTTGCTGTGCTTTGCTGTGATCAGCCCTTTATCTCACTCCCTCCCCTGTTACCCCACCTGTGTCTCTGCCCCCTGACCTCTAACATGACCTCTGTGGCTGTTCTCCAGGTCAGGGGATTCCTATGCATTTACAGAGCTTTCTGCTGCTGACAGGTCAGTCCGCACTCGGGCTCAGATCTTTAGCTTGGTGACGGCATGCCATGTAAATGAGTCATGTCAAGGTATCAGTGTGTTTGTCCTGTTGACAGACTTGTGTGTTCTTCAGGCTAAAATCCAAGTCTACCTCATCGCTGGTCAGTTTCCATGGTGACAAGTTGAAAGGTCAGCCATTTCTGAGTCTCTGTCCTCTGTTAGGAATGAGTTGGACCTTGGAGGTTCTGATGCACTCCATTTAGCACCAGTCTATGCAGTGTACACTCAATTCAAATATGCCAGGGTGTACACTCAATTCAAATATGCCAGGGTGTACACTCCATTTCAAATATGCCAGGGTGTATCATTTGTTGGATTGGCATTTATCTCTGCACTGGGGCGTCTTCCAATTGGTCGTGCTTTGGACTGTCCACTCATTGGTGCTGAAGTGACACTCCTACGATTGGTTGCCAGGCGGGACCAGCGAGGTGCCCAGGATGAAGTTGGGTCAGAGCATGTCGCCAGCTGAGGTCGAGCGGCAGCAGATTCTGGGGGAGATGAGGAAGAGGACGGCTCTCCTGACAGACAGCAGCTGGATACGCCAACGTGCGGCCTCCACCAGTAGGGAGCCAGTCAGCCGCTCCTCATCCATGAGGAGGTGTGTGATGGGAACAATGGCTTGATGAGTCCAGACATAATGCGCAAATGTCTATGCAGGACATCGCTGTCAAGCCTGGTCCGTTTTGCTGAGTGAATTCTCATGGCGAGACAACGACCCGGTAACATGTATGTTCTCTTCAGGTATGAGTCCATGGACAACCTCCACAACCCCGCCCCCTCCAGCTCGTCGTCGACCACCGCGGTCTTAAATCCTGTGCGCCCATACTCCTCCTTGGGTTTCTCTGCCTCACACCGACCCCCCTCCTCCTCCTCCCGTCAGAGCATGGCAGGAGCTTATGGGGGGTACTCCAGTGGAACCCAGAAACACTCCCCTACCTGGTCCCGCCCCTCCTGCACTTCTCCCACCTGGCCCAACCTCGGGGTGGAGCCCCTGACGGAGTCACAACCCAGTTCGCAGCAGCGTGGCAGGTACCGACCAGTTTATTGTGAGGCCATGTGGTCCTAATACGCACAGTCAAACAAGGACCACACTAAAACGTTGACAAATTTTGACTCTGGCACTTTTTTTCTTTAAAGCTGGTCCCACAAAAGTCTTACTGGCTTAGGGGTTAGATTTAGAATTACTAATTTAGTACAAAATATATTTGGTCCGGTAGAGCCAAAGATACTATAGGAAAATAAGTCCCCAGGCAGTGTTAGTTTTACTTTTCATGATCACAATCTTATTGTCCCTGAAACCCTTCTTCAGTAGCGGTCTCCTTTCTCAGTATGCATACAAAGGCGCTCAGTCAGGGAAACAGGATGGAATGCTAGGCTATGTAACTTCACACAATTACGTTGCTATACTGTCCCCTTTTCAGCTCCACAACTTAAATACAGTCTTTGGTCAGTGTTCACAGATGACCGCTTGATTACAATAGTATGCATGTCTTAGTCCAGCTTCGCATGGGGGAATTAAAGGACATGGCCAGCTGTGCCTATAGATCAGATGCTATGAGTCAGGCGTTTCATGTCATGGACGCTTGTCTCCCTGGAGTTGCTTTCAAAGAGTTTCTGCTCGGCTCCAGACCTCGGCTCCTCCCAGCATTCGTGTATTCCAAAGCGGGGTTCTCGGGCAGATACCACCCAGTCTAACGGTCTGCTCGGTACAATGGATTTGAATAGTAAACTAATGGAACAGGAAAACGTTTTAAATCGAACAAACTGTTCTTATAGAAGCGGATTGGTTTTCATGATTTGGTGTTCCTGAAGGTCCAAATTGCGTGGGTCTGTCTGATCCGTCTGATCCCTCTCTTTAGTGGTCCCACAACCCCCTGCAGGATTCTGAGTTCCCGCCAAGCGTGTTCAGTGTGTGGCATTCCCCTGGGGAGGGGAGCCGCCATGGTTATCCAGGCTCTGGGCCTCTGTTTTCACCTGGCTTGTTTTCAGGTGAGAGGCTGTATCCATCCTGGTTCTGGATGGTATGGACTGTGGCTGGCTGGATTCATGAAACTGGGGTGTGGTTCTGCGTAACTTATCATATATATTTGGTGGAATGACTCCACTGCTTGTTGGGCCTGTTCCTCTCCTCCCCTCTCCTGCCACAGGTGAACTGGGGGTGGTTTCCAGGCTATGTTCCCTTATGGTTGGGTGTCTTCCATACACAGGGGTGGTTTCCAGGCTATGTTCCCTTATGGTTGGGTGTCTTCCATACTTGCATGGTGGCGGTCTGCAGGCTCTGTAATGGTTGGGTGTTATGCTTTTCATTGTAGCCTCTTATGGTCTTCCCTCCAGTGTGCTGACTGCAGGTGCCATCTTGGAGGCTATGAGCTCAGAACCCAGATCAGAATCAGAAACACACAGCCTTATTGTGACCCCTGCTACATCCGACACAAGTGTAAGTAATGGACTTTAAACCGCCTACCTATCTGCTCCGTCGCTGGCTGCTGGAGTTAAAGGCTGAATTTCCCTGAGCTACATTCATCACCAGACTAAATGCTCTGTGGTGGAGATGTGGAAAAACAATATTATCTGTAATTAGATAATGCCATTTACTCTATTAGGTGACTCATTACATGTGATCACATGTTTTTCATTTCTCTCCTCTTTCAGCCCACTTTGCCACCCCCCTTTGACCACAATGCATTGCAGCAGATTGAGGAGACCACGGCGCTCTCAGACAGCACGGCTGACATCATGACCGTGACTACGTGTTGAGCATATTTAGGTTTCCTTCGTCTCCTGAAGTCCAGAAACTACTGCACTTTAACCGTGTGTTTGCATTAGTGACTGTTGGTGTTACAGTGTGGTTTTAAATGTTTGTACGGAGGATGTATTGTTGCTTTAGTAATGTAATGAAATTATGCTTTGTTACTGTCTAATCATAGTTTGATAAGTACTTTTCTTTGTAAGCTATTGCTACCTTTTTCCTTAGGTTTGTGTCTTGCATTCTGTTTGAGTTTTCATTATTTTTGAGGGTCTTGTGTGTGTTTTTTTTCAGAACTGTCTAAACATTTAGCTCATTTTTGAGGGGTGGAAAAAGCACTTACAAGCTCCTCATCCTAACTTTTTCAGTATTTCAGAGGAATACAATTTACAATATAAATCTTATGAAGGAAATGTGTTAACTGTTTGTTATTAATAAATAAAAATGACTTGATGAAATTGTTTCATTCCAACTGTGGAGTGTGAAATGTGGGCAGTCTCTTTAATGTGACGGCACGTTTGTTTCCACTAGATGTCAGCTGCGGGCCTTAAGTTGTGGACCTCATGGTTTGTGTGAATGAGTTTCAAATGGCCCCTCCTTGCCTAGATGAAGCCCTGCTCTGCTTGTGTAGTGCCCTATGGGAATGTGGTTCACTTTGGGTTAAAAGGGAGGGGGAATTTGAGACGTTCTGCCCTCTAGTCACCCACAGTCAATAGACCAGGATGTGGTTATATAGTAGTGTACTCCACCACACAATTATTTTGGCTACCCCCCCCGCTCTCCCATCTTCTGCCTCTGTCCCATTAATCGGTTCCCATTGTTTGGTTATATTTTGATGAACACAAACAACCAATCCAGGTGTCTGTGCCGTCAAGTATATGCCCCCAGGCCTGTGGTATACAACCGCTCTTGGCCAATGGGGTTAAAAGATTAGAGCCCCCCGTTTCCCTTAAGTAGCTAAATGTCTGAAAAATAGATTTGTTCACAGCTAATTTGCTGAGAACTGTTCATTATGAGGGATACTATTTATATATTTTTTTTCTGTGTTATTCCCAAACACAGTTTGTGTGAGGGAGAAGTTAACATGTGCTCAACATCTGGTGTGAGCCCACTCAGTTTCTCACAACCGTGGCATGTCCATCTGTTCCTTGTCTTCATCTTGTACATCCAATCTCGCTTGTTTCTAAAAAACTAAGGTTGAAATGTCACAAATTGTAAGAAATACAATAATCCTGGAATCCTTCTCTGTGATGTCACAAAGTTGATCTGGTTCTGGTAAAGGTATTACTTATCTGGTTAAGAGGTAGGACTCTAAACCATCCTGTGGTGGCTTTGTATGTAAATACAAGATATGATTCTTAATGCCCAAATGATCAGAGCCACAAGTAAATAATGTCCATTAAACACAAAGGTAATTATAGACACAATTTAAAAACAATATGGTCTGTCACGATTCATCAGACAACTAATAATTCGATGACGAAAAATACTCTATAAGAAATTACTGGAGGCTTTTATTCGTCATGAACGTGAAACCATAGAACGTTGAGAACATTTCGAAAAACGTCGTACGCTGAAAGTGAAAACTACTGTAAAACCGCTTGTATTTTAAAGCAGCAGGTCATCGGGGCTGAAACATTTGAACAAGAACCATGCATTAATTGAGGCATAAGTCAGGATATTTGGCTACCCTAGGTGAGGTTACGGTTCACGTTAGCCATGGGAGGTTTGCGATGCTAGGCCCAGCCTCGGGCCATCAGAAAGGGAATGACTGTAACTTCAGTAGGCTTACTGGAGGTTTCTGTTAACTGTGAGGCAGACTTGACAATGCAGTCTCCCGTCATGAAAGACAGGGACCCGTTTAACTCATGGTTTTGACTAGCTGAAGTACTAACGTTTTTATTTTATTTTATTGCATTTAGTGAATAACGTTGGTATAAAGGTTTTTATTGGGAAACAAGGTCTGTGTCTTCTATTTATAAAATATGCGATTAAGTTCTAAAACAACTCTATTGACCATACAGATTTCCTCGCTACAGGACCCGCAATGAGGGTCCTGATTCCAACGAAGGAGACTTTTTTATTGCTGAATATGGGGTCATTTTAGATCCACAATGTGTATTTCTGTAATGATGAGTCGGGCTTCTCTTCACAACATAAATTAAGCAAGATCGTTTTAATAACGTGGTACCTTCTGAGTAAACCACAGAGCGTCATGGGCAAGTTCGTGCATTAAGTTGGTCCATGTGATTGCATCAGCAGGCAAAGATTCTGGAGGTATTATTAATACAAGATCATCACAGAACTCTGGCAGAATTTCAACGGTGGAGGAGGTTTGAAAAAAATACGAAGTCTGTTATATTAATAAATATTATGGTACTAAGCGTATGTCAGCAGTTTTTGCCAGCACATACTCACAGGGAGGTAGCCGTATTCACCGGCCAACTACCCTGTTTGAGCTTACAGGGGTCCGGACTGCGCTGAGAAAACGTTCAACTCCTTTTTGTGGGAACCATGGCCAATGTTGATATGCTGCGAAAAGAAATTGCTCCCTTTTTTTAAAAACATCTTTCAAATTCAGAAATTCTTTGCCGAGTCTTAATTCCATATTCAACTAGTCATTTACAACTGTTTGCAATAGAATGGTCATCGGATGTAAATATATATTTTTATAGAGATTGTATCCCGAAATTATTTTGCACATTACCTACTGGGATATAGATATACAGTATTATAGACACTATGACCTGGGACTTGCTGTGACGTTAAGTGGAAGAGCTCATTAAACGTCTAGCAGTCTTGGCGATCCAAAGTAGTTTTTCAATCCATCTGTTATATCAAACCGATAGAAGTTAAACGATGTGTATCAAATGTGCCATTTAGGCAATTCAAGATGAAACATTTTACTCTAGCGAAAAATAGATCTGATACCAAAAATGTATTGAACAAGAAACTACTTCACTATAGTTTTTCAACTTCTGGCCATACATCTACAAAATGTAATTAGATGTCTGGTGAACTGTCTGTGATGTCATAACCCCATCACACTCTAGAAAAAAACACATAATAGCCTTGTTATAGGTTTCAAGAGCGCCTCTCCAACTTTCACTTCCTGAATTAGTATCTAAACTTAGAAAAAAGAAATGCATTCACAGAGATAATTTGGTGAGAACCCTCCGTTATGAAGAATGTAATTGTTCTTGTAAATTCTTCACTTCTGAATAGTTTTATGTGGACATTCTGTGTGTTGTGATTATGGGTAACAGGAACACAACTCAGGTGATGCTGGAACATGTGATTTAATGCAGCAAGTTAAATAAGATATCATGTGGTCAAGTTCCGCAGTGAGTTCTCTCCCATATCCCCCTCTCTCCCCTCTTCTCCTTATTTTTCTGCTCTCCAAACCCACTCCAATCTTCTTGATGTCTTCATGGAGCTAATCTATGGAAGGCTGTTATTAGTCTCATAAAAGATATTATTAGCCTTTGGAAGAATGGTAGTTAGTAGGATGTTATTAGTCTAGGATGTTACTAGTCTAGGATGTTACTAGTCTAGGATGTTACTAGTCTAGGATGTTAGGCTCTTAAAGGATGTTATTAATCACACAAAGGATGTAATTAGTCTTCAGAAGGCTGTTATTGGTCTTTGGAATGATGTTATTTGTCTCTTAGGATTTTTTTTGTCTGTTTACTCAAGTTGAATTGAGATGTCTTGGGGAGACAGAGCAGCAACCATTACTGACTCTACTGATTTAAAAAAGGTCTGGTGTGTCATCAGCTTCAGACACACATTTGTATGTGAATGAATCTGAGACGGCAGAAGTCCACGTTGCCTGAGTTCTGGTCTCTTCAGTTTGTTCCCTTTCCTGTCCTGCATGTCATTGACCTTAGTAGTTGATACCAAGTGGAATGCAGGCAATGTTGCATTCCACTTGGTATCAAATGAAAAAAAAAATCACTTACATGCAAATTACCAGAAGCAACTGTTGTTATTTATTCTAGCCTTCTATTCAGAGACTGATTTAGTCTCATGAATTGAGGGGAATGCTTTTAAGTTCAGTTTAATAATGTAATATCACTCTATATTTTGTTTGCTAAATCCATAAAACTGACTGGTTGGGTGAAATAAAGTTATACATGGATACATATATATACATATATACAGTGGATATAAACCCCTGTTAAAATGCCAGGTTCTTGTGATGTAAAAGAATGAAACAAAGATAAATCATGTCAGAACGTGTTCCACCTTTAATGGGAACAATTCAATTTAAAAACAAACTCAAATCTTTGAGGGGGAAAAATAAAAAACTCACAATAACCTGGTTACTTAAGTGTGCATACCCTTAAACTAATACTTTGTTGAAGCACCTTTTGATTTTATTACAGCACTCAGTCTTTTTGGGTACTAGCATGGCACATCTTGACAGGGCAATATTGCGAGGACATCTCCTGTCAGATTGCGAGGACATCTCCTGTGCACAGCCCTCTTCAGATCACCCCACAGATGTTCAATTGGATTCAGGTCTGGGCCGTGGCTGGGTCATTCCAAAATGTTAATCTTTTTCTGGTGAAGCCATGCTTTTGTGCATTTGGATGTGTGCTTTGGGTCGTTGTCATGCTCAAAGGTGAACTTCCTCTTCATCTTTCTAACGGGCGCCTGAAGGTTTTGGGCCAAAATTGCCTGGTATTTGGAACTGTTCATAATTCCCTCCACCCTGACCAAGGCCCCGGTTCCAGCTGAAGAAAAACAGCCCCAAAGCATGATGCTGCCACCACCATGGTTCACTGTGGGTTTGGTGGTCTTTGGGTGATGTGCAGTGTTGTTTTTGCGCCAAACGTACCTCTTGGTTTCATCAGACCATAACACATTTTACCATGTGCTTTTGGGGGACTTGATGTTTGTTTTTGCAAACTTCAGCCGGGCTTGAATGTTTTTCATTGTAAGAAAAGGCTTCCGTCTTTCCACCCTACCCCATAGCCCATTCATATGAAGAATATGGGAGATTGTTGTCACATGTAGCACACCGCCAGTACTTGCCAGAAATTCCTGCAGTTCCTTTAATGTTGCTGTAGGCCTCTTGGAAGCCTCCCTAACCAGTTTTCTTCTCGTCTTTTCATACATTTTGTTCTTGGTAATGTCTATGTTGTGCCATATTATCTCCACTTGATGATGACTATCTTCACTGTGTTCCATGGTATATCTAATGCTTTGGAAATTCTTTTTTACCCTTCTCCTGACTGTTATCTGTCAACAATGAGATCCTTCTGATGCTTTGGAAGCTCTCTGCAGACCATGGCTTTTGCTCTGAGATGCAACTAAGAAAATGCCAGGAAAGTCCTTCTAGAACAGCTGAACTTTATTTGTGATTTATCAGAGTCACTTTAAATGATGGTTGATGTGTAATGACTTCTATTTAACATGAGTTTGAATATGATTGGTTCATTCTGAACACAGCCACATCCCCAGTTATAAGAGGGTGTGCACACTTATGCAACTAGGTTATTGTAAGGTTTTTATTTTTCATCTTTCCCCCTCAAAGATTCCAATTTGTTTTTCAATTGAATTGTTCACATTATAGGTCAAATTAAAAGTTCTAACATGATTTATCTGTGTCTCATTCTTTTATATCACAAAAACCTGGCATTTTAACAGGGGTGTGTAGACGTTTTATATCCACTTTATATACTGCAACCACATTAGAAAATAAAAACACAAATATCACATTTACATTTGTATTCAGACCCATCTCTGTGACATTCGAAATTGAGCTCAGGTGCATCCTGCTTCCATTGATCCTCCTTCAGATGAGTAGAAACGTATTGTAATTCATCCCTGGCTGTAATGGCTGCCCAAGGTTTCTCCCCAGACACATCGGCAGCCGAGTGACTTCCCATGGAAAGAAGCCGGAGGCCTTGCTGCCACAAAATCTGATGCTGATGCAACGTCTTCAACGTCGGCCAATACAATTCTAATATGAAATGTGTAAGGGCGCCCCAGAAAGAAGACCGCGAAATGTTTTCCAGGGGAACTGTCTCAGCCGGGGCCTTTTGGTGTTTCAGCCACATGCTTTGAAATCGGGCTTGACGCTATCTCAGTAAACTCTTCCATCTTTTGACACTTTCCTGTCAAGTCAGTCATAAATATATATATATATTTTTTAATAAATAGAAAACATTCACTGCTGGGCAAATGAAAAGGGTGAGGACATGTCAGCCAAAAGCCCAGAGAAGATATATTTTACTTAAGCAAATTTTCCTTGAAGTCATCTTTGTCATCCTTTCACTGTAATTAGTTGGGGGTGGATTCCAGGGAAACGTTGTCACCTGATGGGTACAAACACTTAGGAGCGAAGACATGCGCAACACATTTGTTTAAACATTCCTTTTGTAAACTCTATATTTATTTTCAAATGTTTTGTTTTACTTTGGATGCACTGAGAAAGTTGTCTAGATTAGTAGGGAATAAAAAATCCTTATCAAGTCAGCGAAAATGTGATGAATGGGAATGAGATGTGTAGACTGTATATATACTATAATGTTGACCAGACCAACATACTTTGTGGCTCCACTGGGCTCTGTGGAAAACCTAAAATATGAAGAAGAACCAGGAAATTACAGGGACACCAGGAAGTGGTTGCTAGGAAGCATCCCAAATAGTGCCCTATTACTTATATAGTCCCCTAATTTTAGCCCGGGTCTATACGGCTCTGTTTGGGGATTTAGAGTGCAGTTTTCGAGAATGATGGACAAAGTCCAGTATTCCCTCCTAGGAGCCACTGGAAACATTTGAGGATTAAAAAAAAGAGACTAAATTTATGTTGTTGTTTTCAATTCAGTCATGTGATATGCCTGTGGTAATTATTGAAGGTTAAACATTACATGGAAGGAATGCTCTTTGTTGGGTAGAGAGAAGCCACTGCAGTCTTTGAGTATGTAGCTTTCCTGGGTAACACACCAGATGAATGGGCTGCGGCCTGAGACATTGGAGACATCTCTTTACTGTGTAGCGTCAGCCTTGTTATAGGTTATTATGAGGAAAAAAACATTTGACTTGCAGAAAGTACATGCCCTTCTTTTCCCATAGGAACAATGTCACCCTTTGACCCTGTTGTTCTACTACTCCCTGGTGTTTGGAGAAATGTTGACTGGGCAAAATTAACATGTAAAATATTTGGGTCCCATCCTTCTTGACCTTCTGAACGGAAACATTAAAACAGTGGTTATAGAATAGTTGACTGAGGCATAGTCCACACGTACACACTTCTTCATTCTTAAAGAAAATCCCCCCCAGACAAGCACTGTTTTAGAAAAGATCTCTGTCCCCATGACAACGCAAAAAATACTGTTAAGCACTGTCAAAGAGCATGCCAAAACAACAGAGACGATACACCTTACCTTATGTTAGGGTTAATGTTGGCCAATCAGAAGCCTGAAAAAGGTTATTACCGGGTCTGCTAGGCTAACAACGATGTCGCGGAGGTAACTGATACAATGATGTATCAGTTACCTCCGTAGCGCATTCTAACGCCTCTCTTCCTCTATATGGTGGGAGAGTAACTGTACATTTATGTGTGAACATAATGTTAGCAAGATTAGCAAGATTAAAACCAGCACTAACTTGGGGGGCTGTTGGATAATGGATAATAATGTATTAATGTACAGCAGTCATGTAAAAATCTCCCAGCATTCCACTAGCCAGCCCTGATCAACTGGGCAGAACAAACAGAAGAAAATGAACAAGTCTTTTTTAAATATAACTTTTGGGGAATTCAATGCTTTATTGGGCAGGAAAATGGTGAAAGATGGAGAGTGTTTGCTGAGACCGCAGGTTCGATTCAAACACAGGCTGCAGCAGTACATGTGAACATGGAACAAGCTGATTGAGATATGTTTTTAAAAATCAACAGTTTCTCCATTTCTCCAACTGACGCTTAGCAACCTTTACATTCCTCCAGTGACTTATCATCTACACCGCACCTACCTCACTCACTCCTCCCCCTGAGTGGTGTCTATGACAACCGAACGGTTCTGTGGGGGGGGACAAGGGAGGACAGGACGAGACTGATTACTGGGGCATTGTGTCGTCAGCATAAAAAACATGGACCAGGATTGGCAGTGTGTGTGTGTGTGTTTATAGGGACACTCATTGTTCAGAATTTTATTTACATAGAAATCAACCAAGAGCAAGTTCTTTTTCACAGCTGAAATATCCTACTTGGAAATCAAACATAAGAAAATCAGTCACAATTGACTATAAATTTTTTTGCAAATCAAGCAGTCACCAGCCCGTGACTGCATAAACAGTTTTATTACCCCCATGGTTCTGGACAATATCCAGGTGCTTACTGACTGGAGTTAGCATTTAGCAGAGGATTCCTTACCTGAAAAAGAAAACTTTTAAATGTTAGCCTATGCTGTGGAAACCGAAAAATATATCTAAATATTGCGTGCCCAAAACAGAAAAAATAAATCATGATTCGTTTGATAAATATTTACTTTGTTAAATGATATTTTTAGACTTAGTTCAAGTCCTATCTCCTACATAGTCATGTCCTGGCATGCCTCCCTTGCCAGTGAGATCCAACATTTTGATCATGGACACCTGTTTGTTATTGCCCTTACCTGTGTTCCTGATCACTGCCACTATTCAAGTTCCTCCTTTTCCAGGGTATCTTGTCGGTTTTTGTTTTCTTAGTCCTTTTGTAATGTTGTTCTGGTCTTGTTTTAGTTTTGTTATGTCTTAGTTATTTTTATTAAAAGTCTTGGTTTGTCTCAATATTCCATACCGCTGTGGTACTGTACCCCAAGACAAAAATGAAAAACATATGTATGAAAAATACATAAAATTTAGTGTTAATCCAATACGACACCATGTTTAGCACTAAAATTATATTCTAGTTTTGTTTCCAGAATCGTTGCTTTACTGTGATTTTAAACCAGATCTTCTTCAACAGCAGATGATCGATTCTATAGGATCTGGTTTTCATCAGGTTTGAAAATAACTATTCTTCACACTAGCCTGCCGTTTGTTATGGCAAGAGCTTGGACTTCCTATTTAGACACAGCCTCATGAAGTACTGTTTATCTAAAGAGAAAGAAGTCGTCCAGTGGCGCTATCTACACTATCTGTACACGCACAACAGGCTAAGCCTCATTGGAGACCTTATTACCTTATTGTGAAGAAGTGCACTGGAAAGGAAATAGGGTGCCATTCGGAACACAAAACACTCAACTCTCCTCCGTCCATATCTCTGTCACTCCCGCCACTTCCTCCCTCTCCTCCCTCTCCTCCCTCTCCTTCCTCTCTTCCTCTACTGCCTTTCTCTTTCTCCTCTTTTGTCTTTCTCTCCTGCTACTGTCTTTCAGTAAAAAGGCTTACTAGCATGGAAAACATTTGGTCACGTTGACAAAGTAAGTGGAAAATACAGTTGCAAGAAATAGGTTTGTGAACCCTTAAGAATTACTTGAATACCAGCATAAATACAATCTGGGCTTATGTAAGTCAGAAAGATAGATGAACACAATGGGATTCAACAACGGACACATGAAAATGTTTCTGCTGAACACAAAGGTCAAACAAACAGCAACGGCTGGAAAAAGTATGACAACCATAATTTTGAGTGACTGGTGGAACCTCCTTTTGTGGCAGATGTTTTCAGCAGTTGCTGATTGGACCTGCACAACAGGGGATGTTTTGGACCGCTCCTTCTTACGGAACTGTTTCGGTTCACTGATTTTCTTGGGACGTTTTGTGGCACTTCAACAGGTTTCAGGGACGTTTTCTGTTGTGTGAGCCGCCCTGTTGCAGATTGTCTTTTTTGTTCTGGTTCATTCTCATGCTGTATGACCCCACCTCTTAAGAATACGGCCTGGCGCCACGTGAACAAACCAAAGCGAGGCAACATCAGCTCGTGCGGTTTTAGAGATCAACCATTTGGTGGCATTAATCGGTTGTGATATTTGGTTGACGTGATGCTCTGTCCACTGGTGCTTCGCGGATGGGATGAGTATTAGCGTTGTGTTTGACCAGTGGGTTCACTGATGACGTGTGTGTCCGTTGTTAAATCCCACTGTGTTATCACTTCGATGGAAATCAGACCGTATTTATAGAGTAATTCACACACTTTATTCACATATATTAAGACATAATTAATAAGAGAGGGATGAGTAAAAACATCCTTCTAAGTTACACAATAACGTTTTATGCGGATAAAGGCATTTCAGATGTTATAATGTGATCTGTGTACACTGTTTTACAAATTCAACATAATATTAAACAGATTCATATTGGAAAGGTTCTTACTGCTCAACTTTCCGCTGTGACTGCACATTGTTGTATTTCATCAGATTTTATCAACCTTTGATGTTATTTTAAATTCTTTGTGGCTCTGAATGATCTCAAGTAGATGTGTTTCTCTAATGTGGTCAAACATTTGGCAGGAGGACAGGAACTGCTACCTCATTTTTTGGGCAGTGTTCACGATATCAAGGCCATGATCACTGACTCTGCATACTGTACCCAAGGCATACTGTACTGCATAATGTACTCAAGGCATACTGTACTCAAGGCATACTGTACTGCATACTGTACTCAAGGCATACTGTGCTGCGTACAGTACTCAAGGCATACTGTACTGCATACTGTACTCAAGGTTGTTCTTAATTCTGGGCAGGTTTTCTGTAATGTTATGCAAGTAACAAGGTTGCTCAGATTTTGTTGGTTTTGGTTGATTATTTCCTATGTGACAAATTGTTATCCTTTTTTCCCCCCTCATTTGGTCCAGTCTGGCCGTGTTGCAATCTTGGGGTGGCAGGGTCTCATAGGGTGAACAGAGCCACAGGACAGATGGTCTGGTATGCTATTCTTCAGGTTAATCTCTTTGTAGACAAAGGCTTTATAATGAAAGGCTAGTTATAATAATTACTGGGTATTGTCCTGTTTCTGCTTATTTTGGGTTTTGTTTTCTCCGAAAATACTAATAGTACTCTGAAGATACTAATAGTACTCTAAGGATACTAATAGTTCTCTGAAAATACTAATAGTACTCTGAAGATACTAATAGTACTCTGATGCTACTAATAGTACTCTGAAAAAATACTAATAGTACTCTGAAGAAACTAATAGTACGCTGATGATTCTAATAGTACTCTCAAAATACTAATAGTACTCAGAATATTCTAATAGTACTCTGAGAATACTAATAGTACTCTGAAGATAAGGGCTACTTGTAGACACAGCCTTGTAAAAGATACCTGTGGTGTTTATGTTTCTCTCTTTCTATCCCTCTTCTCTCTCCCTTCATCCATCTCTGTCTTTCTCTGTTTATCTCTCTCTTCCTTCCACCTCTCCTTTCTTTTTCCATCTCTCTCATCTTTCTCGCTCCCTCTCTTTTCCCATCTTTCTCTCTCTGTCTTTCTGTCACTCTCTCTCTGGCTGTAGTGTCTAGTTACACATCCTTGCCAAAGACATGCCTCTGGCTGGTCGCCAGGGAGACGGGGCGATCGGCCAACAGTTTTCATAAATGTTCAGTCTGCCTCAATTATATATACAGGACCATGTTTCCTCTCTTCTGGCAAGTATTACCGAAAAGATTTTGTCTGTGTCCTGAATTGGATCCAATTACCTTCAGTGTACATTACCAGGGCCCATGTAAGCAGTACATGGTCCAGTATAGGGAACATAGTGTGCACTATATAAAGAAAATGGTACAATTTAGGATGCACTTTTACTCCAAAGATGATCCTGTCGTGAACTGACACTCAGTAACTATGGCGATGTAATTCCTGAACCCATTAGTGTTTTTTATAACATTAGCAGACATTTATTTTTTTAACCTTTGGATTTATATATAGTAATACTTGGAATTGTCTCTCATGCTTATTTTTTATTTAAAATTAAGATCTGGTGGAAATTGTACTTCATGACATTTTTGTGTGTATGGACACACTCTGAAAACATTACTTGGCTCAACAGCTATTCTAAACCTTTTTTTTTTTTTTAAGTGTGTCTTCTGTTTTTGAGTCAATATAAGGGTTGTATTTTTCATCTTTCACAACAGTAAAAACATGTGCATTCCAGAACGTTTAGGACAAATTAATCATTATATCATAGTTTGACAGAGCAATGTGACATTCAGATATGGAAAGCTTCGACAAATTGGTGAAGTGTTAATATCTGGTGGATGGGAAATAACAAACTTTACATTATCTTTCTTCTGAGTAACAGAGATCAGTAGCGTTTTGTGGGGGTTTTTTGTGTGTGAAGTTTTCTCTTCCCCTCTACATTTCTGAAAATCGAGCACTATAAAGGGAATGTGGTTCTGGTTTTGACACTCCCCTGTTCTTCTAACATTGGGCTGTATGGTTTCCATTCACTGAAGTCTAAAGTTTGTTGACATTGTCAAGTTTAAAATGTGTATCTTTAGCTTCAGGCTTCTACTCGTGTCTTGGCCTTTCTATCAGAATTCTTGTTCCTGCCAGTTGTCCGATTTCCCTCAAGGTCCTCTGATCAGAATACCACAAAAAGTAAATCCTCTTAATGAAATTGAACATGTCCATGTGTGATTGACGTTTTTCTAGACATGGGCCTACTGTGTATCTTTATCTTTTCCTCTTTATCTTCCTCTACAACCTTAGTTCTCTCTCTCTTTCTCTCTCTCCCCTCTCGCTATCTCTTTATCTCTCTATCTCTCTATCTCTTTATCTCTGAAGACGTTAATTACTGCCTGTCTGTGTGTCCATCAGCTGTGTCTGCTGGACTAGAAAGAAGAAAAATATGTTTATTTGTAAAAGCAAAAACCGAAGTAATTTGGCTTCTGATGCACCTTGGGAAGTCTGGAGGGGCAGGGTGGGGAGGTCTGGATAATGTCCACTATCTGCCATCACAGAGGGTGGGGCACAAATGGTCAAATAGTGAACTACATTGTACTAGAGCCCTTATCAAGAGTAGGGCACTATTTACAGTCAGTGATCGTTTGATTTGGGATGCGGACAGTTTTCCTTTAAAGTGTAGGGGGTGAGGAGGAGATGAGGAGGAGATGAGGAGAGAGGAGGTCTGTGTAGTGTCTCTGTAACAGACACCCCTCTGAGACACTATGCAGACCTTTCTTCTCATCTTCCTCCTGCTCTGCCTCTCTTCCATCCATCCTCTCCATCACTTCCTGCTTCTTGGAGAACATGGACAGACAAACAGGCAGGGAAGAAGGGCAGAAGACAGACAGGAAGGCAGACAGACAGAAAGGCAGACAAACAGGGGGGTTCCAAGTTCATCTACATTATTCTCTTTATTAGTCAAGCCCTCTTTCCTAGCCTCCTTTTCTAACCTCTTCAAAATGCATCAGAGGAGCCTGTTGGGGCACATGAGAGGATAATTGGACCTTCTTTCATGTGGTTTTGAGGAGGCAATTACAGGGGACACAATGGAGGAATCAAGGAGAGACCGATTCGACGGCCCCCCCAGCCCGTGGTCTGTCCCGGCCATCTGTGACTCCGGTCTGTGAGGATCACAGCTCTGTGTGTTTCCAGTCGAGGATCACAGCTCTGTGTGTTTCCAGTCAGCACGTCCATTCACTGTGCCGTAATCAGCTTGACCTGCCGACCTCGGAATTGTACACACACCGAGGCACTGTAGGGCCTTATCACTCTGCTTTGACTTGTCAGACATTCAATTGAATTTACCGCTGGGACAATTACCGGCCACTCTCCCTCTCACTCTCTCCATGTCGGTGTCTTTGTGTCCCACACTCCTCCCTCTCACTCTCTCCTCCCCCTGTCTCCTGTCTGATGTAATCATGTTGTCTTGACAAGGACCATCTTTTCATGTGAATGCAGTCTGCAACAGGGTCCTGCTCCATTGCCTTTGGGCATGTTGTTGCCACGACTACAGTGGATACTGGGGTTGTACACTGGTACAATATCCATGCTCCCTATTCCTTAAATCTAACCTTAACTTCAGCAACCTATATGCCTTAACTTGACCAAGTCTAAACTTAAAAGAAATCCCAATTATACGCTTATCCTAACCCCTAAGCTGGAAATGATATATTCCCTAGTGGGGAGCAAAAACTCTGCAGGGACCCTTTTGGAGATTTTACTGTCTTTGTGGTGCCATCTGGTCTCCACATGTACACACACACACACCCAAACACATATCCACGCGCAATACCATGTTTACATCCCAAATGCCACCCTATTCTTCAGGGCCCGGCGGCTGTAGTAAAAACAAGTGCACAGCACAAGGAATGGGGTTGGATTTGGAATGCAAGAATCATGTCGTCCTGAATAACACCAAGTCAACACCGCGAGCGCTCCCCTCGCCACACGCAAACACACTCACACTTTCTGCGCATTTTCGTCCAACTTAAAAGCCATTTCCTTTGGGTTTCTTTTTTAAAAGAAGGTTGGTCCCAGCAGGACGGAGGAAGCTCCTTCCCCCCGCGGTGCTGCCCCCCTCCGTTCCCCACCGTCTACTGAGACCGGCAGCCGTTAGACCTTCCAGAGCTCAGCTGCTGCACTGCCAGTGCTACCGGACTCCCAGAGGGAATCAGCAGAGAGCCAGACGGCGTTTACACTGGAAATAACCTTTCTCTGCTCGGGAGATATAGACAGAAGAGACAGTTACAGGAAAGAAAGGAAATGGGAGAGCAAGTGATTGACAGAAAGGGCGGGAGACGTAATTGGCTCTAATGACCTGCACCCAGCACAGCCAGGAGAGGACTGGTCACCCCTCAGAGCCTGGGTCCTCTCTAGGTTTCTTGCTAAGTTTTGACCCTACTAGGGAGTTTTTCCTAGCCATGGTGCATCAATTCTTGTTGCTTCCTCTTTGGGGTTTTAGCCTGGGTATCTGTATAAGCCCATTGTGACAGATGTTTGTGCACATTTTATTATCTTAATCTCCCCGTCCTGCTCGTTCTGTTTAATTAATGTTGTTGACCACTGCTGTGTCTTTTCCACAAATGGCAACCTACAGCCTGTGTAATGCACTACTTTTGACCACCCATGTTCTTCCTGTGCTTTCGTCAATATAAGAATAGCAGGGTGCCATTTTAAATGCAGCAGTGCAGAGAACACTGCTAGCGGTAATTGAGAACCGTGTTTTCTTGTTACAGGGCTGTTTGTCGAGGGAAAATGAGTTGTGTTACACAATTTCTGCAAAGAGGCAAGTGTTGTCTCTGAGGAACCATGTGTGAAACAGGATGTGAGGCTTCTGTTCTGAAAGTGCAGACGAGTCAGATTGGAACGCACCGTCACTTTTTGGTAAATATATGCTGTCTTTCCGTCAACTGTCATGCGCACACAAAGCTGTATTTGTGGGGAGAGATGTTGACCAAGAGGTGGCTCTGGTAAAGTGTCTCGCTATGTTGACCTGCATTTGTCAGTCTGTCATAAAAGTCAAACTGGAACCAGAAAAAAATCTGTGCATAATTAACACAGGCACTGTTTTCTTCTTGAATGGCCTCCTATGATGGACGGATAAATGTCCATTAGACTAGTCCACAGACCACTGGCCAGGGTACACTTAGGAAAAACAATAAGATGACAGCCTGCCAGTAATTTCAGTGCCAAGCTGTTCCTCCTGTTAAGTCTTTAAATACAGTGTGGAAGGATTATTGACAGATTGGAATTGGTCATATAGACGAGATATACGTTTCTCTACAGTATGTGCGGATGACACTGGGGTGTCATTGAGCCAAGAAGTGACAGCACAGATATTTGCTGCCGACTAAGAAAAGTAACATTTGGTTGGGCCAATCCTCCTTCCAGTTTCTTCTTACTAGGGTGAGCAAAGGTTATCTATTATGTTTTATTGTCCCAGTTAACCGGTAAAGGCATTCATCAATTCGTACTGCAGTTCGTAGTTCTGCAACTGCACAATCAAAGATTGGATACACCATTTTGTTATTTATATTGTAGCTTGGATGAAGACATTAGATTCCTGCATCTCTATGTTATCAGGCCAAGATAGGAAGTGCACAGTGTGCTTTTTATTGTGTACACAGGTCACAGAAAGCGGCCCTTGTACCAAGGTAACAGCTTGTTCCATTTATTGCTGTTTGCTGTCCACTTAAGGCAATAAATAGCAAGCCCTCCTATAAACCTGACTGAGTGTAAGACCTCCAGTACAAATGTCTTATTTGTCGAACAGAGAGCCTCCAGTTTTCTGGTAATGTTCAACCTCATTTGCAGAAATAAAACAGACTATGTCACCTGAATATCTTTGTTGTGAAAAGCTTGTTTTCTAACTAACATTTCATCAATGTATTTCTACGTGTTATTGGAATATTCTGGGTGAGAGGCATGTTGTCAAACTCGAAAAAGACAACAAAACTCAACCCTGTCTCGTACCCCTGCAGATGTTAAATATGGACAGCAAAATGGTTTTAATTTGTTTTTGCCACTTATCAACACAAACATTTCCATGTCAAAGGGAACATTTTAATCTACAAATTGTTGCTTAAATTAAATCTACAAAAACTTTGTAGATTCACTTTTGGACACAGCAATTTTTTCAGATGCTTCTTTCAAGACTGCTCAAGCTCCGTCAAGTTGGATGTGGAACTTTGGTGAACTGGCATTTTTAACTCTTTCCACATATTCTGGGATTGGACTGGCCCACTCCATACATTTTTTTTTCAAGCCACTAAGCTGTGGCTATTTGTTTGGGGTCATTGTCCTGCTGGAAGATGAGTCTTTTCCTACGTCTGAGCTCTCTTGCAAACTTCAGCTGGTTTTATTTCAGGATTTATCTGTACTTTGCTGAATCAATTATTCTGTCTATTTTCACAAGCTTTCCAGTATCTGCTGCTGAGAAACATTCCCATAGCATGATGCTGCCACCACCATGCTTCATGATGTGGTGTTAGGCTTGTGCCAAACATAGTGCTTAGCATTGAGCTTATCAGACAATATAATCTTCTTCCGCATGTTCTCAGTCTCCCACATGCCTTGATGTTTTCTTTTTTGTCTCTCTCATAAAGGCCAATTTGTGAAGCACCTGGGCTGTTGTTGCAGTATGCGCAGTGTCTCCCAGCTAATCCATGGATAACGGACTCCCAGAGGGAATCAGCAGAGAGCTAGGCAGCGTTTACACTGGAGATAACCTTTCTCTGCTCCGGGGATATAGACAGAAGAGCTATAGCAAGAGGCCATAGGCGTCTTGGTGGCTTCCGTAACCAGTTTCTGTGGATGGTTGTTTGTTTCTTAATAATTGACTTAACAGTGCTCTGGGGGAATATTCAATGCCTTGGAAACTTTCTTACATCCTACCCCTGATTGGTGCTTTTGAATAACCTTATTCTGGATTTGCTTTGAATGGTCCTGTGTCTTCATGATGTAGTTTTTGCTATGGGAATTGTATTAATCTACTGTGGGACCTCCAAGAGACAGGTGTGTTTAACATGACAACAAGTGAAGCACCTTGATTGCACACAGGTGAACTCATTCAAATTATTACGTGACTTGATGGCACCAGAGCTCATTCAGGTGTGTCATAGCGAATACTTATGCAATCAATTGTTTTCTATTTTCTATTTGTAATCACTTTAGAACAATTTGCAGATTTAATTTTTCACTTTGACATTATGAACCTTTTTGTTTTGATCACTGGCAAAAACCCATCATTTAATCTATTTTGATTTTGTGCTGTGACACCTTGAAGTACTGTGCTATACAGTACTTCTGAGATCTACTGTATACAGGAACCTGTTACGGTCTTTGTTTTTGTTCTAAACACCATCATACAACCTCTCTAGGGGCTCTCTCTGTTGGGAAACACAAACACTTTCACTGGCCGTCTCAGCCTCAGTCAACTGTAAAGGAAGTCTTGCTATGTATTGGTTTAAGTGGATAGCTAACAGCAATAAATTGAATAAATTGGTACCAGGGTACAAGGCCCGCTGTGTACACTAGAAACAGAACACTTTATTGTTCCAAGCTCAGACTAGCATTATGGAGATTCAGGGTTAAGGTCTGTCCAAGATTTGACTAACAAAATGGTTGTGCAGGACTCCTGTTCAGCCAAGCTTTTACCAACACCGTGATGCAAAGTTTCTGGCCTGACCAGGGGGCTCAGCTGTACATGAGTTTGTTAGCCGACTCTAATAAACAACAATACATAACTATGGATTTTCTGGTTTATTGAGAAAGCTAAACATAAATATGGGTTCCTCTACATCATTTCACCAAGCTCGTCTCAAGCTATTGTTCAAAACTATATTGTTCAATATATATAGCTGTACATACTGTGTATTGATATATAACACATATAAAGAATATTTCTAAAATATTTAGTCTCATTGAAGATGAGCCAAGAAGCCATTATAAGTTCCGATGTGCTCAATCGAAAGATGTTAGTCTTTATGTGTTACATTACACCAGACCTGCTAAGGAAAAGGAACTGTCAACATTGAAGATACTGAATGGTTGTTGTACAAACAGCGATAAGGCTGTCTGCTTACTCTGTCTATTCATTTAAATGTTGGTAGTTTAATATTTACCAGGGCCACTAATGACCAAACCTGTATACAATACATGACATAGAAGACAAATTCCAGGTGTCCGTGTTGCCCCGACAGACCCACCTTTACAACCAGTGGTCAGAATTCCCAGAATGCCACACTGTAATTTTACTCTGGGTGCTGCTCGCTGATTTAGAGCCACCAGGCGGAGTGCTGGCGTGTCCAACCATGACCACACTCTCTTCCAACATTAAGTGGTTCAGCTATAAAACTTGCCTGTGTGTGCTTAGTCATTAGTCACAGTGTTTGATACTGAGCAGTAGAAGAATGTAGCCGGGCTGCCTGGAGGATAAGGGCTAATCGCCTGGCCTTGCTGGGGGATAAGGGCTAATAGTCTGGCCTTGCTGGGGGATAAGGGCTAATAGCCTGGGATGGGTGGATGCTAGAGGCTGCTAGGCTGGGATGGGTGGATGCTAGAGGCTGCTAGCTTGGGATGGGAGGATGCTGGGGGCTGCCAGCCTGGGATGAGTAGGGGTTGCTAGGCCACTGGGTTCTGCATTCATCCCTACTGTGAGTGCTGATCAAGGATTCTTGTCTTTGACAGATAGAAGATTCAGTAGCATTAAATGAATTACTCATTATGTTTGGGTTACACAGTTTTAAGATTAGGATGTGTAATACATTTAGATTTCCACATAGTTCATCATAGGCCCACTTCTCATAAGAACCCTGGTAAGTGGTTGGTTGTATAATTTCTCAAATGACTTTCCAATACAAAGACAATCGACATAAGATCATGACTCATTACATTTCCCTTATTAACATCCTCCAGACAAAACGACATGCGAGAGACCATTAATTTAAATGAAGTTTAACGTTTGGTTGTTGGGAGGGCTGTTGTCATGACGGCAATGTGGAAGAACAGAGCTATGGAAGAACGGAGCTATGGAAGAACGGAGCTATGGAAGAACGGAGCTATGAAAGAACAGAGCTGTGGAAGAACAGAGCTATGGAAGAACAGAGCTATGGAAGAACAGAGCTATGGAAGAACGGAGCTATGGAAGAACGGAGCTATGAAATGATGTGTTTCCAACACACCGTCATCAACCCCATCAGTTAATAACAATCTATGATTCTGGAAAGAGGGCCTCACTCGAATGAAACACTGTAACCTGTGGCCTTTCAAGTAACTCCCTAACAAGCATCAATTGCAATGAATTGCTGATCAGCCTCATACCTCTCCACACTTTCCTCAGTCGCCACTTCCACCACTACTGAAGCCTGACCAGACTAACCTTCTTCCTCTTTGCTCCGCGGTGCTTTTGTGGTTCCCTGGTGTTGCCTTTCAAATGTCACGTCCCATCTACCCAGTATCCGCAAAGTTATGCCCTGTGGGGAATTACCACCACCAGCCTGAACATTGGCCTGAAGATGACACCTACCCGAGAGACCAAGCTAGACTCTACCGAGTCCGATTCACTGACGGCGGGTTGGGTAGACGAATATGTGCACGTGATCCATTAGTTACATATTCAGCATCGGTACACAAAGTCACTTTTGGATTTCTCGCTCTGTTACATAATCTGATGACATCTGGTTGCTTTTCGATTACACTCCTATTGAGAGGCATTGGAACGGCAGAGTCCGCATTGGTTAAGAAGAAATAAAGGAATATTGTCAACTGAATGGCAAAGTTTACATAGCCGGCCATAAATATGTTTTATTTCCCTTCTTATCCATTGCTTACTGCTTCAACAGAATGTCAGCATAATACTGTAGTGGTTTTATTTTTTACTGTAAAGTCACAAGTTGAAGTGTCAGATTTTGTCATTCCAACAGATTACATACGCTTTGATCTGCAATAATTTGATAGTCAGCTTTATTTAATCAAGACATTCTCAGCCAGCCACGCCGCTCCATATTCAAACTGGAGAACAGATCGTCTGGGGAGCTGCCATATTTTGTGAACAACATTGTGCTAATCACCCTCCCGACACTCAAGCAGTTATTCCACCAGGAATTAGTCACAGGCAGACTGTGGCCCACTTAAGTATTTTCAGTAACTGTCAGTTGGTTTCTCTAAACAAGATGACTGTTTGGCTGATTTACAGATGTGCTCAGGCTGGATTTTACCGTAGACCTCCAAGATTTCTGACAGTTTTCATTAGAGGCATAGACTGTTTTATTACTCCTGCATTTTTTTGTTGTTTAAAGTATTGTCAGCAGCTTATACCATCTAGGGCTTTCATGTTACCTCTCTGGATTTTAAAGTAAATGGATTAATCTGGTCTACCTGTTTACAGCAGAGGTTGATTCATCTGGTCTACCTGTTTACAGCAGAGGTTGATTCATCTGGTCTACCTGTTTACAGCAGAGGTTGATTCATCTGGTCTACCTGTTTACAGGAGAGGTTGATTCATCTGGTCTACCTGTTTACAGCAGAGGTTTATTCATCTGGTCTACCTGTTTACAGCAGAGGTTGATTCATCTGGTCTACCTGTTTACAGCAGAGGTTGATTCATCTGGTCTACCTGTTTACAGCAGAGGTTGATTCATTTGGTCTACCTGTTTAAAGCAGAGGTTGATTCATCTGGTCTACCTGTTTACAGCAGAGGTTGATTCATCTGGTCTACCTGTTTAAAGCAGAGGTTGATTCTTCTGGCCTGCCTGAGGATGCAGGATTATATGGAGAACATGTTCTGTCCTGTCTTCAACAGGAGCTATCACCAGGCCAAGGGCTTGTTGCCAACACACCTTTCCCCTTCAAATATTTCAAAAGAATTCCCTACGTTTACTTTTGATCCATTAGAGATACTGAGTTGCAGCCCAAGTAAGGAAAATGATCAATGAAACCTCCATGTATTGGCTTTTATAACATGCTGATCTGGCAAATATGTTTGCTAAACTGTATTTTCTAGGCTGGTATAAATAGAATCATGTACCTAGTTACAGAATGGTTATATAACATATATTTCATCAGGTTCAATCCCACACCTCTTGACACTCACACATAAAGTTAACACCAATGTAGCTATGCTCTATAATAAATCCCCCCTGTCTTATCAGAACTGATATAGCAGCGCAACCATCTGGACAGCAACAGGAAACAGTCTTTCTCTCTTCCTCTTCGGTAGCTCACGAAACAGGAAGTCCCACAGGAAGTCCTGTTGTCTTGTGGTCAGCTTTCCCCTTGTGGTGGTACAAGGACTGGGACAGACTGAAAAATAAATGTATTTTCCCTGAATAGTGGACTTTTTTGGACAGACAGACACCAAGAGACAGACATGGACAGAAAAGGACAAACAGACCGACAGGGACAGACAGAGACAGACAGGGACAGAAAAGGACAGACAGACCGACAGGGACCGACAGAGACAGAGACAGACAGAGACAATCAGGGACGGACAGACAATGACAGGGACAGGCAGACAGAGACAGACTGGGACAGACAGACAGTGACAGGGACAGACAGACCGACAGGGACAGAGACAGACAGAGACAGGGACAAACAGGGACAGACAGACTGACAGGGACAGATAGAGACAGACAGAGACAGGAACAGGGATGGACAGACAGGGACAGATAGAGACAGACAGACTGGGACAGAAAAGGACAGACAGACCGACAGACTGACAGGGACAGACAGAGACATACAGGGACAGACAGACAGTGACAGGGACAGACAGACCGACAGGGACAGAGACAGACAGAGACAGGGACAAACAGGGACAGACAGACTGACAGGGACAGATAGAGACAGACAGAGACAGGAACAGGGATGGACAGACAGGGACAGATAGAGACAGACAGTGACAGGAACAGGGATGGACAGACTGGGACAGATAGAGACAGACAGGGACAGACAGGGATGGACAGACAAAGACTGGGATGGATAGACAGAGACAGACAGAGACAGACAGGGACAGATAGAGACAGACAGGGACAGACAGACTGACAGGGGCCAGACAGAAACAAGACCCGGTCATTCATTTTCCAACACACACTGAATTAATTGAAAAGCTCATGTATCAGGAATATGTGATTGTATCCTTGAAATATCACAGCCTACAGTGGCCTCTTATTCGCAAATACAGCTCCCATGAAAAACAAAAGATTGTTTTATGTTGTCCTTGGAATTCACCCTGATAGAATGAAGATTAAAACCCACAGTATTGACTAGTTCCTGGTGGGCTGATGCCCCAGCCAACTCGATATCTCCCTGGTATCCTTTGCGTCCTAACCTAACCATGTGAGGTTTGTACAGCAATCTAGTCGTCTGACCAGGTTTCTGGCTGCCTTGGTTGTACTCCAAGCCACACTTGTGTAAGATGTGGTCACTGCAGCCGACCCAAGGGATGGTCATTATGGTGTTCAGATTCTGCATTTTTCAATCTTTCACTGGTCAGAATGGTGTTTGCGTTCACTACCTGTCTCTGGTAGTCCATCTGCAGTCTGTGTCGTCTGTCTGGCCAGACAGCTTATTTCCTCTATCTTCTAGTAATGTCCAATGCCATTGTCTGCAAGCCACATGGCCCAGTATTCCAGCAGTTCTGACCAGGGCCTGTTGGCACGGTAACAGATTACTAAACAATGGGAAATGTAATCATTTTGTTATCAGCCAAGACACTGTCATCAGATTACACATACTTTGGAAAAAAAATAATTATTCCTTCTTGGATTACATTTGAAACAAGATTTGTTTTTTACATACAGTCAATCTGGAGACATTTATTTGGGTAGTACATGTTTCTTTACAAGGAAAACATATATTTCCAAATAAATCTGCATACATTAATTGTTTTATATATATATATATATATATATATATATACATACCTTCAATTTGCCTGCACTGCACATTTAGAATGGCCTCTGTACTTGCATTTTTCAGTTTTTCCATGCACGTGTCATTTTTTCATTAAGTGCATATTTCAGTTTACATGCATGTCTCATTGCAGCTATCACTGCATTTCCGTTGCACATGCTACCTTACCTCCAATTTGCTTGATTGAACAGTAAGAATTGTCATTTGTACTTGTATTTGCCTCATCGCACAACTATTTATTTCCTACTTATACATACATATAGCTTGTACATACATACGGTAGCTTGAAGACATCTTCTGTGAGGGTGAAAATATCACAAGCTGATACCTTGTTTGTCAGTATTTATGTTTTACCAAGCATCATTTTCGAGCGATAGCCGTGCATTTCCTGCTAACTTTTATCTCCATCAATCCACAGCATGTGAATGGAGAGAACAGCTATGAAGAATCATGTACAGTGGTCTCCTCAGTTACTGGCTCCCTTGGTAAAGACGAGCCAAAAAAGCTATGATTTTTTTTTTATTGTAGTTCACCAGTTGTCACGATAATATGTCATAGTTTTGCCAAGAGAAAAGCATTGAGTCTTCTGCTATAACATTTGATGAATACATTATATAAATATAAAACTATTCAGAGTAAAGTAAATGGAAATGGGATCTGTAGAAATTCATATAAATCGAAAGTAGAGCTATGGAGACCTATATAAATGGAATGTAGAGAGGTAATGAATCATATGAATGGAATGTAGAGCTATAGAGAGTTATATAAATGGAATGTATGTTGAGGTATAGAGAATCATATAAATGCAATGTAGAGCTATAGGGAGTTATATAAATGGAATGTAGAGGGGTAATGAATCATATGAATGGAACGTAGAGCTATAGAGAGTTATATAAATGGAATGTTGAGGTATAGAGATTTATATAAATGGAATGTAGAGCCACAGAGAATCATATAAATGGAATTTTGAGCTATAAAGAATAATATAAATGGAATCTAGAAGTGTAGTAAATCATATAAACAGAATGTTGTGCAATAAATGGATTGCAGTGCTCTTCATAGGCAATCATATAAAGGAAATGAAGAGATATAGAGAATCATACAAATGGAATGAATAGATAAATACATAAATAGAATGAGGAAATTCAGATAGAGAACGATTGACTGTAATCTTCAGTCTGTGTGGAAATCTTGTTCTTCTTTCAGCCTGTGTTGGCCCTGCATCTGGCTCCTGTGGTCACAATTCAACCATTTGGCTACAGCCTCACACCACTCGTATTAAAACCTCTTCCTTCTCTGATAAAATGTGTGTGTACGAGAAGGAGATTATGAGTGTGTGCGAGTCTGTGGCACACAGAACACGCTAGATTTGTTTTTGGCAAAATAAGGAACACGTTGTCAGTAGATACTTCAGCATGATGTCTGTTGCTGGGGAGCACAGGAAGAGGTTATAGTTAACTTCTCTCAGAGCTTGTCATACTTCACACAAACATATTTTCATCAGAATGGTTCCTATTATCTTTTATGTATTGACTCGACATTTGCTTTGGATGTTTAATTCATTTAAACAAAGTATCTGTCAGCAAAGAGCCAAATTTTTATTTGAAGAAAGGGGAAGGGAGAGGCTGCAATTACAACAAAAGGTTGGGTTTCTAAAGTTTTGGGAAAATGGGCAGGGACTTTCTTGTTCTGGCTCCAAGGGGAAGTGTGTTGCACCACTAGGATGCCAGGATAAACAAGAGATTTTAGCTTGTTCTTAACCTGAAAAGGACAATATACAAAGGTTACAACAGCAATTGATTCACCAACATCAGCCTAAGGTCACAACACTGTAGGCCTGTAAATAATGACAGATTTGACAAATATCCAGTTGATTAGGTCAATAGTTTTTGACTGTGTGCCAATGCAAGTCCTTTTGTCCCTGACAGTCTGTTATATTGACCTCTTAATCAAAACTATTCAGCTACTTGGCTGCTCCACAAAATCCTGGTATGAAGTCATCATATAGTTTAGGTCTGTTTGAAGCATGGTAAAAAAAAAGAAATCAAACACACATGATACAAATATTCATTTTATTTATTCAAAACTTTGGAGCTAAGTTGAAAATACAGCTCATGATTTTCAAACGCGAATAAGGCAAGGTTTACTGTGCTAGGAGCCTGTCTTTATATAACATCACACTAAAGGCTACTGCTTGTCTTATCGTACACGGAGTGGCATAGAAGCTACACAAAGTTGCCGTCAAACTAGTACAGGCCTGTTAAACTAACAAGACAAGCGGAATAAAGAATCTGGTCGAACGGCACTCTCGTTCTGTCTCGTCAAGCTCAGAACAGTGGCCACAGTGTTGTGGCACACCGAAGAGAACAGCCTGCCATTTTTAACAAACACAATTTTTCTTAGTATACGATTAATAGCCTAATTTACATCTTAGTTACCCAATGCTCTTAGCCAGAACAACTTAGAGGAACAACTGGTTTGCGTGACTCGCTCAAGGGCAGAACAACACATTTTCACCTTGAACCAGCGACCTTTAGGTTCGTAATCATTGCTTTAATCCTTGCGCACCTTACATTGTGCTTGTTATGAGTGGTGTGTGTGTGTGTGTGTGTGTGTGTATGTGTGTGTGTTTGTGTGAACAGCCCTCAAAACTATAATTCACGAGTCAGAAAGAGGACAGCATCAGCATAAAAATAAATAACGGTTTCCACAGTTTATCACAAATAAACGGTGGAAACCGTAACACCATCCTAGCGCATGAGTCGTCTGTCTACATGGTCTACAGCACCCATGGGTATGCAACAGGAAACGAACTCCATTAGCCTACGGTATATAGCCATCATCTACACAATAAACAACTACCAACATGTACTTAAAGAATAACCATCAGCAAACCAATAATCGTGCCAAAAAGTGGCTACTGACGGGTGAATTAACCGAAGTACAGGGCTACGAAAAAGTGAATTTCGCGGCCGACCGTTTCAGCAGATAGTCAGTCTCTCTTTACAGGTGAGCGTCATATGACACGGGCTACCCAAACGGTCGGAACCGTTCAGCTCAGTCCCGAGCGAACACGTACTCGGTGTAGCTCGTCCAGATTTTGTCCTCGTTCGGGTCGTTGCTCGTGTACGCGCACGTGCCCGTGGAGCTGCAAGCCACCATGCGGAACCCGACCTCGGCAAGCCTGTCAAAAGCCTGCTCCAGGAAGTTGTACTTCAGGTAGTACCGGGAGGTGTACCTCTCCGGGGATCGGTCGGGATCTCTGCTCTCGTTCAGAGTCTCTCCGAAAACTTCTTTGGCCAGGGACGTCTTTCCACAAACCGTTATCCTGGCCACGCGCCGGAACTTTGCGTCCGTTTGAATATCCCTCCCGATGGTGTAAGAGCCCCGGTATCCGATGGTAATGTAGCCACACTTCTGGGACGGGGAGCGAAGGGTCGGGCTGCTTACGGTGGACTCGAAGCGCGAGCTCTCTGCGCTTGTGGGGGTAGCGATGCTGGTACTACCCAGAGCACAGGCGAGCGCAGCCTCCGCTTGGTCCCCGTGGGCACCCACCTCGTCACTGACGGAGTTCTCTTTCCTCACCGCCGGTCTGAGGCGCTGTGAGAGCTCGGGGAGCTGAAAGTAGTCCGCCTCCTTCTGTAACCGAGCCCTCTCCTTAAAGAAGTCCGGTAGAACGATATCCCGTTCCCGTAGGTAATCGAGAATATAACGGAACAGATATCCGTCGCGATCAAAGAAAAAGCGCCCTTTGCTGTCCTTCGGTAGTTCGGTAGGGCTCTTCTGTGTGAATGCAGTCCACAGGAGAGAGTTTGGGACAGACACCAAAGTTCCAAGTCTTGTTACGTACACCTGCCCACCGACGTTTAATTCTATTATATCTGAAAAAGGCGAGCGTTGCTTCTCACTGTGTGCCATCTCTGCTGCGCGCGTACCTCGGTGGGACACCCAACCTGTACTAAGAATCCTGAAAACACCACCGTAGAAATGTAACCGTTTGTTTATATGAGGTTGGGGGGGTTGCGTGGGAGGAGATGGGAGGAAAAGGAGGAAACGCGCGAGGCAAGCAGGGAGCGGAACATTGCTGAAAAGTTAACTCTTCATGAACGGAGTTTGTTAACTCTTTATGGACTGAGTTTGTCAGTAGGCTGAGACTTCTCTATTTTGAGAGGTGAAACTGACATTAGTCAAGACAAATGGAGAGATCGACATCTAGTGGAAACGAGGATGTCTGTCATACTGTAACCTAGTCTACATCATGGCGAAATAATGACATTTAAAACCAAATTTAGTAGGATAATTTAGGCCTATTGTTTTTATAAACATCCCGATTTGTGTTGGGAAGTTAATGAAAAGGAAAATGTGGTAATATGAAACATGTAAGAAGAAAGCATTGATATCATTATCATACATAGGTTTGTAGGTTTGTATTGTTTATTGGGGGGGGGGGGGGGGTCAGGGTCAATGGATCCATGGATTTTCACTCTTTTCCAGGGGGGTCACATTGACCAGTCTGTAATATTACATGACTCCCCCACCGCCCCCCTAATTCTACACCCCTGCTTGTGCAGCCAGGGTAGTGGTTTGTTGGTGTAGGCTCCCTGAGTGTAAAACAAGGGGCAACAGGGGATAACCAAATGCTTGTTCTACTCCAGACAAAGAAAAGCAGGGCACTTTGCTAGCTAAGCAAAGGTTTTCAAGGTGGCATGTGTGTGTGTGAGAAGTCTGAGACAGTTGTTTCTTAACTTTGTCAGTCAGAGGTGTATTTGGCTGAGGCCGTTGTTGGGAATGTGCAAACTCACTAGCATTCAGAGCTATGTGTTTTTATATTTGGCTTTTTCACATGTTACATGTGGCTTTTTAACATGTTACACGTGGCTTTTTAACGTGTTACATGTGGCTTTTTAACGTGTTACATGTGGCTTTTTAACGTGTTACACGTGGCTTTTTAACGTGTTACACGTGGCTTTTTAACGTGTTACACGTGGCTTTTTAACGTGTTACACGTGGCTTTTTAACGTGTGAAACTGTGCCAGCAGTCAGCTAGACATGATATCCACTGGTATATGTTTATTTCCGACCAACCCCGACCCACGGGCCTGAGTTTCAGAAAGGCTCGCCCTCACTACGGTTGGGGAGAGGAGCCCGACTCACTGTGCGACAGGGACATCTAGTGGAATACATGTAAAAATGCACATCTGAATTTGTTCCCTGAAAAATCTTCAGTAATATCAAGTTTTGCCAGCGGAGGGAGCAGCGGTGCGCTCATTATTCTGGAACCGACGGAACGCACATGAGACATGAAGTTTGCATTATTCCCCTCTGAAAGACGTGCCAGGGGTCTAACCTTTGACCTACCGCTGGGTCGCGGGTCAGGGGACCACTCTGAGAAGTCAGTCGTGGTAACGACACTCTGTTACCGTCTGTACACGCGTTCCTGGGGCTGCGTGTAGTGATGGCTCAAGAAAGCCTGCAGTGTTATCAAGACCCTTTCATAGCTTTCACAAGATGATCAATCAATCAATCAAATGTATTTATAAAGCCCTTTTTACATCAGCAGTTGTCACAAAGTGCTTTACAGAGACACCCGGCATTAAACCCCAAGGAGCAAACAACAGTAGTGTTGGATTTCAGTGGCTAGGAAAAACTCCCTAAAAAGGCCAACATTTAGGGAGAAACCTTGAGAGGACCCAGGCTCAGAGGGGTGACCAGTCCTCTTCTGGCTGTGCCGGGTGAGATGATACGGTTACCGACTGTTGCCCTGGGTGTGAAGATGACATGGTAGTACCTTTTCTTTATCAGCTGAAGTCAGATTTCGAGTCACAGCATTTGAAATTACATCCAAAGATGGATTGATAGATTGAAATACTGTGTACATTGATAGATACTGTAGATACAGGACACATAGAGCAATAGAAAAAGACAGAGAGATATAAATGTACAGTGAGACATATCTATTCATACCATGTATCTTGCTCCATTAGCAGAAGGTCACTCCTCCTCATGGAAGGAACTGGAGGATAATTGGTCACTAGGAAGGATGAACATTGTCATGGAAGGACCCAGAGGATAATTGGTCACTAGGACGGATGAACATGGCTGTGTTCCAAATGACACCATATTTCATTTAGTGCGCTACATCTGACCGAAGCCCTATGAGTCTTGGTAAAATATATTGAGCTAAATACAGAATAGGGCTCCATTTGGGATGAAGGTCCTGTATTCCTCTGTCTTTTCACTCTTCTGATAAGGATGTACGTGTGATTACTCTCAGTGTCCAAGTTAAGAAAAGTCCCTTCTAGGGCTTTCACGATTATGACATTTCAGTTGATGATTAATTGTCACACAAATAATTGCGATAAATTATTTGATTGTCTATATTGTTCATTTCATGCCACTATGATAATGTAAGGCTGATAATGCTGTAATAATGCACTTTTAAATCATCTGCACCTGTTACTTTCCACAGAACTGTCAAACACTGCTTCACCCCTGGGCCTGACATCCTAACTGATGGAAACGGACAGAATCCATGTTGTATTTGCTGAGACATTTCTAACATCAGTGTAAAACATCTCTCTTATTCACTTTTTTTTGGAATCTAATTATTGTATATCTGTCTGAAATTATTGTGATCAACAATTATCTAGTAATTGCGACAGCCCTAGTCCCTGCTTTTACTTCCGATTTCACACTTTCACACTGCAATATCAGAGTGGGGTCTGTAGGGAGAGGAGGAGTGACAGGAGGTGGATGAGGGAGAGGAGGAGTGAAAGGAGGTGGACAAAGGAGAGGAAAAATGACCGGAGGTGGACGAGGGAGAGGAAGAATGAGTGGAGGTGGATGAGGGAGTGGAGGTGGACGAGGGAGAGGAAGAATGACAGGAGGTGGACGAGGGAGAGGACGAATGAGAGGAGGTGAACGAGGGAGAGGAGGTGGACGAGGGAGAGGAGGAGTGAGAGGGAGAGGAAGATGGCAATGATCTCTAAGAGGTTCTTGACACTAAACCTGACCCTGTTCTTGGTTTGAGAAAGAGGGAAGCTTGGGACTTTTAGAAATGGAACTGTTAACTTATCTGCCCTCTATGCTGATCTCTCTGTTGTCTTATGAATATGTAAGCATTAACTCATGCAGGACAGTACAGGAAAATGACTTATATTCACACCCTATAAAACACACTTTTTCTTGTTGTAGCACTGTGAGATGTCCTGCGATTTCTGAAGAACTGGCCACGGTGAACGTGGTTGTTCCAGAACCAGCTCCTCCATCTACGGGGGTTCAGGGAGCACAGAGATGGAGGACGTGTTGTGTCTCGTGTCTGTCAGACTGAGTGGTCAAGTGACCCCGAGAAGACATGGAGCTGTATGATGATGTGACACGGGGCAGACCCCCGTCAGAGTGTGTGTGTGGTACCGCCAGAGCCTGTCAGTCAGGATTGCAGGGTTACTGTTTTGACCACACACACACACACACACACACACACACACACATGCAAAATCAGCAGACAGCACCACACACACACACAAACACACACACACACACACAGATCCTCTGTTTTGTTTGTGCCACTCACCCCATCTAGTGACCCCCCCATGTCCTTGTCACACAAATACTAAACAACAGAGTCCCTTTGCCCATCCTGGATCTGTCTCTCTGGATCTCTCAAGAGCAGCATATGGAAATAACCCACTTTGTTTAAATCAGGCAAAGAAATAGAGATGGGGAGAAAAGGAGAAAAAGGAGGTGAAGCAGAATAGGAGGGAAGATGGTGAGAAAAAGAGAGAGGGGGAGAGAACTGGATGAGGATGTGTGAGGGGGCGAGAACTGGATGAGGATGTGTGAGGGGGAGAGAGATGGATGAGGATGTGTGAGGGGGAGAGCGATGGATGAGGATGTGTGAGGGGGAGAGAGAAGGATGAGGATGTGTGAGGGGGAGAGATAGATGAGGGGGAGAGAGATGGATGAAGATGTGTGAGGGGAAGAGAACTGGATGAGGATGTGTTAGGGGAAGAGAGATGGATGAGGATGTGTGAGGGGGAGAGAGATGGATGAGGATGTGTGAGGGGGAGAGAGATGGATGAGGATGTGTGAGGGGGAGAGAGATGGATGAGGATGTGGGAGGGATAGAGAGATGGATGAGGATGTGTGAGGGGGAGAGAGATGGATGAGGATGTGTGAGGGGGAGAGAGATGGATGAGGATGTGGGAGGGGTAGAGAGATGGATGAGGATGTGTGAGGGGGAGAGAGATGGATGAGGATGTGTGAGGGGGAGAGAGATGGATGAGGATGTGTGAGGGGGAGAGAGATGGATGAGGATGTGTGAGGGGGAGAGAGATGGATGAGGATGTGTGAGGGGAAGGGAGATGGATGCGGATGTGTGAGGGGAAGGGAGACGGATGAGGACGTGTGAGGGGGGAGATGGAATGGGTTTACATTTTCACATCCTTTATCGATACATTCCATGTCATCAGGGAGAAGAGGTTAGACCTGGGAGTGGTTGTTAGGGAAACAACAGTCGTTGTTAGGGAACTACTTCCTCCAGTCAGTCTGGCAACAGGGAACTCTTCATCAGAACACAACTCAAATCACCAGCTAAAAGAAAGATCTCTATCTATACGTACCTGACAGTCTCTCTTACTCCCTGTCTCTCTTTTCTAAATCTCACTAGTCTCTCTCTGTCTCTCTCTTTCTGCCTCCTGCTCTCTCCCATCTAATTTTTGGCATGGGGAACATTGTCAGATCAAATGGAAATAGCAATAGTTTACAAAGGTGAAATCAACAACTGGAAGGAAACACTACACACACAAGTCTGTCAGCCTCTTCTATCGACATCTGCTCCTTTCTTTTCTCCCTTCAGCCAGGATGATGTTCAGGAACTGTTTAACAGGTCTCTCCATCTCGGAGGCCTGAGCAGGCTGTTGTTCCCAGTACATCTTGTAATGGGGGCTGTTTATAGTCCTCACTTCTGGCTGGCTGAAAATAGAATACTATAATATTTACATATTCCTCAGGCTTTTCCCCCCAGTTTGTCCTCAGCTGATTTGGAGAAAGCATAATGCTCTGATGTGTTTTGGTATTAACTGACGTCATTGGTCAATTACTGTTTTTCCCGATTGCCAACAAGCATCGATCAATACTGAAGATACATTATCAAAACTCTTCACACAGTCACTGAAACTGAAGTGTATGTGGGCCAAACCGCGAATAGTTTTTCGTTGCCTTCACACAAAATGCATTCAATGAACACATTCTCCAAAATCCATGATCCCTTTTCTTGTTCAAACTCCACAGCACATGCTTTCTCAAATGCTTACACACTGTTCTCAAAACAGGTAAAAACACATTCAACACAGAATGATGGCAACTGTTCATTTCTGCAGTAACCAAACTGAAATATATAGAAAACATTTGCATAATATTAAGTCAATCCAAACACAACTGAAAACCGACCCAAGTGTTGTACACTGTACCCTTTGAGAGAAAAGGCGAATGTGTGAAAGAACTCCTGTATCAATATATCCAGGTAAGATGTCTGTTCAATAACCAAACAGGGTCTATCCACATCTAGGCATAATGTAAACTACTGTAAAACTGTGATTTTACTGTTTTTTAGAGAGTAATGGAGAAGGAAGCCAGTCAAACTGCACATAAATTCATCTTTGTGGATGAAGCTGGATTCAACCTGGCAAAAAAACACAGAAGGGGAAGAAATGTGATTGGACAGAGAGCCACCATGGATGTCCCAGGTCAGAGAGGAGCTAACATCACAATGTGTGCAGCACTGTCCAATGAAGTTTTGCTGTTACACAAACCACTCATTGGCCTCTACAATACAGAGAGGCTAGTGATTATACTATACTTGTTGTATAATTCCTTTTTTGTTTTTCAAAAGGATAATTTACTTTAAGCAAAGATATAAAAAAAAATAAAGGATATTCCTTCAAATTGCTGCATTTCTGATTCATTTTTGTTCTGTATACCTTAGTACAGTCAATAAAGTGAGGTGTTTTTCATATTCTATAATCAAAAACTGATTTGTGAAAAATAATTTAAAAAACCTACAAGATAAAACTTCGTCATTTATGTAATGCTCCCTGTTGTTAGTATTTTTTAGTTCAGTGTGTTATGAGTGACAGTGTGTGTTTCTGAGAGAGAATTGTTGCCAGTGTTTTGGTGGAACAAGCTTGTTTTGAGGCATGAAGTGTTTTGGTGGTTTTAGTAAAATTAAGTGTTTGGCCAAGATGTATGTTAGAAAAGCAGACTGTGTGATGAGTTTTGCAATTGTGGTTTCAGTATTGACCAATACTTGTTAGTAATTTTTTTTCTTTGAGATCTACCTGCTTTGCACGTGTGTGTGTGTTTGTGTTTGTGTGTGTTTGTGTTTGTGTGTGTGTGTGTGTGTGCGCACACAGGTATAAGTGTTTATGTGGTCATCACTAACACATGCAAATTCAGCTTCTGATGTTCTCAATGTGTCAAAACATTACTTGGTGGGGATCCGCTCTTAAGGGGAGAGAGAAAAAGAGCTGCAAAATGAAGATGATAAATACTAAAGCCTATTTAAATACTCAACACTATTGAAATACTTAAACCTATTGAAATACTCAACCCTAATTAAATTCTTAAAACAATTGGAATACTATTGAAATACTCAACCCTAATTAAATACTCAGCCCTAATGAAATACTCAACCCTATTGAAATACTCAACCCTATTGAAATACTCAACCCTATTGAAATACTCAACCCTATTGAAATACTTAAACCTATTGAAATACTCGAACCTGTTGACGTACTCTGTCCTATTGAAATATTCAACCCTTGTGTCTGTGCGGGACACACTACACACACTAAAACACCTCACACTCCCCGCTGAACACACTGAAGACGCCACTGCGGTCCTCACACAACGCACCGCCAGAAAGAGAGAGCGCAGGATAAATGGAGAGAATTCGAGGAGGCCGATGCAGCCAGTGGGGGAAGGGCAGGAGAATGGGAGACAATTGGCATGGTGGTCATTAATCTGAGGAATGACCCTGGTGACGTTCCTTCCTGACGTCATCTTCTGCTAGATCTTCTGTCTGCGCTCTGTAACCTCGTCCAATCAACCTGAGGCTTCCAACGACAGTTTGGTTCTTATGCTGCCCCGCTCCGAATACTGCCCCACCCCAAATACTGCCCCACTCCAAATACTGCCCGCACCAAATACTGCTTACCCCAAATAGTGCCCCGCTTCAAATACTGTCCTGCTCCAAATACTGTACTGCCCCAAATACTGCCCCGCCCCAAATACTGTACTGCCCCAAATACTGCCCCGCCCCAAATACTGTCCTGCTCCAAATACTGCCCCGCCCCAAATACTGTCCTGCTCCAAATACTGTCCTGCTCCAAATATTGTCCTTCCCCAAATACTGCCACACTCCAAATATTGTTTGAACATATTATTGTTAATAGAAGAACCCCCCCCCCCCCCACACACACACACTGTCACTGTGCTTCCTAATTTTTTTACAGGGCTTTGAAGATGGCTTGAAATTTTCCATCTGTGCATCCTCCGCTCTTGTCACAGGCTGTTTGCGTGTGTGTCTGTGTGTGTGTGTGTGTGTGTGGGTGTTTGTGTGTGTGAATAGCCCGCATAGGGTCATCTCCCCAGGGTCCATCCTGGACAGAACACACCCCCAGAGACCCAAAGGCCCCATGTGGCCCCATGTTACATTAGCCCTCCCCTCCATCTCCCCCTCTCCCTTCCCCCTCCACACTTTGTTGAAGAATGGGATGCATCATGTCTTTAGAAAACGGACAGGGCCTGAGGGGAACATCAAACTCCAAATAGATCCAGAAATAAAAACATGGAATAGTCAGGGGATTTGTTGCACACAAGAGTGGATTCAATTAATTTGATGTTCTCATTATAAATATGTGTTTTGAATTTACAGAGTACCTGCCTGGATTACGAGCCGTGCAAAGAAACGGGCTGAGGGGTGAACGAGTCATTAGTGGAACATCGGTCCCCATTAATGCTCAAGGCAAGAAGCTGGTGTGTGTGTGTGTGTCTGTCTATGCATGTGTGTGGGTCTGTATATGTTTGTGTATATATGTGTGTGTGTGAGTGTTTGCGTGTGTCTTCCTCATAATCTGATTTGATCGATCTGTTCAGATAAGACCAGTATGGCCGCTGATCAGATTTAAAATGTCTTCGTTCTTTTGTGGATACAAATTGACCAGTTGGAGCAGAGGATTGTTCTGGTGGGGGAAAATGTGTGGCATTACTCAGTCTGTTGTCCTTTACCTCGGTTCTACCTCGGTTCTCCCTCTATCTTCCTGTATCCTCCTAGTCAATATATAAAACCAAGAGGACTTTACAGTAAACAAATGAGGACAATAATGAAATGATAAAGACACAGGTTGTAATGTTGTTGGCCTGGTTGGTCGTTGTACGAACTGTCCCCACTGTCGTCACAGAAAAATATAAATGTTGATGCTGATTTGTAACAAAGTATATGTATATAAGAAAATGTATGTCAGTATAGTTTTTGCAGTTTAGACTTTCTTTCTCTCTCCCCCCTCCTATACATCCTACATCCTTCCCTACTCTCTAGTCTCCTATCCCTCCTCCCCTCCCTCCTCCCTCCTCCCTCCTCCCCCCTCCTCCCCCCTCCCCTCCCCTCCCCTCCACGTCCCCATTGTTCAATTAGATGTCTTGTAATTATATTACGTGGCACATCACTTATTGGGACCCAGAAATACTCTCCCTTACGCCTCCCTTCTTGCACTTTAGACACACATGAATAAGAAGCTTGCAGACCCCAACTGCACCTTCCAAAAGAAAGAAACGTTACATATCTGAACAAATATCTGAAATGTTACGCATCATAAAAAAAATCTAAAACCTTACAGATCCTAACAATTATCTGAAATGTTACACATCCTAACAAATATCTGAAACGTTATGCATCATAAGAAATATCTAAAAACGTACAGATCCTAACAATTATCTGAAACGTTACACATCATAAGAAATATACAAAATTTTACAGATCTTAACTAATATCTGAAATGTAATACATCATACAAAATATCTGAAACATTAGATATCATCAGAAATATGTGGATTATGTTACACATTATAAGAAATATTAGAGGACATATTCTTCCTATATTCAGTCATATGGTTCTTGTTCAGTTCTAAACGATTGAGATATCCTCTAACCCTTACCCCAAAATCCCTTCTCCTGGTTCAGCTTTTAACCTTGCCAAGGGCCCAAACTAACCCCTCCTATGCTTTTAGCCCTCCGACAACCAAAAGCCATTGATGACCTAAGTAGAATTGTGTCTCTATGTTTCTGACGACCTGCCTGGTCTTGATCCCAGTGGGCTCACCCGTTATGGCAAGGCAGAGCAGCCCCCCCAAACCTCTCATTCCCTCCCCGTCAGAAAGAAGACACACAGGAATTTAAAAAAACTGTAAATGGCCTGCGCTGTCCTGTCAAAATGTCACTGTTACCATACATACAGCCAGGAGCAGGAAGACGCTGTGTCCATTTCTCCCATCCAGAGATATGAGCCGAGTACAGCAGCATTAGGAGATGCTAATCTGCATCTCTCTCAGTTTCATCTCATTGTGTCATGCCGAGAACTGACTCAGGACTCTCTTCCCCAGACCGACCCATTATCTCCTCAGGTAAATACAGAAAGCTGATTAGAGTCCAGCTGATTAAAGCAATCTCCTATAATAGGGAAACGTAGTCCATTTCTATAGGGGCTTTATTTGAACTACATAAAGTCTCTTTAAACCCCTGTTTCTCCAAATCAATCTGAAATTACAGGGCTTCATTTTTGTTTTAAACATTGTGAATGGTGATCAACACCTTTTGGTTGGTGAATGGTTAAAAGGAGACTAGATGGTTTGTTAGGCTCCTTGGAGAAATGAAAGGGGCATTTCACCCTGGGCGCCTTTAAGAGGTCTGTATCATGTTCAAGACATTTCTTGGCCACTGAGATTGGTTTTGGAGGTGGCGTCTACAATCAAAAAATCAAAACTGCTGAAGTTAAAAAGAATATGTCATTTTTGTTGGTCATTCTATATCTTTATATCTCTGTGTGAAGAGGTCTACAACGATGTTGCAATAAAACTCAGAACGTCTGCAGACATCAATGACATGTCACTGGGGCCTTCTCATACCTTCAATATATCAATGAATGACTCGGTGTTGGGTAGCGTCCAAACGCTATTTTCATTCCAAGTCTGCAAACCAGCCAAACCTCGTCTCTTGCCCTGCATTCTAGACCCGCCTCCCGGAAATAAGTGGATTGACTTTTGGCTGAGCGTGGGTTTTCTGTCATAATTGTTAATTATGGTGAGTGCAGCTGGCTGCGCCTTTTCAATGAAGTCCTCTGGCAGGGCAGTTTTATGGGATTGGGTCCGAAGCCCAAGGACACCGTGGAGGACACGACAGGACAACGGAGGGTGGTGGTGTGTGTGTTGGGTGGTGTCTTTGTGTGTGTTGGGTGGTGTCTTTGTGTGTGTTGGGTGGTGTCTTTGTGTGTGTGGTGGTATGTGTGTTGGGTGGTTTCTTAGTGTGTGTGGTGGTGGGTGTGTTGGGTGATGTCTTTGTGTGTGTGGTGGTGTGTGGGTTGGGTGGTGTCTTTGTGTGTGTGTTGGTGTGTGTGTTGGGTGGTGTCTTTGTGTGTGTGTTGGTGTGTGTGTTGGGTGGTGTCTTTGTGTGTGTGGTGGTGTGTGGGTTGGGTGGTGTTTTTGCGTCATCCCCCTTGGGGGTGATGGCTCTAACAGGCTACATTAACCCCACCGACCACCCCGCCCCCTTCCAGACGAGCACTGCACTTAAGTTAATGTAAATAACCAGAGATCTATTTTAAGACCTAGCTGGGTCTTTTCACTGCGACCATCTGACGGATACAAAGACGCAGGTCGAGCGTTTGGAAATTCTGTCACGTTTTCAGTCGTGATATTTCTTTTGTCTACGCCCACCAACAACGTCTGACCACACGCCCTTTCAATGGTCTTTTGCAAGCCAAGAAAGAAAACCCAGCATTTTGTGGCTATCACCAAGTTTTAGAACAAATGGATAAAAGAACAATTATTCTCCTGCTATTTCCTCTGCCATTTTCGAACTTGCCCTGAAGAGAGAGACTTGGAAGGACCTCTGGTTGAGGGTCATTAGGGGTCATTCCAGACAGAGAAAATTGGTCTTCTCACTCAAACTAAAGAGCATCACAAACAGCACCTTATTCCCACATTAGGCAAACTATTTCTGATGACCACTCCGTAGAGAGTAACCATGGCCTTTAAGAGTCACAAGTATTTGGGACAACTGCTGGTGTAAACAGGGCTTTAGAAATACATTTGATTGATTGAAATGTAATGCCATAATAAAACAATAAATAAAACAACATACTAAAACCCTGGAAGCTACATAAATGTGAAATAAAACTAGATTCTCTAACCATAGTAATAAAACACAATCACCATAAAATTGTTAAATAATATAATTTATTTAATTTGTATATTTTTTTTCTTTTATGACATCAAAAATAAATGTACATTTTGTAAGCTTTTGTCTAAGTTATATGGACAATTTCTACCTGCATAATTTTAGTGTTTGTTTTTATTTATATAAATATACACATATTACACAAAACTAACTGTACATTGCTGTTAACTTCACAATAAATATATTTTCCTACTGTGTCCAGTTCTGTCTTGACTAATGGCTGCCACATTTACTGGTATATCTTTTGCAAATAACAACAGAACACACTTAAACCACATACGACGGCCTTTGGAGGAAACTATCCATTCATGTCAAAGACGTTACATTCACGTTGAAGTCCTTGTCTCCCAGATATTCAAATGAACGTCACTGATGACTCCTCAACCTCTGTCAAGACATCAGCCAATACGTTCCATTAAGGCCAGTGAATTACTATATACTCTAGCTATAAATACTTCTTATATAGATTTTACATCATGAAATAAATATGTGGCATGTATACCAAAGACTGACTTTAAAAAAATAGCTGCATGTATTGTAGACTATAGTGCTTTAAAACCAGCTACCTAATTGTGTGTTTTATTGGACTTGGTAAGGACAAAGGTATTGTTAGGAGGGAGGGCTAGTGAATGTACCTGTCTACACTAGAATATAATTCACAGTAAAAGAAGTGCTAATCAGCCTGAACCACAGACAGTACGATATGTGGGAAATATCCCAACAATTATTTTAATTAATTAAAATGTATAATAAATCTTTCAAAATGAATTATTGTCCATCTGCTCATGTAATCATCTTTTTCCTATACAATATCTCTCAGAACGTTGTGACATAATGATCGTTTAATTAATTTGTTGCAGACTAATGAAGTGTAACTGTAACTAATAAAGTATTTCTTTGAACATAACCACATTGACTACATTTGCACATGTGACCGTTATACTCAGTTCTGCTGTCTTTTCCTTTCATCTGGTGACCTTAACTGGACTGTGGCTCACTACGATATGTAGAGAGATACATGTTAGGAACATACTGTTATTGCTTTGCCCACAGTTAACCACAACACTGTTAAGTCATCATAGAACAACACCCACCAAGGTTGTCTTACATACCAAAGTGACGGAGTCTCTTCTCCGGGCTCAACAGGAGTCCTGTTCCTTGTCAATGACACTGTGCCAGGGACAACGCCTCAGCTCTGCTCAACAGCATCGTGTCATGTGATCCCTTAATCATGCCGTCCATTTTGTTTCCTTTTCCACAGATCACGACGCCATGATGGATATTGGATTTTAAATAAAACACAAATGAACTGAAGTAAATGAAGTGGTTCATCATTCTACTCTTTAAAGGTGCAGTTCAGCCTTTTGCCCACGATCTCTCCGCCTTTGGGATTGAGGAAAAGACGGACACATCGTCCAGACGTTCCACAGCGTGCCTGCCCCCAGGACCGTGCAGAAGCCACCCAACAGCATCCTCCTCTGCCCTGGTCAAAATGGACGCACAGTAATGGACTCGTTCTGTTGTTTGGGAGTCATCTGTGGTAGGCCGGTATCTCCTCGTCCTGGTCCGGCCGTACGGGCCCGGGTTAGTCCAGGACTTCGCGGGTTGGGCTGTCCTCTGGACTGGAGTCCTCCTCGGCCAACGTGTCTCTTCGCGTGAATGTGGCGGCCAGCTGGACGCTAAGACGCGGTTTGACCGGCGCCAACTCCGACAGCGCAATGGTGTTACGGTTGACTAGCGTGGTCTTGTCCATGTTCTCTATGCTGTGCTTCGCCAGCACGGCGTCCAGGAAGTCGTACTTGGGCGACAGCTTGCCGCTCTCAAACAGGTACTTGGCGAGGTACGAGAAGGCCACGTTGCCCAGGAACGAGGCCAGCATGGAGACGGTCTTGAACGGGAACTTCTGCACCACTATCTGATCCACCTCTCCGGTGAGATGATGCACCCTCTCCTCCATCTGCCAACCCGGGTAATAGATGAAGGGGGGCAGCGAGAGGTAGGGCTCCCCACCCCCAATCCTCAGGATCAGGCCGAAGATGTAGGCAGCCACGGAGCCGTATGTGTTGGTGCCCTTGACAAAGAGAACGCTGATGAGCTGCGGGAAGATGATGACGTAGACCAGGTCGGAGCTCAGGTACCACAGCCCGTACACCGTGCCCGTTAGCAACGCCATCGCCGTGGCCAACCCGCCGAACACGAATATGGTGACCCGCATCACCCACACAATCTCAGTGTCAGATGCCTGGGTGGGGAAGGAACAAACGAACAAACAACTAAAACATTTGATACACGCACAAGACCGACACGCTATGATCAATCGAACAACTGGGTCTGTCTGGCAACAGTCGTTTTATGCAAGAATCTGAACTATGTTGGTGTTATGACATAGTGGTCATTTATTGTTTTTACAGTGTTATTTAGTGAATTACGGCGCCCCTCCGGCTCACCGATTGGCGGAAGGCCAGCTGGTAGATATTCCGAGCAAACATGGAGCTTGCTGATAAGATGGAAGAGTCGGCTGATGACATCACAGCGGCAGAGACTGCCCCCAGGCCGAAGAAGGAGACAAAGGGAGGACAGAGGTACTGGAGGACTATGGGTAATATCATGTCAGCCTGATCTCTCTCCTTGGGAGGAACGCTTCCGTATGCGGTCTGGTTCCAGTCTGAGAAGCACACAAATGCATATAATGGGCAGGAACTTAGAACGTACACCATAGAACCCAGGAAAACACACAGTGGAACCCCAGAGCTAGGAACTTAGAACCACACTGGTGGCCCCTGAAAAACCAAATCCAGTGTCCAGAGATGTGTAGATGAGGTTGGTTTAATGTTCAATTTACAGAACAATCCAATATAGATTAGATAAGATTCAACTTTATTGTCATTGAACAAGTGCACAAGTACAACGAAATGCAGTAATCCAAATTATTTGCTCAAATCACTTCTTCAGGGATGTCCAGATTAAGTATAAAGATGATAAAAAACAGTAATGTCAGAGTTTGCTCATCATCCCTGACAATATTCATCCAGCCATCACCCCTCCTAGGCCCCAACTGATCCAGTAAGGACTTTGATGCTAGAGTTAAAACCTGGAGATCAAACATAAATGTTCAGCTGCTTTCTCAGATGTAATATTTACAGAGTTGACATTGGTAAACGAAGAGAAAGCGATGGGGGGAGGGGTAGACGGAGGGAGAAAGATGGACATTGAAGGAGAGGTAGAGATGGAGACATCAGTTGATGTGGAGATCCTCCATAATGGATGAAGGGACCAGCTGCTGTTGTTTTCTGGAGCTTTCCACAGATCTGACGGCAACACCCTGATGTACCCCCCTCCGCCCCCAGGAGCCCCCTCAGAGGTTGACCTGCTGTGAGTCATCATTAGGCAACCAGATGGGGAAGTTTTAATCAGACGTTTCCAAATGTTAGAAAGCAACTGTGAACACGACTGCCAGAGGGAAAGGTTTCTCACATTCTGGTCGGACTTTTATTTTGTATGTGTGTGTGAGATATTAATGTCTTCAGCATTCAAGGGAAACCATTTGCCTCACCTGTGGAGGCGCCAATAGCTCCGATCATCACAGAGGGTATGGCCATGACCAAACAGCCAGCCGCGGCCATGAACGAGAGAACCTGGGCGTAGGTTGCCGAAGAGGCAGAGAGAACCCGCTGAAAATACACCTGCCATGGAATCCCCCCCAACATCTAGAACACAGACAAGAAGGACTGAATACAAAGGACACCCAAACCACTAGACCACAGACAGGAACTGGTTAATAACCCCCAACATCTAGAACACAGGAAGAACTTAAAATCCTCAAACATCTAGAACACAGGAAGAATATAATAATCCCCAAACATCTAGAACACAGGAAGAACTTAAAATCCCCAAACATCTAGAACACAGGAAGAACTTAAAATCCCCAAACATCTAGAACACAGGAAGAACTTAAAATCCCCAAACATCTAGAACACAGGAAGAACTTAATGATCTTCCAAATATTCATAACACAAGAAGTAAAAAATTCCCCGAAGCAGTAGAGCTGGGTTGGTCCAATCTAAGCCCCTCCCTCCTGTACATGTAATGTGGCAGTATGAATTCGGCTCACTGCTCTTTCAGCATAATCTGTACGATACTATTAATTTGTGTAATTAACAAAACTATACTGTAGTAGACTAAACTGACCAGCAGACAGAAGTTGTCTATCCAGACCCAGGTGTCTTCACTCTTAATGTTCCCCTTCCACGGAGACTGGTAGATGTCCTTCACTGCACTGATCCGGATGTCAGACACAGCTGGGTTGCTCAGGGCAAACGGCACTGAAACCCACTGAGACAGAGAGAGTCAGAGAGACCGGGTCAGGAAGACAGAGTCAGAGACAGAGAGAGTGGGTCAGGAAGACAGAGTCAGAGAGACCGGGTCAGGAAGACAGAGTCAGAGACAGAGAGAGTGGGTCAGGAAGACAGAGTCAGAGAGACCGGGTCAGGAAGACAGAGTCAGAGACAGAGAGAGTGGGTCAGGAAGACAGAGTCAGAGAGACCGGGTCAGGAAGACAGAGTCAGAGACAGAGAGAGTGGGTCAGGAAGACAGAGTCAGAAACAGAGACACTGGGTCAGAGGGACAGAAAGATGTGTAAATCTTTGCTCAAAATATACCTGTATCTCAAATCTGATCACCCTTGCCATTTCAGCCATAAATAAGATAGTCATGCAGTGCAACTTACAGGAGCAATCAGTGTGTAGTCCCTTGCTCAAGGGCATGTCAATACATGTTTCACCATGTTAGACAGGATATTTTGAATGAGAGTAGCCAACCAGCAGTCCATTTACATTTCAGTATAAGCAGAGGCGTTGCTAGGACCACAATACATTCGTGGCTTAGCCCACCCTCCCTACATTGTCATAATGCGCAATCGGAATTACAGATGAATAGATCAGAGGCTATTTTTTATTATAATATTTTTTTGGTCCGTTTGAGATATTCATAAAAGATCCAGGGCTAACTACGCCACTGAGTATAAGTATAATAGTAAAGTACAAGTCCACTTTTTTTTTTTACCTTCAAACTAAATCCAAAGCAGCTCAGATAAGTACAAACTCTAGATTCTCACCAGTCCCAGGAAGATACAGAAGAGCTGGACCACATCAGTGTAGGCCACAGAGTAGAGCCCGCCCACCAGGGTGTAGAAGATGGCAATGCAGGCGGAGATCACTACAGACATCTTAATGTTGATGTCCACGATCACACTCAGCGTGGCGCCTAGATGAACCGGCTTATGGTTAGAATCAGAGAGGCAGACATAGACGGCCTCACGCTAATCCCTCTCCGCCGTATATCATTCAGAACATACCCAGTGCTGATAAAATAGCTGCGGACCAGAATATTTCACCCATCAGAGCAGGTATAAACAGCAGGCCTCCCATCCTTTTCCCATACATCTGCTGGAAAGGGTCAAGCATGGTCACGTAACCTCTGGAGCGCATGGGCTTTGCGAAAAATAAGCCACCTGCAAACGGGAGAATCACGTGCAACAGCGTGTTAAATTGAGGTATTTCATGTAAATGAATGTTTTCAATATATTATCAGTTTTTATGCGGATAACTTGTCCAATATTATAGGTGTAATGACTTAGCATACCTACAACCAGACTTAACGCGTATCCAAAAGGTGCTTGCGCCCAAGCCAAGCCGTACCCGGGTAAATACACATATTCAGCGGTTCCGTTTATATATCCACCACCAACCCAGGTCGCTAAATAGAAATATATACATATATAACCTTTAAGACAACAATAATTATGAAAGAAAAATCATGACTCAATACGAGTGTGAAATGAAATTACATGAACCGTCAATTACGCTTAAAGAGAAAAAAAATTGTAAAGAAAAAAGATGTAGCCTAATGAATATTCAAAAACTCTGTCACCAATATAATCGACTAAGTCAACTGGCCAGGAACTTCAATTTATTCATACTATGGTCTATTGAACTCACCTGTCATTGTGAAACCACCAACAAATAAGCCAATGTCTCTGCCGCCGACCATTATAGTTTCACTGCGGTCCGTGCCCTCGGACTCCCCTGCGTGCTTGTTCTTCCATGCCGCCCAGATCCCCACCGCGAGGATCAGAACGTAGAACAGGGCGATGGCAGCCAGCCCCTCCACGTGGATACCAGTCATCTTTTCGCTCAGGCTGAGCCGCGTGTCTTCGCTAGGAACCCGATGGCATTGAGATGTGCTTGGAGGGAGATGTGGAGCGAATGTTTATGTTCAGGAGCAGCTAATATCGGATAAATGTCTAAAAGATAAAATAAATAATCGAAGCGTTCATTTTTAGGAGCTACCTATATTTTAAAAGTTCTGTCTAGGTTCCACATTCTCAAGTGATGCGCGTAAAACACCCATTACGCACAAAACTGGGACAGTCCGTGTAGCGATTAAGTTGTAAAGGTCTCCAGCACCTGATGGGTGTGTTAAAATATCACTAAACCTAGGTGGACATGGTTATTTAACCAAGGGAAATGTTGCACACATTATTTTTAAATTGTAAACTGGCTATTTAGCCCATCTAGAAATTTGATGTTATCCTGATAAGAAATTAGATTCTAGCCAATAACGTACGACTTCATGAACAAAACTGAAGATGTTATGACAAACAGAAATAGACAACTTACTTACTTATGTATTTTTAAACTCCAGGGCACTTGAGGTGGCAGCCTCTTCTCAATGAGCTGGTGTCCAACCAGACAGTAGAAGTGGGTTATCCTTGGCTACCTCGTATCCTCCTTGGAAATGACGCAGTGATCAAAGGCTCGTGCTGGGCTCTTCTCCCGGGTGACTTATAAGGGACCCAGGTGGCGTCAGATGTCCGGTGTTCAAGCGCGTCAGAGGGAAAAACTGCTCGTGTCCTACTTAGGACACTCTCGCGTACATGAGGCACGTCACTGGTTTCTTTTCAACGGATCAAGTGGATGTGCGCGCACGAGTACGTTAGAGAGAGGGGAGAGAGAGACTATAATGAAAATATGTCTAATGTGACGTTTCACATTGGGGTGCTTCTCCGTTTCCCCCGATATTACGCCAACACTGTTGGGCTCCCATGATTCTCTAGAAAGACACGCAATGCCATGCCGCACGCGGGCACAGTTACTGTTCCTTGTGCTGTACAGCGATCAGCGGATGAGGCCTTGGCCGGGGGTCCCCGGTCCATGCCTATCTGTAGTAAACGGTCAAATCTACACGTTTACCATGAGGGTCGGGTTCATCTAAAGCGTACAGCTAAGTTAAACGTGAGATCCCTTATTACCAGCTCCACTATACGTTTTCCAGTGTCATATAATGGCGATTCCATGGCGATACACTTAAGGTTACAAATGTCTTCGTTGTTACAAAAAACAGAAGGATACAAATAAAAATTAGATTAGTAAATTAAAGGGGAACTTAATTTACATGACCATCCATCTGAAAAATCCCGCCATGCAAAACAAATAATTGGTTTAGAAAACAAAATTAGAGTGACAACCGATTGAAGTTTTATAAAAAGCTTGGCAAAGTGGAAAAGGTGATCCAGCGAATGTTGCTCCATTTTAAAATAACACACAGACAGCAGTGTAGGCTGTCGTGTTAATTCAATAACGATATTGTAATAAAGTTTACGTTTGCATTTTGTACGCCAATATATGTGTGTAAGAGCACAAAGTGTCACATTTTGATTTAGTGCATTCTAATTATAGACTGAGGTCTAAGTCGCTTCAACATTTGATGCACATTTTTTATTTAAGAATAATGTTCTGTAATGAATAATAATATAGAAAGCTGTTTATGGGAGACAAGCGCAGTATTTTCTCAGACATTAGTAGGCTATCGACGAATGGTTTAACGACGTTCTACAGCAGACGTTTTCTCTGCCTACGGTTCTGGGAAATGCACGCTACATATTTGGCGGCTGCAGGTAAAATGCGTTGTGAGAACAGGTTCCATCGCTTTAAGAAGCTTTACCAAGCTGTGGGTGTGGATTACATCTAGCCAACAAGTGTTTTAATGATGCATATTTCCATTAAACACTGAAGAATATTAAATTAGATATTATATTAGAATTCATTAGAATTCAAAACAATACTGACGACAGATCAGATATTAAAAATACTATAGCCATATGTTGTTTTATGGCTGCAACTAAAGTGTTTAATTTATATTGTTTCCTACAAAACAACATAACATCTAAATAAATATTTGGCAAAAAAATGCGCAATTGCACATTAATAAATATAATGAGACAACAACTACAGACATAGCCCATTATTAGGATCATTTAACTAAGCTGAATTATCATTACTTAATGGTCATGACACTGATTTTCACTATCTCTACTGAAGCCTAAATGCTTTGTATTACTTGAAACTCGTCCTTTTTTCCCCCATAGTTTTCAATGTAGTAATTGCGACCTCGGTATCAGATGAGAGATTTTACAAAGTTCCATTGAAGACTCTAGATTGAGTTATTCTTTTGGAAAAAGGAACCCCTGTGTTCCCAATCTCATAGAGGGCTCTATTAGGGCTTTTTGGCGGCCTAAGAACTAAGGCCAAAGAACCCTTATAGAACCCATGTTTATTTTTTGTGTGCATGATATATGGAAGAGGTCTAATGGTAACTCCTTACAGTTTAAACCCACATTGACTGTTGCCTTGTAAATGTACCAAAACAGAAACTAAACCACTGTAAGAGATCTTAGATCTTTCAAGAAAACCATCTTGAAAAAGTAGCCATTTCTCCTGTCTGTATTTCAATGAGCTGCTAGTCAATTTAATGGCCCCTATTTTATCCTATGGTGTAAGACGCCTAATTTAACTTTGACAAACCTGACAGGCCGCCAAGAAGAGCCAATTAGGACGGAAGAGCAGCAGACAGACCTGCGGTGCCACATCAATGTTCTATTACCAGAATTTGGAACATTACCACATTAAAAATGGGGTCCAAAATTGTATATCATCTGTCCCCTCTGAAGAATCATTTTAGTTTTTAGCTAGAACCCTTCCAAATAGAACATGGAAGCCAGAACTGCTTTACCTGGAAACCAGTGTCATTCAGTGTGTTCCACAAAGAACCCCTTGTAACAATGTCTTTGTGCAATAGAGTAGATAATGTTCTTTTCTCTAGTATTCCACCTTGATTGTCCAGTTGTTCCTGGAGATGTTATCTATCTGATAGGAATGGCTACCCAGCTTGGAAAAGGTCACCTATTCAATGACAGGAGTTAGAAGTTCAGTTTCCAAAATGGACCTGGCCCCAATGCTTTTCCGTCTGGATCTGATGAAGACTCTCTGGAAAACATTCTGTCGTCGTCGTGGAACTCGAATCCAAACATACCCGTTTCCATGAAGATGAGGTGAATGCTTTGCCTGTCAGGGCGAACTGCTTCCGAGTCAACTGCCACTCCAAGTGTCTCCCTGCTCTCCATCTCTGGCCTGTCTCCCTGACGACAGGGGTGATTCCTTGGTTGCTGACAGTGTGCAGATGACAACCAGGAAGTGCCAGAGGTGGGGTTCGCCTGCGCTGCTGTCACAATCAACAGCGGCAGAGCGTCCTGTCAGCTGACTCACGACTCTTTGACCCCGGAACGGGGGGAGTGTGGGAGCCGTTGACACAAACACACCTATCTAGAAAATGAAAAAAAGCAACTATTTTGTGGTGTTCAATCTACAATCATTAGTTTCTCCCTCCAGATTTGGACATTGGAATCAATGATTCTTTATATATTTATTCCTAAATATTACGACCTTCATCCCAGCCGTGTGCCTGTCCCAGTCACGGAACTATAAACTAAGTTTAACTGTGAAAATAATATATATATATACACACACACTGATCAGCCATAACATTATGACCACCTGCCTAATATTGTGTAGGTCCCCCTTTTGCCACAAAAACAGCCCTGACCAGTCCAGGCATGGAATCCACTAGACCTCTGAAGGTGTGCTGTGGTATCTGGCACCAAGACGTTAGCAGCAGATCCTTTAAGTCCTGTAAGTCGCGAGGTGGGTCCTCCATGGATCAGACCTGTTTGTCCAGCAAATCCCACAGATGATCAATTGGACTGAGATCTGGGGAATTAGGAGGCCAAGTCAACACCTTGAACTCCTTGTTGTGATCCTCGAACCATTTCTGCTTTGTGGCAGAGCACATTGTCCTACTGATAATATCCCTGCCATCACAGAGGGCCGTGCCTTGGACTCTGCAAGGATGCTAGCTCTATCACTAATTAATTGAATCATTGGCAGACGGCGCATAGGGGTCCAGCCGTGGATGGACGCTGGTCGTGATCACTAAACCACTGCTTAGTCTCAAACGGCGCCCTCCATAGCACGCTGCTTTTGGCCTGAGCCGAGAGAGAGGGAGTAGGACGCCGTTCAGGACACAGCCAGGAGGAGTAGTTCACTAAATCTGGCCAGCAGACAGGATGCCGTTCAGGACACAGCCCGAGGAGGTTTTCACTAAATCTGGCTGACAGACAGAGAGTAGGTGGACCGGGGCTGCTGCTAACGAACAGCTGTCGCTGTTGACAAACAACATGCACATAGAAGATGTCTGTCATGGCACCGTGTGTGTAACCAACTGTTTGGGTGTGGGCTAGCAGGATGCCAGTGTGCGGCTACTTCCTGGCATTTCCCCACCACCTGTAAAAACACCTGACTTCATGGCTGTGGTCCAAATAGCACCCCATGATGAGAGTGCACTCCGGGACTGGGGGACAGAGGAAATTCAGAGACTGACTCAGCGTAACGCTGAAGGACTGAGAGGAGGCTGTTAGGAGACAGTTAGTTAACAAGTCCAGAGAGACACCTGACAACAGAGAGAAACTGAAGAGAAATTAACTAAAGAGATCTGAAAGACAGAGGCAGTTAGACACATGGAGAGGGAAGGCGAGATAGAGGCAGAGACTGGAGAGAGACTACATTTCTTTATTCTTGTAACATTGTACAGTTGGCGGATCAATAAAAACAACATAGCAAAATGTTACATTCTTTTTAAAATCACCAGGAGAACTTCTACATTACATGTAAAGAATATGGCTTCCCTTATCTTTTCCAAGGAGGAACCACTGGTGATCCGACCAGCCCAACTCAGGCAGGCCGCTACTGTCCTGGTCTGTACAAATAAATATCTCTTTAAAAACATCTATAGATGACAACTCTACAAATGTACTGTATGCTCCTAGTTCTGATATAAGGTTGAATTTAGTAATACCTGGGCGATTTACAGCTAATATGAGCTTAGGTTATATTTATAATTCACTAGCAAGAGAACCAATTATGACAGAAATATTTTGCTAGTGCATTGAAAACACTTAGTAAGGCATTACTGTAGCTTGCCAGTCAAAATCAAAACAATGTAACCTTACATGGGATTTAGGGTAGTGTGTGTGTGTGTGTGTGAGGCAATAAATCAGAATTCTAATGACCACATGATCTGTTTCTAAAGCGAAGCTGTCTTCTGTACTGGTTGATGTTTAAAGGTGATAACTGGCTCCAACTCCTTTGCGGTGGTGTGTGTGTGTGTGTGTGTGTGGTGAGGGTCACACCACAGGGGGTCAGCACCAGGGGTACTCCAGAGCCGTTGTCGTGGTTACCCTGCCGTTGCTGCTGACAGTGGCATTTCCCCCGTCATGTTTATCTCACTTCATGTTTTCATCGTTCTGATTTGATCTGGAAGAAATGAATGAACATCAGTTCTCAAAGTCACCAATAAGGGAAACTAATCTGCGGTACCTACATCAAGACTTTATTACCCAAAAGCTTCTCCTACTTTTTACTTTACTACAAGTTATGAACGTATATTTATTTTCTCATCACAAACACTCCCCACGGATTCAGGAGAGTTGATGATAGCGACAGGCCTTCCTCATAGGCCAACCCCCGTGCCATTCTACTGTCCCCGCCCCACTGCTCTTCCAACCAGTTGGCTGGGCTAGGAGGGAGTGGCAATAGCGTGGTAACGCCAGGAAATCCATGCTGAACATGTTGATGCTTTCCAGTTAGCGTCACCTATGGGGCTTCCTGACCAATCTTCAGCTGGCAGTACAGTGAAGACTCAACCTAACGGTCAAGAACAGCCTGGGACATTAAGCTCTTCAAACCCCTACACTGCCTGGGTGGCTCCGCCTACTTCTTAAAGGAATAGTTCACCTAAATTGCACATTGGTTTCATCAGTCTATAAGTCTACTTGGTTTGATTCCTGGTACCAATAGAAAAATATATATATCTCAATAAAACCTCAAGATCTACTAGCAACAGGCATAAATTTAAAACATGTTGTAGCAGCTTACTGCTGAAAATCTGGGTGCTACCGAATTCAAGCACCTTTGTTGATGAAGAAGGTTATAAGGGACTATTAACATGAGATGTTTATAGGAGGTTATACAGGGGTTATGAACACCAGACGTTTATAAGAGGTTATACAGGGACTATGAACACAATAAGTTGTACAGGTATAAAACCGACAGGTCACATACTGTAGGCATAAAGGAAAGTCAAGTAACAGAGAAGATTCCACAGTTTCAACGTTTTACTACAGTAAACTACACACTACTGAAATTGAATACTCACAGTGAAATTTGTTCTATAAATGCCATAAAATGGAGAAAAATAATTTAGATTGTTGATGCATACATAAATAATTAAATACATTTTGTAAGCAGAAAAATAATTTCACACCATACCTTGGAGCCAATCAACTCCTTCTTGTAACCCTTCTCCTTTGACAGCATCACTGGCACTAAAACATGGACAAACAATTCAACAACTATTAGATCAGTTAAGAAACACAAATCCTCTTCTTAGCAGAACAATCATACCATATTCGTGCCAGTATGATGGTTTGGCGTTACAAGCAGTGTGTGTGTGTGTTTGTTTGTGTACCAACCAGATGTGCCAGGGTTTGTCCTTGATGTTCTCCAGACAGAGGAGCTGGGACACCTTGACTGAAGACAGGGCGTCCCGGACGTCCATCTTGTTGGCAAAGAACAGGAGAGGGATGCGTCTGTGCTTGATGTCTGGGCAGAAGACATTCAAATTCGTCAGCCATGGACATATCTCACTACAGAACAAACACAATCCGTGCAGGTGAGGAGAAACCAGGTGCCCACATACAATCTCCTCTACCAAGGTAAGAAGCAATGACCTCTGCCTGTGAATCAGCACCCTTTTCCCTAAATCTAGCCCTCCCGCTCCGGTACAAAATAGAGCACTATGTAGTGAATGGGGTGTCATTTGGGATGTGAATGCTGTCTTACCTGGGTGGCTGAGGAGGGTGTCCAGTTCCTCTTTAGCCACCACCATCCTCAGCTTGTCTCCGCTGTCCACCACAAAGATGATGGCCTGACCTTCCCTGCGGTACAGAGAACACCACTGAAGCAGGTTCTCCTCTAGGACATGTCTGTCACCTGCATCCTGTTTAACCTTGTTAGATTAGATTCAACTTTACTGTCATTGGACATTACAAATACAGAACAACGTCTAACCAGAAGTGCAAATAGAGGAGGACAGAAAAGTGGAATGTATAAGTGCGCCATTGATGCACATGCATTACATATGGCAATTCTAAATGTGCAGTGGAGAATTCACACATTTACTGAATATTTACAGGTATATATAATAGTTGAAGAACTCTTCTGTTAAGGTGTCCAGCATATCCACAAACAACAGAATTTGTTTTCCCATATACCAATCACCCCCTTCTTTATGCTACTTTCTAATAACCTCCCTGGTATTTTTTAGCTGAATCTCTAACTAAAATGTAATATTTGTCTTTTAGCCGTTATAGATGCTGTATGTTGGCGGACAGAGGATAAGGGAGTATTTCACAAATAAAGGTTAAACCTTATTATTTCTAGAAATGCTGACCTGTACTGTCCTTTGTCCCATTTTAAAAATGTCTTTAAAAAACTTGAATACAACAAGTTACTTTTCGGTTCTTTGCGAAACTGTCCCCCTATATTAACCTGCCCAATTTGAATGGTTAAGCTTGACAGTAAATTCTGAGTTTTCACTGAGTCAGTGAATATTGGCCAGTCCCAGCAAAGGATCCTTCATCCAAGTTATCTGACTGCACCAATTCCATTCAGCCTGGCATAAAACAGGCTGTCCAAGGGGTGCTGTCAGCCTTACCCTAGTTATCAACCCGTGGCTGAAACATGGAGTCACCAAACCCTGTAGAACAGTATGCTGATGCTGTTAAAATGTCCCCCCGAGGGGAGCTTGTTATCAAAGACATGCTTTCTCGCACAGATGACTTTTTTTTAATAGGGCTAAAAGTAACAGAATGAACATCCAGTCCTGGCAATAGCTGGTCTAATGGTTAAGCCCCATAACATTTGTCATTAATAAACCATTAGAATGCACTTGTCACTAAACATACTGCTGCTCTGGTCATACATGTCGTTGCTGAAAAAGAGGGAAAAACCCATTGAGTAGCTTGGACATTAGCATTCATATATATATGAATATATATATATATATACAGTGGATATAAAAAGTATATACACCCCTGTTAAAATGCCAGGTTCTTGTGATGTAAAAGAATGAGACAAAAAAATCATGTCAAAACTTTTTCCACCTTTAATGTGACATATAACGTGAACAATTCATTTGAAAAACAAACGAAAATCTTTGAGGGGGAAAAATAAAAAAGTCACAATAATGAGTTTGAATGTGCTTGGTTAATTCTAAACACAGCCACACCCCCAGTTATAAGAGGGTGTGCGCAATTATGCAACCAGGTTATTGTAAGGTTTTTATTTTTCCCTTTTTCCCCTCAAAGATTTCCGTTTGTTTTTCAATTGAATTGTTCACATTATAGGTCACATTAAAAGTGGAATTAGTTCTGACATGATTTATCTTTGTCTCATTCTTTTACATCACCAAAAACTGCCATTTTAACAGGGGTGTGTAAACTTTTTATATCCACTGTATAAATATATTGGACATTTCACCTCTGTCTGTGGTCATGAAGCAAGAGGCGGTCAGAGTTTCCAGATCTATTTGTTACGTGCTTCAATAGCTGGTGTTGCCCCCTTTTTTATGAAATTACTTTAGGTGCCATTTCTTGTAACTTATATCAACTGAGAGGAATTTCTGCCCACTCTTCTACACAGTACGGCTTCAAGTGTATCGTATTCAAGGGCTTTCTTGCATGCACGGCCGACAAGCCTCCGGACAGCATTTAAAGTTGAGATATGGGCTTGGTAAGCGCTCCCAGATTCATGGGCATCAATGATCTGTCTTTTGAGGGCCTTGGATGGGTCTTTTGATCTTGATGTGTTACCACACGTGTGGTTAAGACCAAACCAGACCAAGTTTCTGATCTTTATGGAAGGCTGGACATTCCTAAGTTACCCTCTAAGGATTTTCTAATAATTTGCACCTGTTTTGGTTCAACTGATTTCAGTTCATTTTTATGCATAAACGGTTTCAAAGTGTAATTTGTTTGCATGATTTCAAGACATTGTGTTACCTTAATCAATGAATGTGGTTGGTATTAAGCTCAGATATCCATGTGTCCAAATATGTGATATTGGTATCCCTAACTGTCCTGGCATACAGAGTAAATAAGGCAGGTCCTTTTAAATAACACATTTTAATTGTAGGCTGAAATAAAATATTGACAGCGTGTGTGTGTGTGTGTACATGAAGACTCACTTGTAGTAGTGCTCCCAGAGGTTCCTGTAGCGTCCTTGGCCTGACATGTCAAATACTGTAAAGGACAGACTGGAACCAGAGAATTTGCAGTTATGATTTTGCCATTCGTTTCATTGCTCAATGTCTAAAAACAAAGACACATCACTGATTACCTTGACGTCTTGAACTTTTCTATGCTGAATCCAATGGTGGGGACAATGTCTTGTGTCTGGGCCTGCACACCAAATCAACAGATTAGACAGAAATAACATACATCCATTAATGTCCTTACTATCCATGCATTTCTCTATCCGCTTCTCTGATCTACATCTCCCCTGTTTATCCGAAAACCAGTAATTCTAACAAGTGACTTATATCTTCAAATGTATTTATTTCTATTATTAGCTATTGCTACTTACATTAGTCGGCTTGAGTTGGTTGATGATGGTGGTCTTGCCGCTGTTGTCAAGTCCGAGACACAGAACATTCACCTCCTTCTTCTTCAGCCCCAACCAACCCGCTAGTTTGTCAAAAAGACCCATTGGCCGTCCTATTCCGAGGGGGGGGGGGGGGGGGGGGGGGGTTCTCTGTATTACAATATATTACATTTTGCCTTCAATTAGCAATAAACGAGTGACAAAATGAAATATCCTCTGCCTGGCAGGTAAGCTAACATTAGCGGACAGGCCAGCAAAATACCCATCTATCAATCTACACCTATTTGAGGTAAGCTGGATTGGATTCAGTGTCAGTAGTACAATAACACAGAAAGCGGGAATAACACGTAGCTATCCGTCTCTAGCATTACTGTCCCGTAGCTACCAAGGTTACCAATTTAACTAGTGTCACCGGGGATCTCTCGTTTGTGCCAGCCAACGCTAGGTAGCTACCCGCAACGTTACGTCTATCGTAAGCGTTAGACACTTAACGGAAACTAGCTAGCAGAGCTAATAAGACAGCACGTTTAAAAACTAGCAAACTTAACGTTAGCTAGATAACTCACATAACGCACGGTCTGATTTACCGTGTGTCGCAGATTACTAGTTCTGTTTTATTGTTAGCTAAACTAACTATGTTAAATACTGTGGTCAAATTTCACATAAATAGCTAGCTAACGTTAATCCCAAGCCAAGGAAAGAATGACAACAGCTACGGTAGCTACTGTACTGCTAGCAAGCACTAGCGTTATCTTCCCAGCATCATTAATGTGCAACAACCGTTTTCTTTACCTGCAAGTCGTCCTTTTCTCTTCGATTCTTCCAACTTGATACTTCAACTTACAAACTGCACGTTTACGAAAACCAGTCAACCCGATGACATTTTTGTATTTTCATTCATTTCTCCGTCCCAACATACATGTGTTTTGGTCCTCTGAAAGCAGTGGGAGTTTATACCGCGTTGCCTGGACGACGCAGCTGAGTGTTCGCAACAAGGGCGCCATCCACTGGTCTTCATGGGAGCTACAACCAATGATGGCGGTCCATATAATTACCAAAACATTACAATGAATACGCGAATTTTAATTTAGGAGTCAAAATAATGGCAATAATACGTCACCCCAAGCAGAGCCTAAATCTTTTAATAAATATACAGCCTTCCTGGCTGGTATTGACCAGTTAATAAATATCCAAAAATAAAATAAAACATTTGTAAGAGGAAAAAGCATTCATAATGTGTGCATGTCTCTGTCTGTGTGTCTGTGTGTGCTACTGTAGATCCCAGTTTGATTTGCTTCAATGGGACACATAGATCCACCCCAAGAGAATTCTCAATGTCAAGAAAATATTTGAGAGTCTCTCAGCAGATATACAGAATAAGAATGAGTCAGTTCGGGGGGGCGGGGGGGGGGTTCTCCTACACTCTAAACAGTCTTCATATTATTTATTTACTTATTTTCAACTTTACCCAGTTTTCTCCCATCCTAATTTTGTGATGTTCAATAAGCAATTGTAACTATGTCTCATCCCAAAAAAACTTTCCTTTAAGAGACATATTTGCGCATGTTGGTGTGTTTCTGTTGGGAAAATCTGTATTTGTCCATCATGGTTTTATCATGCTTTCTAGCTACCCATAATTTATACATAGTTTACATTATCTTTCATTATCATTCCAGACAGAACATTCAGAGGTCCTAATCATCGTCTCCCATCTTCCCATAGAAGCACATCATGGATATGGTCAGTGATGTGTCATTCCCAATGTTTGGAGGTCACATGAGGTATTTGTAGTGGAATGTCAGATAAAAACACTAGTAGCCAGAATAAGTTAGTACCTGATCACAAAACAAAGTAATCTGAAAATCTAGATGCTCAAGCACTATGGATTTGTACTACAGTCAAAGTACAGTCAAAGCATTTCACATGATATGTGTTTGAGGTTGTTTCCGGTTTGTGGTGTTTGTGGAGTGAAGTGGCACCTTTCTTCCTGGTGCCAGTAGCCTGGACACAGATCTGTGGACGCCCTTTCTTATTCGGTTCTTTTCAAGCCAATCAAGGCATGTCAATGACTAACAAGGTATGCTATAGTACTGTACTTAAAGACTAGAACTCAGGCTAAAGAAACTGCATATTGCCAAGACAAGATAAAGACTGTGGATTAAAACGAAACAAGGATATCTAATCGAACTTAGCAAAGCCTTTTCACAGAAACTGACTTCAGCACAAATATTACATGTTACTGAGTTGCGAATGATGGACTATACATTTATAAAATTGGATGACATTCAGTTGTCTTCACTTGCCTCACCATTGTCTTTTAACATACTGTTGGTCAGAAATATCTCCAGTGTTTGATCAACAAGAAAACATATGAACTTAAATGAGACATATTTAATCCTGTTCATCAAACAACTGGACTCCTCCAAAGGGGTTTCCACTAAATAACAAAGCCACAAATTCATGATTTTTTCTTCTTAATTTCAGTTTGTTTAGGCATAAGGTTAGCAGTGTGCAAAAGGTTAGGTTTTAAATTAGATCTCAAGAAGACACATTTTAGAAATAGGTGGGGCTAAGCCTCCATTTAGTCTTTGAGGCTGTGTTATTACCTAGTGATGACCGTTTCATATGTTGTCCATATTAGAAAGCCTTCAGACTCAGTCACAGTCATACCTCAGCCCCCCTTCATACTCAGTCACAGTCATACCTCAGTCCCCCTTCAGACTCAGTCACAGTCATACCTCAGTCCCCCTTCAGACTCAGTCACAGTCATACCTCAGTTCTCATTCAGACTCAGTCGCAGTCATACCTCAGTCCCCCTTCAGACTCAGTCACAGTCATACCTCAGTCCCCCTTCAGACTCAGTCACAGTCATACCTCAGTCCCCCTTCAGACTCAGTCACAGTCATACCTCAGTCCCCCTTCAGACTCAGTCACAGTCATACCTAAGCCACCCTTCAGACTCAGTCACAGTCATACCTCAGTCCCCCTTCAGACTCAGTCACAGTCATACCTAAGCCACCCTTCAGACATACCCCCTTCCACTATAGGAACAACACATGTGGATGTGTCTCTCCGGGCTCCTCACAACAAAATTGTGTCCCAAATGGCTCACTATGGGTAATAGGGTGCGATTTGGGATGCAGATTGAAACTAGCTCCTCTCCCGGTCACCTGGATCAGGGAAGGATGAAACTAGCTCCTCCCCATGTCACATGAATCAGGGAAGGATGAAACTAGCTCCTCCCCCAGTCACCTGGATCAGGGAAGGATAAAACTAGCTCCTCCCCATGTCACATGAATCAGGGAAGGATGAAACTAGCTCCTCCCCCAGTCACCTGGACCAGGGAAGGATGAAACTAGCTCCTCCCCCATTCACATGAATCAGGGAAGGATGAAACTAGCTCCTCCCCCAGTCATCTGGATCAGGGAAGGATGAAACTAGCTCCTTCCCCAGTCACCTGGATCAGGGAAAGATGAAACTAGCTCCTTCCCCAGTCACCTGGATCAGGGAAGGATGAAACTAGCTCCTTCCCCAGTCACCAGGTTCAGGGAAGGATGAAACTAGCTCCTTCCCCAGTCACCAGGTTCAGGGAAGGATGAAACTAGCTCCTTCCCCAGTCACCAGGTTCAGGGAAGGATGAAACTAGCTCCTTCCCCAGTCACCAGGATCGGGGACAGGTGGACGCCTCCTGTGTAAACCACATTAGTCTGGTAACAGTTCACCGAACCGCATCGAGAAACAACCTCTCCTTATTGAACACTTCCGGGTAGTCCTTCCCTGGTTCAGTTTGCTTGGGGCCCAATAAACACATCCCAGGCCTGTGTGTGTGTCTTCCAGGGCCTCGCGCCGGGCCTCGTTCAGACATGGAAGCCGTTGTGTTGGTCGCTGAGGAGCTGCAGGCGCAGAGTCTGTATGCTGCTTACTATCCTCCTCTGGTGGCCGATCAGAGACACTCCAATACGCCTGACGTCCCTGAGCAGGATGGGTAATGTAGACACAACAGTTAGGTTAACTCAGTATCCCTAGTAATGTACAAACAGACACAGAAATGTCAGTAAGGTTAACTCAGTATCCCTAGTAATGTACAAACAGACACAGAAATGTCAGTTAGGTTAACTCAGTATCCCTAGTAATGTACAAACAGACACAGAAATGTCAGTTAGGTTAACTCAGTATCCCTAGCAATGTACAAACAGACACAGAAATGTCAGTTAGGTTAACTCAGTATCCCTAGCAATGTACAAACAGACACAGAAATGTCAGTTAGGTTAACTCAGTATCCCTAGCAATGTACAAACAGACACAGAAATGTCAGTTAGGTTAACTCAGTATCCCTAGCAATGTACAAACAGACACAGAAATGTCAGTTAGGTTAACTCAGTATCCCTAGCAATGTACAAACAGACACAGAAATATCAGTTAGGTTAACTCAGTATCCCTAGCAATGTACAAACAGACACAGAAATGTCAGTTAGGTTAACTCAGTATCCCTAGCAATGTACAAACAGACACAGAAATGTCAGTTAGGTTAACTCAGTATCCCTAGTAATGTACAAACAGACACAGAAATGTCAGTTAGGTTAACTCAGAATCCCTAGCAATGTACAAACAGACACAGAAATGTCAGTTAGGTTAACTCAGAATCCCTAGTAATGTACAAACAGACACAGAAATGTCAGTTAGGTTAACTCAGTATCCCTAGTAATGTACAAACAGACACAGAAATGTCCGTTAGGTTAACTCAGTATCCCTATTAATGTACAAACAGACACAGGTAGCTCACTTGGTAGTAGAATCATACTTGGTAAGAGAACTGCATTTTTTTTGTTTTTTTTTGGTTAATTTTAGCCTGGACAGAGTACCTATGAAGTACCCCCTCATGCACATTTTATCTTTATGTCTGAAGTATATCCCGTGGGAAGCTCAGGTACCAGAACCACTGCACTAGATAAACCCAATAAATCAGTCTCCCCCCATATAACCTCCTGCATGGGGATGTACGTTTATCAAATCAAATGGACCAGGGCCCATCTGAAGGAAGATGCAAGATGATGTCACATCTTGCTTCCCCACGCATGTCAAGATGATGTCACATCCTGCTTCCCCACACATGTCAAGATGATGTCACATCCTGCTTCCCCACACGTCTTGTCACACTGTGTCCCAAAATGACACCTTGTCCCTATTTAAAGACACTGGTGGATGGGGGCGGGTTATATTCGGAATGCCCCCTTTGTGTCGCCCCACTCACTCTAGGGTCATGGCAGAGACGGAGTCCAGCGTGGTGAACCCGGCCGCCAGAAAGTTGCTCTTGTATTGGCTCATCTTGATGGAGTCCAGCCAATCGCCGATGGAGATGAACAGAGGGTAGTGCGGCATAACCTCCGGGGACTCTGGGAAACTGAGTTTTGAAAAAGGGCATATTATCACAACGGGAGATCTGAGTGAAAACCGTATGCCGCTCCCGTCGATCAAAAGAGAAATGTTGGGCTAACGTCAGGGGTCAGGGGTCAGTTACCTGTGCACGTGGTCCACCAGGGTCATCAGACTACTGGGGTTCCGGATGAGCTTGTCCAGGAAGCTGACCACATCGCTGAAGTACGGCCTCTGTCCCCTCTCCTTCTGCCAGCAGTGTAGCATCAGCTGGTGGAGGGCCACGGGACAGCCCATGGGAGCAGGGAGACGGTAGCCCTCCTCTATGGACAGGATCACCTGGAGTTTAAACATTAAAATAAGCCACATGTAATGGTGTAATTTAGTCTGATCTGCCTCTGCATTAAAATGTCTTCATCCACATTGAATGCAACCCAAAGAAACATAGACATCATCATAATATGAGATCTTTCAGGGTCTCTCCCAGACAGGTTTATCCGGGTCCAGGAAAAAAATATTGGTTGAGGATGATTTTATTCGTAGGAATTTTTTTTCCTACAACTAATCTGGATCTGCTAAAGCAGCACATAAACCTCCAGGAGAGTCACGTTTTAATTAGACATTAGGAATAATGGAACAATAAAAGTCACATCCTTATGTACATGATGAATAATGGAACATTAGAACAAATCCTGATTGGATAAGAGGAATAATGGAGCATTAAAACTCACATCCTGATTGGACATCTCCCAGTAGGGCCTCTCTCCATATGACATCACTTCCCACATGACAATGCCATAGCTCCAAGCATCAGATGCAGAGGAGAACTTCCTGTAGGCGATGGCCTCGGGAGCTGTCCAGCGAATTGGGATCTTCCCTCCCTGGACAGAAGGCACAAATACCACCAAGTTAATCCCATTCTCCCAGAGCCTTTTTGCTGTACACATCAAACACACACACACCTACACTTACACACACACATGCACGCACAGACAGACACAAATCTACACCCACTCACACCCACACACACACACACAGACAAACACACACCGTGGTGGTGTACGCAGCCTCTGGGTCATCCTCGAGGACTCTGGACAGGCCGAAGTCGGACACCTTACACACCAGGGCCTCGTTGACCAGGATGTTGCGGGCGGCCAGGTCGCGGTGGACGTAGCCCATGTCGGACAGGTAGGTCATACCAGACGCGATGCCGCGCAGCATCCCCACCAGCTGGATGACAGTGAACTGCCCGTCGTGTTTCTGGGGAGAGAGACAAGTAAAGACAGGGAGGGGGAAAAGGGTGGAGGGTGTGGCAGAAATACTTTTACCCCGGTTTCCTCCAGAATGTGGTGACATCCATGTGTGATTAAAGCCCTGCTTCAATGCAGCAACTCCCAGCGGACAGTCGATGTTGAGATACGTGTCTTCCGAGGCACATTCAATCCCGTTCTGGTGCTTATTGTGCTGATAAATCAGTTAGGAAGTCTATCCCAGAACTCTTACGTGCCAGAGGGAACACACTCTCCAGGCTTCAACCTCAATTTAACTCACAGGTGTACAAGCTGCCACAAGGAGCCGCTAAAGCTTTACGAGGCAAGGCAATCATATTTCATCCCAGTCCACCACACCTGGAGGGTGATGGCGAACTTCTTAAAGGTGTTAAAGATGTTGGATAAAAGTTATCATCTCACCCTGAGGAAAGAGTCCAAGGATCCGTTCTCCATGTATTCTACCACTATCATCACAGGTCTGCCTGGAAAACAATCGGAAACAGTGTCAACATTACTTAAAGCCCTTCAATAATAACAATAACATGATATGACGGCAGATAGAATAGTGAGGTAAATGCAATTTTCCACCAGTGACATCTCTTACTCTGGACAATGTTAAAGGGTCAGGGATTAAAGATTTTATCTTACTCCTATCGGACGACATTGATATTTTTTAAACAATCTTTTGCTCCTTTGGGGATTAAGGATTTGGTCTTACCCTTGGTGACAATCCCTTCCAGACATTTGATTTAATGAAGGATGAGGTCTTACTCTTGGTGACAACCCCCCCCCCCATCAATATGATATAATTAAGGATGACGTCTTCCTCTTGGTAACAACCCTCCCTCCAGCCATATGATTTCATTAAGGATGAGGTCTTACTCTTGGTGACAACCCCCCTCCAGCCATATGATTTAATTAAGGTTGAGGTCTTACTCTTGGTGACAACCCCCCTCCAGCCTTGTGATATAATTAAGGATGAGGTCTCACTCTTGGTGACAACCCCCCTCCAGCCTTATGATTTAATTAAGGATGAGGTCTTACTCTTGGTAAAAAAACAAAAAAAACATCTATATGATTTAATTAAGAATGGGCTCTTACTCTTTGTGACAACCCCCTCCAGCCTTATGATTTAATTAAGGTTGAGGTCTTACTCTTGGTGACAACCCCCTCCAGCCTTATGATTTAAATAAGGATGGGGTCTTTCTCTTGTTGACAACCCCCTCCAGCCATATGATTTAATTTAGGATGAGGTCTTACTCTTGGTGACAACCCCCTCCAGCCTTATGATTTAAATAAGGATGGGGTCTTTCTCTTGTTGACAACCCCCTCCAGCCATATGATTTAATTTAGGATGAGGTCTTACTCTTGGTGACAACCCCCTCCAGCCTTATGATTTAATTAAGATGAGGTCTTACTCTTGGTGACAACCCCCTCCAGCCTTATGATTTAATTAAGATGAGGTCTTACTATTGGTGACAACCCCCTCCAGCCTTATGATTTAATTAAGGATGAGGTCTTACTCTTGGTGACAACCCCCCTCCAGCCATATGATTTAATTAAGGATGAAGTCTTACTCTTGGTGACAACCCCCTCCAGCCGTATGACGTTGGGGTTGTCGAACTGGCCCATGATGGAGGCCTCTCGAAGGAAGTCTCTTCTCTGACGCTCCATGTAGCCTCCTTTTAGGGTCTTAATGGCCACAGGGGTCTCTGTCTGCCCGGCGGTCCGCAGACGCCCGCTGCACACCTCCCCAAACTCCCCTGGGGCAACAGCACACACAGTCAGGGGCCTCCTTTATCTACGTTGTGGAGAAACTGCACTACAGCTGCTTGAAATGGTTGCATGCACAGAAAAAGTATGATTTATCAAACGCTCCTTACAACAGCATTACGTGGTCATCGTTGATAAATACCAGTCATTCTTTGCACCAGTACTCGCGCATAAACTTGGCTATGTGCGTTTCAACACGTCCCTAATTTTCCCATATGTGGTAAAAATCATCATCTTGAGCCTGTGGGAAACATACCATACTGTGCATGAAATGCAACTTTGCATGATGAAAGAGATATGGCTGCGTGCCCATATGGCATTCTGAACAGTGAATTCCTTGTGACACTGCACAAGACATCTACGCAGTAAGCACTCAGGACGATATAAGGCAAATATATAGCAAAAATATTCATAACAATGAAAACTAGCAGCATTTACAAAGACTGTGGAAATTGGGAATATGGACAATATGGATAGCAGTATTAAACATTATAAATATAAATGTGTGCAACAGAGCCTATAAGTTGTACATTAAAATATGCTCATGTACATTGAATGTACATAGAAACACATCAGAGCCTATGAGTGGTAATTAAAATATGCTCATGTACATTGAATGTACATAGAAACACATCAGAGCCTATGAGTGGTACATTAAAATATGCTCATGTACATTGAATGTACATAGAAACACATCAGAGCATTTGGAATGTTCATGTGATCATGTGATCATGCATCAGTGATGCTGGTTGAGGAGACTTTTGGTCTGGGGGTAAAAACTGTTCGTCTGGAAGTGTGTCCCGATGCTCCGGTAGTATCTACCAGAGGGCAGAAGTGTGAACAGACCATAGCCTGGGTGGCTGTAGTCTTTTATGAGGTTTCTTGCTTTCCTAAGGCATCATATGTGGCCAGGAGGCTCTGTGCATACACATGGTCAAACACTTAGTTCAGTCATGACAATGCCTCAGTTCAGACTAAAAATTATTTTCTCACTTCCCCACGGTGAGATAACTCACTACACTACACACACTGACCAGCAGGTGGCAGCTAACGTCCCTTTACACACAGGAGTGTGACAGCTGGGGCAATCCACCAAGATATTCCACTCCTGAGAAAGATGGAAATAGCCTGCTTCTTTTTAATAAGTGAGGCAGTAATCACAGAATATAAAACTGAGCCCAGCAGACGGAGAGCTTCTGTTTTCAGAGTGGAATCGTTTAATAATATCTAAACTGTTTAATATCTCACAACTGATCCCATAAGATGCAATAAATTACTCCTAAATCAACTGGAATTAGGTGTTCCTGTAGGCATGCCCAGTGGAATTGTGTTCCTTCTGAAATAGTGTGCTGTTAAGGGAACAGGGAGCTATTTGGGAAGCAGCCCTGGGAATTTGCGGTAATGGTGGTAATGTGTGGTAATGGTGGTAATGTGTGATATTAAAACAGATTGTTTCCGACCGAGGAGATTATACCAGAAGAAGCTCTACTCGACAATGCAGAGATAATATCGGATGATGCCAGAGGTCTCTGTATGGAGAGAACTTTAATGTTTCAAGTCTTGTGATTAGGGGGTTGAGTCATGCACTTTATATGACATTAAGTGTGTGTGTGTGTCTCAGTACCTGCCCCTATCACCCTCTCGATGCAGATTCTAGAAGGATCTATCTGCTTGGTGAACTCGTGGACCGCCTGTGTCGGGTCCTCGTAGGTGTCTGGGTCGACATAGGTTTTTATCCCTGGAAACGGAACCACGTTCTGAAACGGACCTCTCCTTTTGTCCTCAGACTTGATCTTAGCCTTGATGTACCCCTGACACCTGCGACCAGGACATATGACGGATTAATAGATATGACGGATTAATAAATAGATGGATTCATAAATAGATGGATTCATAAATAGATGGATTCATAAATAGATGGATTCATAAATAGATGGATTAATAGATAGTTTGACTGAGTAAAGACAGATCAATCAATAGATAGATGGATAGATAGATAGATCGATGGATGGATAGATAGATCAAGCAGTTGTGCAGACAGAGTGGTGATGATAGACAGACAGTGTTAATTAAAGAGGCAGACAGACAGGGGTAAAGACAGACAGACAGACTGGGGAAACAGTCAGAAAGACAGACAGGGGAAACAGTCAGAAACATGGACAGGGGAAATAGTCAGACAGAGAAAACAGTCAGTCAGACGGACAGGGGAAACAGTCAGACGGACAGGGGAAACAGTCAGACAGACGGACTGGGGAAACAGTGAGACAGGGGAAACAGTCAGACAGAGGAAACAGTCAGTCAGACGGACAGGGGAAACAGTCAGAGGGACAGGGGAAACAGTCAGACAGACGGACAGGGGAAACAGTGAGACAGGGGAAACAGTCAGTCAGACGGACAGGGGAAACAGTCAGAGGGACAGGGGAAACAGTCAGTCAGACGGACAGGGGAAACAGTCAGAGGGACAGGGGAAACAGTCAGACAGACGGACAGGGGAAACAGTGAGACAGGGGAAACAGTCAGTCAAGGGAAACCTTGGGGACTTAGGACATCACATGCGTTACTTCAGAGGTACGTTGCCATGACAGCCAAGTAGTGAGCTGCCCCTTACCGTCCAGTGATGAGGAAGAAGAGTGTGAGGATAACCAATAGGGAGAACCCACCCACAGCTGCCGTGACAACCACCAGTACATGCCCCTGGTCAGCTGCCATGCCAGAATCTATTATGGGATGGAGTAGAGAAACACTGTTAACCAACCTATTGCAGCATGCACACACACACGCAGACACACACACACACAAAACGTCCTTACTCTCATCTCCAGTGGAGAACTCAAACGTGTTGCTGTACGCTGTGAACCCGGTGGCGGTTCGAGAGCGCAGGCGAAACACGTAGACCGTCGAGGGTTTGAGGCCCGTCACAACGGCCCTGGGGGTCTTGGTACGTGTTGAGGAGTAGCTCAGCTGCTCCTGCTCCTGAAAACAAAGCAGCGGAGATATGGGGTACGAAAGCAAACGTTTTCCCAAGCTTCCGGAGACTAAACACCGAAAGGAGGTATTCAAATGTACAGCTGCCCTTCTAAAATATAGTTTACTCTCAAAATGGAGTTCACTACACATCCTGATAACTTTGGTGAAATGTTCTCGTGTGTTAATTTGACAAAGCTTGGGCCTGCTTGTGACTGAAAACAAGTGCATGAGCCCCAGCCAAGGATTGGCCAGCACCAGGGATTGGCCAGCACCAGGGATTGGGTAGCACCAGGGATTCACCAGCACCAGGGATTAGCCAGCACCAGGGATTAGTCAGCACCAGGGATTGGCCAGCACCAGGGATTAGCCAGCACCAGGGATTGGCCAGCACCAGGGATTAGCCAGCACCAGGGATTAGCCAGCCCTGTTGTCTGTGAGGGACTTCCACAGCTGTAGAGGCAATATCAATGCTTTTGCCCCAAAATGCTAGCAAGCAAACGTAACTGGGGAGAATGTTAAATCAATTGGAACTGACCGTTCTTGTATTCCTACAGGGGCTGTACCTGATGCTTAAAGGCCACAAGGGTCTATGGTCATTTAGAATGAAGGCCAGGTTAGGGAGGGCAGTTCACTGAGAAATAATAATTATTTATTCGATTAACAGTTCTTGGGATGTTTGAGTTTTTTTTAAGGTATAACTTAAAATAGGTGGGGGAGATGAAGATGAAGAAGAGGGTGGCGGCGATGATTCAGCTCACCTTCTCGTAGTACTTGATCTCATAGTCCAGTATGGCGTTGGGCTGCTGTTCCCCCTCCAGCCAGGAGAGGGCAATACTGTTGTCGGATGCCCAGTCCTTCCTCACCACTCCCACCAGAGAAGGACCTGCACACAAAAATGCAGATACACACATTAACAACAGTGGTATTCAATTTCGCCATTTCTGGGGACCTAAGAAACAACAACAACTGCTGGTCTTGGTTTCTGCATGCTAGTTAATTGGACTTGGACCTGGTCATTCAGATCTGGGTTTGTCCCTGATGAGAAGAAGAGGATGAAAACCAGATGTATTTTGGGTAAACCACTAACAGTTTTCTACTTCTCCACCCAAAACACATTATAATGACAGCTACCCGGCAACAACGCAGCCATATTTGCTTCTTTAGTAATTTGTACCCCATCACAACACAGACAACAGCGCTGTCAAATTGTAGCAGTGTCACGGGTGGTACCTTAGTTGTGATGTTGCAGTGTCACGGGTGGTACCGTAGTTGTGATGTTGCAGTGTCACGGGTGGTACCTTAGTTGTGATGTTGCAGTGTCACGGGTGGTACCGTAGTTGTGATGTTGCAGTGTCACGGGTGGTACCTTAGTTGTGATGTTGCAGTGTCACGGGTGGTACCTTAGTTGTGATGTTGCAGTGTCACGGGTGGTACCGTAGTTGTGATGTTGCAGTGTCACGGGTGGTACCGTAGTTGTGATGTTGCAGTGTCACGGGTGGTACCTTAGTTGTGATGTTGCAGTGTCACCGGTGGTACCTTAGTTGTGATGTTGCAGTGTCACGGGTGGTACCTTAGTTGTGATGTTGCAGTGTCACGGGTGGTACCGTATTTGTGATGTTGCAGTGTCACGGGTGGTACCTTAGTTGTGATGTTGCAGTGTCGCGGGTGGTACCTTAGTTGTGATGTTGCAGTGTCACGGGTGGTACCTTAGTTGTGATGTTGCAGTGTCGCGGGTGGTACCTTAGTTGTGATGTTGCAGTGTCACGGGTGGTACCTTAGTTGTGATGTTGCAGTGTCACGGGTGGTACCGTATTTGTGATGTTGCAGTGTCACGGGTGGTACTGTAGTTGTGATGTAGCAGTGTCACGGGTGGTACCGTAGTTGTGATGTAGCAGTGGGTTTAATTCCAGGCATTTTTAGTTCTGGGTAGCGTGGACAGAGTGTGGTGGTTGAGGTTGGGTGATGGGATCTGACACTAGCAGGTAATTGTCCACATCCCCCATTATCGGGGTTCACACGGACCAGTGGGGGAATTACAGCCGTGCGCAAACAGGGCAGTGAGATTTATGACCCACTGTCATGAGAAAACACCAACCAGTGCCCACGTTATTTGTCTGTTTTATTTTGCTTTGTCATTGGCACTTTGACTATGTGTATATTGTCACTACACGTTGCAAAGATAATAAAATGACATTCGAAAATGCCTTAATGTCTTTGAACATTTTGTGTGCAGTGTCAGAGCTTTTTTCTTACTTCTCATTTCATGTTTGTTGTTTTACATACTTCTATATTTGAAATGCTTTTTGGCAATGTACGTTTCCCTTAACGGGCTGGCATCAGAAGACAGGAGAGAGAGAAGACAGAGAGGAGGAGGTGAGAGAAAACTATGGAAATTAGCTGTTAGCATGTGGGTATCTCCTGTCTTCCAGAGCAATTCAATCTTTACAGCAATGGAAGAGGTTTGGATCATGTTAATAATCTTCCAGACTGTTTCTGTGCGAGACAATATGGAGAAACTGAGACATCTTCAGCTAGGCTTCGGCAGCTTGAACCCATGGCCGCTCCACTCTTTCCCACTCTCCTCTCCTTTCCTCTCCTCTCCTCTCCTCCCCTTTCCTCTCCTCTCCTTTCCTTTCCTCTCCTCTCCTCCCTTTTCCTCTCCTCTCCTTTCCTCTCCTCTCTCTAGTTCTCTCCACACATTCCCTGAAGATATTATGTATAGCTGACTGTTGATGGAAGTGTTAATTGGCTTTACCCAGTGTTCAGCTCGGGTCAAAGGGCAAGGATTTTCCTCCCAGACCTTGAAGGAGAGCTGTTGTTTCCGTGGCTTCATATCTGATTTAGCTTATTAACCATTTGGGGATGCATTTTTAATTGTCCACCTGTTGCTATAGAACTGACTTTGCCTGGTGATTTCTCTTCTATTAAAACTCAGTAGAAACCCGTTTATAAATAACCCACCTAAGCAGAAATTGGACAAAGGTTCATAATGGTCACAGAAATGTTGTTGTTTTCCAGGAAGTGCTGCGTGTGCTTTCTACAGCCTGCATGGGGTCCCCAAACCGATGCTATGGGTACAGATATGGCATGTTGTGCAACACACACAGACACGCAGACACACACAAGTAAACAATGCACACACACAAACACACACACGCACACGCACACACTGGCGAGATCAGAGCATGGAAGCAGGGTGAGAATGCCTGGCAGGTGGTGTTCTGGGAAGGAACATTTCTAATGTAAATATTCTGTCCTGAGGGAGGGTGGCTGCTGAGAAACAGCTTGCTCGGCTGTTCCCATCACTTTACTCAGAGGTTGGGATTGAATTGTCACAATGGAGCTGTCAGCCCTCCTCGTCTTGCCTCCTCCTGTCCTCGCCTCCCTTTCTCCTTGCATCCTGCTCTCCTTGCCTCCTGCTTTCCTCAACTACTGCTCAACGCCTCCTCATCTCCTCCACACAACCTCCTCGTCTGCATCAGAACATCATCATTACTAAACACACTGACAGCTCTCCCAGCCAGACAGTCAGCTAGCAAGCTTGCTAGCCAGACAGACAGACTACTGACAGACAGACAGATAGCTAGCAGCCAGCCAGCAAGACAGAAAACAGACAGACATAAAGGCATGTTTTTTTCTCTTCATCTCTGTCTCTCCCATTTCTCTGTCTCTTTCATGCGCAAACTTATATAAGCACCTTATATAAGCACCAAGTCTCATATAGACTCTCATACAGAGTCTGTCTCATATAGACTCTCATACAGAGTCTGTCTCATATACAGTCTCATACAGAGTCTGTCTCATAAACAGTCACATACAGTCTGTCTCATATACAGTCTGTCCCATATAGTCTCATACACTCTGTCTCATACAGTCAGTCTCATATAGTCTCATACAGTCTGTCTCATATTCAGTCTGATGCAGTCTGTCTCATATAGTCTCATACAGTCTGTTTCATATGCAGTCACATACAGTCTGTCTCATATACAGTCTGTCTCATATAGTCTCATGCAGTCTGTCTCATATACAGTCTCATACCGAGTCTGTCTCATATACAGTCTCATACAGTCTGTCTCATATAGTCTCATACAGTCTGTCTCATATAGTCTCATACAGTCTGTCTCATATGCAATCTGTCTCATAAACAGTCTCATAAAGTCTGTCTCATATACAGTCTCATACAGTCTGTCTCATATAAAGTCTCATACAGTCTGTCTCATATGCAGTCTCATACAGTCTGTCTCATATAGTCTCATACAGTCTTTCTCATATATAGTCTCATACAGTCTGTCTCATATAGTCTCATACAGTCTGTCTCATATGCAGTCTGTTTCATAAACAGTCTCATACAGTCTGTCTCATATACAGTCTGATACAGTCTGTCTCATATAAAGTCTCATACAGTCTGTCTCATATGCAGTCTCATACAGTCTGTCTCATATACAGTCTATCTCATAAACAGACTCATATATACTCTCATACAGTCTGTATCACTTTTGACAAATCAGGTCAGCTACATAACTGAGCAAAAGTAGTGGAGTGGTGCATTCATGGTTGTAAGATGACGTAACTCAGCGGGTTGCTAGATCATAGAGACGGCAGACACAACCAAAATAATAACAAAACCCTCACATACTGTACAATCTTCTCTCCATCACTCCCCACTCCATGTCTCTCCCCTGCTCTCACTTCTCTGTCTCCCCCTGCTCTTTCTCCTCCTGTCTCTCTCTCTCTCCACATCTCAAAGTCAAAAAATCAATGTGGCAACTGCAGATTGCCCCTTTAATCTGGTGGATTGCGGTCTTTAAATATGGCCTTTAAAGTGAGCACCAAAACCCTGGCGCTCTAGCTGCCTTCTCACGGGTGAGTACGTAATTCTGATATAAACATGAGGAATTTACATCCCACTATAATTTATACACACCGGTATTTTTATATTCATATGTAATTGATAACACATGCTAAACTACGGGATAAACCCCGACTTATCAAGTTTAGACAGGCAGGGCCGCAAACAGAGGAGGAGAAATTCATTAGGAATTCTGTCTGAATAAATTAGCATAATTAAAAGCATAATGAGGCATTAATATGCAATTTGCAAAGGATGAGTCGTCTGAAGCAGAAAACAAATCTTCCTTAATGTGTTCGGGATAAAACCCCAGATGAATTCTAATTCCAATCCTGGCTGGGGCCCGAATGCCCCTCCATGCCCATAGGCTCCCTGTTGAAAGTAGTGTGCTACAAAGGGATTTAGGCGCCATTTTGGGAAGGGACGCCTCTCGCGGTGATCAACAATTATATTGCAGCTGTAACGACACATCAATCATGCTCCTAGCTCCCCTCATCACGGGACCCTCGCTGTCAGGGACAGAGAAGCAGACTGCATTCAGGCTAACTCACAGACAGACAGACAGCACGGCAAAAAGCTGGCTCAACCTCTTCAAAAGTATTCGTAACAAAGACTAACTTTCTGCCCTGAACCTCAAATATAACTCACATTAACTTTACGTCCCGGATTCAAACCCTTTGCGTTGCCTTGAGCCCACAGCTGGGAGGAAGCACTAGTTTGTGGGGACTTCTTGCTTTGGATACAGCAGCATTTTGACAGTTTCAATTTCTGTCCTCATCAGCAAAGTAAGCGCTGTTGAGAATAACTGTCAGCAAAAAGACTTAGAGAACCAAATCTCAGAGTCATAATCTGCAGTCTTTTCAGGAGAGCCTGTAAGATCAACTTGATTATAGCTATTACCTTTCCAGTCATCCATCTACCATCAGTCAGATGACAAAAACCAGTCAGTGTAATAGAAGAACAGATATGCTGAGCTTTTTAAGGGACAGAAAGATTGAGACACAGTGCCATGAGGATGAAAAAGAGAGGACAAGAGAGAGGAAGAGAGAGAGGATGAGAGTAGAAGAAAGACAGGAAGAGAGCGGAGACAGGGATGACACAGAGACAGCCCAATAAACTCATATGACTTCCTACTAGACTACAGTCCTGTCGTCTGTCTCACGCTCTGCTTCATTCCAACAGATTAGTGGGCCAATGAGCTCTCATTACCACCCAGTCACCACCTGCACTGATTCAGTCTGCAGTGTTCCTACGCCTGGTCAACTAGTCCCAGGTTTGTCTGGTTCAGTGGGCGCGTGTGTGTTCTCACCGGCCTGGTCCGTGGTGACAGTGATGTTGGCCAGAGGCCTGGAGCCCTGACCCAGACTGGACACCCCATTCACTGCCTCCACATAGAACGTGTAGTTGACATGCTTGGCAAAGTCCAGGACAGCCACAGAGGTTCCGGTGATGCCCAGGGGCCGCGGGACGAAGCGGAGGTCGGCGTCACACGGCTCGCAGTCCTCCTCGCCCCCGGGGGCGCCACTGCAGCGATGACACAGGACGTTGTAGGTGAGGTCCTTCCGGCCACCGCTGTCACTGGGAGCAGACCAAGTGAGGAACAGAGCGGTTTCGTTGATGAGAGAGATCAGGTTCCTAGGGGCCGATGGAGAGCCTAGAAAGAGGAGAGAAGAGGGAGAGGAGGTGAGGGGGGAGAGAGAGGAGAGAGAACGGGAGAGGGGGAGAGAGTGAGAGTAGGGGGGGGGCAAGGTGGCAGGGATTTTGCAGGGGGTTTATTCATATTATACATTAAATGTATTTTATTTATTAAGACTTCTATAAACATTTTGTTACACCTGACTTAAATTGAGACAGTACCACTGTCTTTACATCCCAGGGCCTGCAAGGTGATTTGCCCATCTGCCCATGAGCAAGGCACGTGGTCCCTAATTGCTCCAGGGTTGCCATCAATATTGGCCACTATCTTGCTGACCTCAAGGGGAATTGAGATATAAGAACACTGGTTCGTTTCACAATGAACTTTGACGATAAGAATATACTGTGATCTCAAGCCTAATAGGTATAGGTGCCAGCACACACACACATACATACATACACTCACAGAAGTATGGACCCACACACACACTCACAGAAATAATAACAAGCCTTTTCACCTATTTTGCGAATGGACATTGTACCAGAAAAATATGTTATTCCTGATTGTCTGACCAAGCAGTGAAACTAATAATGTGTTTGTCCCTCACTCCCGCCACTTCCTCCCATCATTTCTGATTCCAATTAGGTTTCAATTTAAGATGCCAAAATACAATCCACTACCCCATCAGAATCAGCCACAGACAGACAGAAATACATTCCCACCACACAACCCAGCTGTTTGCCTTGTTGATGTGGGCAAGGAATCTTTGTCCCCACAAGGGTGAATCTACCTATAGACAACACACACACACACACACTTGTGTGACAACACTTGTGACAAATTGTTGTTTACCTTTCCTATACAACAGCACTTCCCTTTAAACAACCTACTTCCCTTAATGCTTAAATCTAAAACAAATCCTAACCTGAGAGATAGAGACATAGGCATATCAGAGAGATAGAGACAGACATATCAGAGAGATAGAGACATACATATCAGAGAGATAGAGACATAGACATATCAGAGAGATAGAGACATAGACATATCAGAGAGATAGAGACATAGACATATCAGAGAGATAGAGACAGACATATCAGAGAGATAGAGACATAGACATATCAGAGAGATAGAGACATGGACATATCACAGAGATAGAGACAGACATATCAGAGAGATAGAGACATAGACATATCAGAGAGATAGAGACAGAAAAATAGAGGGACAGAGATAGAGAGCTAGAGACAGAGATAAAAAGATAGAGACAGAGATAGAAATACGTGATAGAGATGGAAATAGACAGAGATAGGTATCGTATGTGATATAAATGGAGATATACAGAAATAGGTATCTTACTAGATAGAAATGGAGATAGTGATAGATATCTTATGTGATAGAAATGGAGATAGACAGAGATAGGTATTTTACATTATATAGATGATAGACAGAGATTGGTATCTTACATTATATAGATGATAGACAGAGATAGGTATTTAACATTATATAGATGATAGACAGAGATAGGTATCTTACATTATATAGATGATAGACAGAGATAGGAATCTTACATTATATAGAGGATAGACAGAGATAGGAATCTTACATTATATAGATGATAGACAGAGATAGGTATCTTACATTATATAGATGATAGACAGAGATAGGTATCTTACATTATATAGATGATAGACAGAGATAGGTATCTTACGTTATATAGATGATAGACAGAGATAGGTTTCTTACATTATATAGATGATAGACAGAGATAGGTATCTTACGTTATATAGATGATAGACAGAGATAGGTATCTTACGTTATATAGATGATAGACAGAGATAGGTATCTTACGTTATATAGATGATAGACAGAGATAGGTATCTTACGTTATATAGATGATAGACAGAGATAGGTATCTTACATTATATAGATGATAGACAGAGATAGGTATCTTACGTTATATAGATGATAGACAGAGATAGGTATCTTACATTATATAGATGATAGACAGAGATAGGTATCTTACGTTATATAGATGATAGACAGAGATAGGTATCTTACGTGTGCACGCCATGCTGGAGGGGTCTTTGGCTGCTCTGTAAAACCCTTTATCACAGTGGCAGATGGTGCCAGCCTGGTCGTGACTGGAACTGTGGGGGGGGCACTTGGAACACTTGGTGTTCCCCGCAAACGCCTTGTAGAACCCTGGTCTGCATGCTGAGAGACCGACAGGGAGACAGAGAGACAGACAGGGAGACAGAGAGATAGACAGGGAGACAGAGAGACAGAGTGGGATAAAAGAGATACATAGAGAAAGTTGCAATGACTAATAGTTTGTTCAATTTCCATTTTGCATGGCAAAAAAAGATCTATATTGAAATCTCTGATTCCTGAATAACCAGAGTTACAACAGACCACTGCCTGGTCTGTCTGGAAACAACATCTGGAGCTCAGCAACCTGCCTGCCAATCCTCCTACACTCACAAACAGACACACACATAGACACACAGACACACACAAACAGGCACACACACACACATCCAGACACACACCCAGACACACACACATAGACACACACACCCAGACACACATACACTAACACATGGACACACATACACACACAAACAGGCACACACACACACATCCAGACACACACAGACACACACACGCACACACATACACACCCTGTCTTGTTCTCTAAGGCCAGACTAAGGGATTTAAAGGAGCTTTCTTTTCCCTTTGGAGTCAGACAGACCTTTGTTTACCCAAAAATGAAAACTTGTATTTTGTTCGTTTCCAGGAAGATGACTCACTTAACCCAAAAACACACAATACAAACAAACCCTACATCTAACCTTCCCATTCAGGGACAAGATTTATTTATTATAATTTATTGTGTTTTCTGGTAGGGGAGATCTTGCCTGACTAGAGAATAGCCGGACTCTGATGGCTTCACACCTACAGCGTGAACAGCGCTAATTTGCCGGGACTGACTTCAAAACGGGGCGGCATTGTACCTATGAAATCCATCAATTACATCATCTTTCAGACCTATCAGAACGGTCTACTCAACGTCAGGTCGGAGAATCCCTTTTGGGTGTGGCATTTTGGGTGTGGCATTTTGGGTGTGGCATTTGGGCTGGGCTGAGTGGATGGGTAGGCTGGCCGACATAGGTTACTTACATAGAGGTCATTTAAATTAAATTCTGTGTGTCAGTTTCAACACAATGAAGATACCCCTTACATAAAGCAATATAACAAAATAATGTGAAAAACATTGACTATAAATACTGCTGCTGACCAGCAGAAACCAGACAAGAGATTCTGTAGCTTTTAAAAGTCAATCAAAGCTCCTCTGCCTGAACGTGATTATTTCATCCCTAACAGTTCATGTGTAAGCGATGACATTATTTTGTTTTTATTACATACGAAATTCCGTTTGATGCTGGTTTGAAGTAAAGAGACGAATGATTCAGGTTTCAATCTCCTGCAGCAATATATTTACATTCTTAACGCCTGTTTCCTTCCCTGATTAGTGGATTGTCCTCAATCAGGGGTCATTCAGAGGTCAAGCGTTCCATCACGACAAGGCCATTAACACAAACACCTAATAGACTGCATAATGGACTGTTCATTAATTGCTTTAACATGTTGATAGATAGGTGCTGTGTGGCACTCTGCTTTTGTTGCTGTGTCTGTATTTGTGTGCGCATGTGTATTTGTGTGTGTGTGTGTGTGTGTGTATGTGAATGTGTGCCATAATGTGGGAGAAAAAGGTTTTCCTACTTTCAGGTAAACATCATTAGCATAGAGACAGACAGACAATTCTGTAACATTTCCATCCACTCATAATGGGTCAAGTCAGCGCTACTAACCTGGGCGTGCTAACGCAACCTGCATGCCTGCCAGCCGCCCGTTTCCCCAACCCTCACTCCCTGTCAGAAGATGCTAATAAGCATTTCAGACTGCTCCCCTCTGCCTGCCTGTCCCAGCAGAGGAAACAGAGTGATGATAGTGCTACTCCCTAATACTCTAAGAAGCTGCCAAAAAATGCTTTATCTGGAAGAGTGGGGAGAGGGAGGAAAACCATTGCAAAAATAAATAAAAAACACACCAAAAAAGTGAAACAATCCAAAATGTAATCATGCAGCGTCCCGAATGGAACATTCGTCCCTATAGATCTGGTGTAAAGTATTTCACTAGAAAGAATATAGGGCAACATTTGGGATTGGGAGTATTTCTTGGTTGTTCCTTGGCATTCTGGAACTCAAACTAAACCATTCCAGATTGCTAATTGGGAACGTATTTGTTGTGTAGGATCAGACCAGTATTGTATGATAATGCTCTGACAGTCCAGTATTGAGTGGTAATGCTCTGACAGTCCAGTATAGTGTGGTAATGCTCTGACAGTCCAGTATTGTCATAATGCTCTTACAGTCTAGTATTGTGTGATAATGATCTGACAGTCCAGTATTGTGTGGTAATGCTCTGACAGTCCAGTATTTTGTGGTAATGATCTGACAGTCCAGTATTGAGTGGTAATGCTCTGACAGTCCAGTATTGTGTGGTAATGCTCTGACAGTCCAGTATTGTGTGGTAATTATCTGACAGTCCAGTATTGTGCGGTAATGCTCTGACATTCCAGTATTGTGTGGTAATGATCTGACAGTCCAGTATTGTGTGGTAATGCTCTGACAGTCCAGTATTGTGTGGTAATGCTCTGACAGTCCAGTATTGTGTGGTAATGATCTGACAGTCCAGTATTGTGTGGTAATGCTCTGACAGTCCAGTATTGTGTGGTAATGATCTGACAGTCCAGTATTGTGTGGTAATGATCTGACAGTCCAGTATTTTGTGGTAATGCTCTGACAGTGCAGTATTGTGTGGGAATGCTCCGACAGTCCAGTATTGTGTGGTAATGATCTGACAGTCCAGTATTGTGTGGTAATGCTCTGACAGTCCAGTATTGTGTGGTAATGATCTGACAGTCCAGTATTGTGTGGTAATGATCTGACAGTCCAGTATTGTGTGGTAATGATCTGACAGTCCAGTATTGTGTGGTAATGCTCTGACAGTCCTACCCTCTCCTCTTCATGTTATTTCTTCCCCTTTGACATCTGCTTTTTCTGCTCCTCTTCCCCTTCCCAACCTCTGCTTCCTCTTTCTACTTCACCATCTAAATTTCGGATCTAAGCTAGCTTTCCATTCTAGAGGCACAAATGTTAGGATATTGGGTATGCTTTTTAATGCAGGTACAGGCTCATTTACAATTGACCGTGCAGTTTCAATCAACTGTCACATCGTAAATAGATGATGGGAGGTTGGAGAAGGCCTGAGAAGGAGAGAGGAGGGAGAAGGCCCGAGAAGGAGAGAGGAGGGAGAAGGGTGGACAGAAGGAGAGAGGAGGGAGAAGGCCCAAGAAGGAGAGAGGAGGGAGAAGGCCCGAGAAGGAGAGAGGAGGGAGAAGATATGTGGAAGGTGAGGAGAGGAGAAGAGGACAAGGACAAGAAAACAAGATTGACAGACGGAGTGGTTTTGAGTTGCCAAAGTAATTGTGAATATGTCCAAAGGCACCGACTTCCTCATTAACAGTCCACACTAAACCACAGTGTGTTTATATTCTAGTAATTTAGCAGATGCTCTTATCCAGGGAGACGGTAAGTACAAACATTTAAGAGAGCTTGGTGAAACTACCACACAGTTTAGTAGTAAGTGCATTATAATAAATAAGTTATTGGCAAAGGTCAGTGCCTGATAAAAGACCATACAAATAATAAACGTCAAGAGCAAGGTTCATAAAAGACAACATACAGAAACTATTTTAGGTACTCTATGAAAAGGTGGTACTCTATGAAAAGGTGGTACTCTATGAAAAGGTGGTACTCCATGAAAATTTTTCTGAACGTGGACTCTGCTGTCCTAATCTCAAGAGGAAGCCGATGCCACCAGTTGGGTGCCAGGAGACAGAAGGGTTTTGACTTTGTGGAGCAGGAACAACACTCCAGTAGGGGGGGTATGTATGACCCAGAGCCCAGAACCAAGAGCCCAGCTAGGAGTGTGGGGTTTGAGCATAGTCTGAAGGTAGGGAGCAAACCAACAGCTCTCATGTTCATGAAACATTGTCATCTGATTTGTGGCATCGTCTCTTTACACTCTGACACCAATGCCTCATTTAGTACTGTAGCCTGATGGAAAAACTATCCCAGTATCAGATTGGTGCTTCCCATGTTCCAACACGTGTCCCAACTGTTTTCTGTGTGTGTTCCATGTGCGCTATGTGCGTTACGTACGGCGGGTCTGAACCCACTGATACGTATGGCAGGTCTGAACCCACTGATACGTACGGCAGGTCTGAACCCACTGATACGTACGGCGGGTCTGAACCCACTGATACGTATGGCAGGTCTGAACCCACTGATACGTACGGCAGGTCTGAACCCACTGATACGTACGGCGGGTCTGAACCCACTGATACGTATGGCAGGTCTGAACCCACTGATACGTACGGCAGGTCTGAACCCACTGATACGTACGGCAGGTCTGAACCCACTGATACGTACGGCGGGTCTGAACCCACTGATACGTACGGCAGGTCTGAACCCACTGATACGTACGGCGGGTCTGAACCCACTGATACGTACGGCGGGTCTGAACCCACTGATACGTACGGCGGGTCTGAACCCACTGATACGTACGGCGGGTCTGAACCCACTGATACGTACGGCGGGTCTGAACCCACTGATACGTACGGCGGGTCTGAACCCAGTGATACGTACGGCAGGTCTGAACCCAGGGATACGTACGGCAGGTCTGAACCCAGGGATACGTATGGCAGGTCTGAACCCAGGGATACGTATGGCAGGTCTGAACCCACTGATACGTACGGCAGGTCTGAACCCACTGATACGTACGGCGGGTCTGAACCCAGGGATACGTACGGCAGGTCTGAACCCAGGGATACGTACGGCAGGTCTGAACCCAGGGATACGTATGGCAGGTCTGAACCCAGGGATACGTATGGCAGGTCTGAAACCAGGGATACGTACGGCGGGTCTGAACCCACTGATACGTATGGCAGGTCTGAACCCAGGGATACGTATGGCAGGTCTGAACCCAGGGATACGTACGGCGGGTCTGAACCCAGGGATACGTACGGCGGGTCTGAAACCAGGGATACGTACGGCGGGTCTGAACCCAGGGATACGTACGGCGGGTCTGAACCCAGGGGTACGTACGGCGGGTCTGAACCCAGGGATACGTACGGCGGGTCTGAACCCAGGGATACGTACGGCGGGTCTGAACCCAGTGATACGTACGGCAGGTCTGAACCCACTGATACGTATGGAAGGTCTGAACCCAGGGATACGTACGGCAGGTCTGAACCCAGGGATACGTACAGCAGCGTTTCAATTAAAAACACAACGGTGCATCCCAAATTACAGCCTGTTCCCCACAGGGCACATAGAAACCCGGTTAAAAGGAGGGCACTATATAAGGGAAAGGGTGCCATTTTGGAGTCAGGCACTGAATCTGAATCTTCAGGCCACAGCAGAAAATACTTTAATAATTCAGCGGCCTGTGTGTGCAGGGCATCTTTCCACAGCTGGGATGTACTGTACTGTCTCCGTAAACTTTAATGTAGAGATAGATGGAGGCAGAATGACTGTGTGAATATAAAACAGTGATAAAAACGGAACAGAATTTACATACGTATACAACCTCAGAGAGATAGGACAACAGTCAGGGATAGAGAACCAAACTGGGGAATGGAGACACGGAGGATAAAGCAGTCAAAAGACCCAGTAGCTGATTAATTCACCCCCCCCCCCCCCCCCCCCAGTTCAGTGGAAGATCTGATGCACCTGTATTTCCTCATTCTAGAATCAGTCCAGCTTTTCTTCCACTCCTCCCATCCCCTCCTCCTCCCTCCCTCCTCCTCCCTCCCTCCTCCGTTCTCCTTCCTCCCAGAGGCCAAAGACATTAGAATTCTCACCTGCCTTTCACAGCGAAGAGCAGCTTGCCCAAAAGCAATTAATTGGCTACGGCTCCCTATTTCTGCATAAACATCAGAAACAAACTGAACCAGTCAGGAACTAACCCAATCGCTCTACACAGTGTAAACCAATCAGAAAGCTTAATGTCAGTTACTGTATGAAGGGACTACAATACAACCGATCAGAGTGTCAGTTTCTGTACGGTTGTTTCAGACTGGGTGTTTTGTAAAAGATCTTTGTGACAACTGTTGATGTAAAAAGGGCTTTATAAAAGACATTTGATTGATTGATTGATTGACTGTATGAGGTAACTCCTGGTGTGTGTAGTTAGAGGTTAAAGAGACTTGGGCTGTAGTTAGAGAAGGTTAAAGAAACTTGGGCTGTAGTTAGAGAAGGTCAAATAAACTTGGGCTCTAGTAACAGAAGGTTAAAAAGACTTAGGCTACAGTTAGAGAAGGTTAAAGAAACGTGGGCTGTAGTTAGAGGTTAACAGGGAGAGGGTTCACAGACATGACATACTGTAAATGTTCTGGATCTCTAAAACGGATTCTGGAACCAATTTGGGAAGTGATTGTGGGACTGATTCAGGATCTCAGGAACTACAACAAATTTCTCAAAACATAGTTCAGCACAGAAAACACTCTTCATTGAGAAACTGGTAAAACCAGACAACAAACTATAGGTACAAAAAATCATTACACTGTGTTGAAGAAACCAGGTTTACTGAATCTATCGGTTACACGCAAAAGTGTCAGTTTGTGTCTCAACAGAACCTAAGATTATTATTTTCATGATTTGGCCTTAAGTAATAACTAGCAGTGGTCGACAAAGATCTGAAAATCATGTTTCTAGTAAAAAATTGTTCTACATTGTTAAGGTTAACTCGCTTCTGAGGACTCAAGCTGTAGTATGTAGTACAAATATGACAAAAACATGTGTGTACTGTGAGTGACCCACATATACTGTTCAAACATGTGCAGGCTTTAAGCTTTAAAATTGCAAACGTAAAGTGAACAAGAGAAAGTGGTCAAGCCTTAAAATTCTATGCACTGATTTAGTATTTTATGACGAGCAGCGGTTCTAATCCACCTACATTTTCACCAGGCTCTCCAGCATAATTTGCTGTATGCCACAAAAAACACAATGACGCTCAAGCAGAGCAAATTGATTCTTCACCAACTGGCCGGGAAATCTGAGATGAGGCTCCCTAACGTAAATGAGGACTCAGATTTCACAAATCTCATCCCAGCTACTAACAGGCAGCATGAGGTGAATGGGGAGACTGAGCCGAATACGGGCATGAACGATGAGCGTCTCCCTAGGGCAAGCTCCACATACATGTTGGTAAGGACCGGCCCCGAACTGCTGAAGGGTCACCTTTTCTGAGGATCTTATTTCCACACCGTGGCAAAGGAACATGGCGCGCGTTCAGCAATGTACAGTAAAGCTAAAGGATTCTTCCCATTTCAGCTGAGGCTTTTCTCCATGGCAGGTAATCCTCTGGCAAAAGCGTGTAGTCACGCAACACTACAGAAGTAATTTCAGTCCTCTCTCAGCTAAAGTTTTTTTTTTTGTACAGAGCCAAGCTCACTTGAGCAAAACCGTCCCCTGAAAAACAATCTAGCATATTAATGACATGTTATTGATGCAAAACATTGTGAATGAGAGGATGGCTGGGTGCAGTATTAAGACTGTGTCCCAAATGGCAGCCTTTGGGCATTGGTCACAAATAGTGCTCTAGATATATAGGGAATAGGGTGTCATTTGGATCTCAGTCTAACGCTTTCACCTCTGTAGAGCACAGTGGAATAATCAAGCTGAGTTATCAGATTCTATTCCTAAGAGGGCAAGGAGGATGGGAACCGGTTGGGCTGAGGGTTTTTAAATGATTTGCCCATTATCTAAAACAGGAAGAGTAAGCTGTAATTGCATATTAAAAGAGCAGGGAAACAAACTATGTCTCCCTGACTGTCTAAGTGGTGGCATTGTAGAGTAACATGACCCTAAATGACCTGCATGTCTGTGTGTGTGTTATAAATTGAAAGATATTTTTTTTCTGTAAATGGATGAAAAAAGAAAGATTGAGGGGGGGATTTGAGAAAAGGAGAGAAAGACAAAACATTTGGCATCCCATAGACAGCCTGAACAATGTCCATTAGGGTCAAACCATGCCAACAGCTGGGTTCAAACCATGCCAACAGCTAAGTTCTAACCATGCCAACAGCTAGGGTCAAATCATGCCAACAGCTAAGTTCTAACCATGCCAACAGCTAGGGTCAAACCATGCCAACAGCTAAGGTCAAACCATGCCAACAGCTAGGGTCAAACCATGCCAACAGCTAAGGTCAAACAATGCCAACAGCTAAGGTCAATCCATGCCAACAGCCTGGTTCTAACCATGCCAACAGCTAAGGTCAAACCATGCCAACAGCCTGGTTCTAACCATGCCAACAGCTAAGGACAAACCATGCCAACGGCTAAGGTCAAACCATGCCAACAGCCAATAGCTCCTGTATAGCCTGGGATAACCTTATTCTATAGGAACATAATTTATAGTAAAGACCAGTGGCAAGAGTTTATATTACTGACTGGTGGACAGAGTCAATAGTATAGACCAGTGACTGAGTCTATATTATAGAAGTGTCTGACTCTAAGGTATAGCTCAGTGGACTGACTCTAAAAGTATAGCCAAATGGTCTGACTAAATAGTACAGATAGCCACGGATCCACAGTATTTGTCAGTTTTCAGCTCAATGGGTGTAAATTCATGGAGACAAAAGAGGGTCATAGCAACAAAAACATCACTTGTCATCCACCTGGAACAGAAAATATTTTGCCATCGGTGCGTTGCCACTCCCAGGGCTTTTGGGGCCTCCTCTGAGTGAATGAAAGCTGTCCCACTATCAGGGACAATCCTGTTCCCCCCACAACGAGGAATCCAACACTTCTCCACTATCCTCTAAAACAACCAAACAACCAAACCATCTGACCAGTCCCAGAATACAATGGATTGGGCCGGAACCAGAACGTTTGAGTAAAGCAGCATTTTAAACATCTGTAATTTAATACATATATAGAGCTTGACGATCTGTTTGGTTAGATATTGCACCCCTCATTTAAACGTGACCTAAACGACTAGCGATGCAAGACTGATATGTAGCAAACAATAGTGCAGCTTTGGAGGCACCAGGCAATCATAAATGACACCAAGGCACTACAGGACTTAGTGGAAAGTTAAACCTGTAATTATCAAGGCTTCAGGGTATAATTGGAAAATTAGTGAGTTAATAGCATACGATGTAACCCGTTCTGCTTCAGTCAGCTTCCATCAGCACAGCTTTGATTGAGACATCCTCGAAATTCCCAAGTTGGAATCCAGTTCCTCCAAACCAGACCCTCAGCGGGGTCTTTTTGAAGATCCATCGGGACGAAGTACACAGAACAAATAGCATTAGCAGGTCTGTGATGTTTTCAACTGGGTCAAAATAAAATGATATAACCACATGCACACACACATGCACAGGCTTATTCCCTGGTGGTTCACAGTGGAAAAAAAGGAAATAAATAAAAAATCCTCAATTGAGATGTCAGAACACAGTCTGTGTGTTGGAAATGTGTGTGTGTGCCAGAAAGAGAGGAATGAGGAGAGAGAGAGAGAAGAAGAGAGAAAGAGAGAGGAAGAGAGTGGGAGAATGAGCTAGAGAGGAACAGTTAGAGAGAGAGGAAGAGATAGAGAGGAAAATATATAGAGAGAGGAAGAGTTAGAGGAAGAGATAGAGAGGAAAATATATAGAAAGAGAAGGAGTTAGAGAGAAAGGAAGAAATAGAGAGAAAGGAACAGATAGAAAGAGGCAGCTCAATGTATTGGATGTTGTTGCGTACTGTGCGATGCTCGGAACACTGTACATTGGGGAGCTTGTTTTTTTTTTTTTTACTCCCGGCCTGCTCACTGCTCGCTGCCATTGCTCAGACGCCTTTGATCAGCGAGGCCTTTGAAGCTGCCGCTCTTCAAAATGAAAACGAAGAGAAAGCAGAAGTCATCCTAAGTTCACGGCGCAACTTTCCCCGCTGCATGCAATCACTTGCAAACTGACTGTGCTTATAACCCTGCATAACAACACTGTGTCCAGGAATCATGTCAGCATCATTTATTAATACAGAGGGCAAGAAAGTGGATAGTGATTAGGCAGGGAGTGTGATTACATAAAGACAGTGAAGGAGGTGTCGATAACAGAGGTCGAGGTGAGGCTAGGGTCTTTATGGATTGGCTCCCTAAAATGGTTGGGGCGGGACCCAGAGACAAAGAAGGATTGACTGGTTATAAGGGCTTCATATTGCATTCATAGAGGCCTCATAAGTAATGCATAAAGACTTCCCAGTCATTCATCTGCCAGGCCAAGGTTTTCAACTCAAAGTTGTTTGGATGAAATTTCCCCAATGTAACATTGCATTGTCATCAAAAGGAAGAATGCCTGAACTAGAAGAATCTGAACATGGCTTCTCAGAATTCCCATTGTCACATGTTTATCTGTGTGTGTGTGTGTGTGTGTGTGTATTTATTGTGTATGGGCATGCTTTTGAGTGTGGGTCCTTTCGTACATCTCTCTGTGAACTGAGCAGATGAGAAGGTTTATGACTCAATCATTGGTTAAGAGATCAGGTCCTCTATCCATACACCAGAAATAAAGCTGTAGTCTGATTTGACACAAATTACATTATTTAACAGGCCTTCAGTTCAATAAGGTGTTTAGAAGCCTGGATGTAGAGCTGGTGTTCAGTGTGTTAAGGCGTTTAGAAGCCTGGATGTAGAGCTGGTGTTCAGTGTGTTAAGGCGTTTAGAAGCCTGGATGTAGAGCTGGTGTTCAGTGTGTTAAGGCGTTTAGAAGCCTGGATGTAGAACTGGTGCTCAGTTTGTTAAGGCGTTTAGAAGCCTGGATGTAGAGCTGGTGTTCAGTTTGTTAAGGCGTTTAGAAGCCTGGATGTAGAGCTGGTGTTCAGTTCACTAAGGTGTTTATAAGCTTGGATGTAGAGCTGGTGTTCAGTTCACTAAGTTGTTTATAAGCTTGGATGTAGAGCTGGTGTTCAGTTCACTAAGGTGTTTAGAAGCCTGGACGTAGAGTTGGTGTTCAGTTCACTAAGTTGTTTATAAGCCTGGACGTAGAGCTGGTGTTCAGTTCGTTAAGGTGTTTGGAAAGGAGCATTCTTCTGTGTTTACAGGTCAACAGGAGTGGGAGTGAACAAGAGGTTCCAATCAATTGGGTCAATATAGCCTTTGAACTTCAGCCAACTGAGGTTAACGAAATCAAGTTCAGTGGAGTGAATTAAAAAAGAATGTATGGACTAAAAAAGCAATTTCATTCACAGATTTCAAATTCAATTCAAAAAGAGTGGGAATGGTAAAGTCTATTGAGCAAACCAGCGGAAAGGAAGGGTAGATTCTATTGACTAAAATGAAGCACGCTTACTCAATCAACAGAGCTGAAACAATCATGCTTAGATATTTATACTTCCCAGACTGGCATATCAATGTGTGTGTGTGTGTGTATGTGGGTGTGTGTGTGTGTGTGTGTGTGAACTCAAATTCCCTTGGGGTTAGGCTTAGAATGAAGATTAGAGTTAGGATCTGGTCCAGGTGTGTGGCGCCGCGGTGTGTTGCTGGAGGTCTCAATTATCCATGACAGACCATCACATCCAAGGTCCAGGACCACCTCAGCATCAGGAAGATGCAGCTATAACAACAGTAAATTGTACATTTGTTTGGAGTGTTGAAATAATGTATTTAAAGTGTGTGTGTGTGTTGTTGGGCTGACTAAAAGTATTAGTAAAAATTGCCACAATGCATTTACTTCCATTAGCGGTTGTTTTCTCCAAACTTAATGAGTAACAAAAAATAAGCTCACACCCTCTCCTCACACACACACAAACACACACACCCTCTCCTCACACACACACACACACACACACCCTCTCCTCACACACACACACCACACACACACACACACACACCCTCTCCTCACACACACACACACACCCTCTCCTCACACACACCCTCTCCTCATACACACACACACTCTCCTCACACACACACATACACACACCCTCTCCTCACACACACACACACACCACACACACACACCCTCTCCTCACACACACACACACACCCACACACACACCACACATACACATACACACACACACCCTCTCCTCACACACACACAGGGTTTTGCCAGTCACATGGTGTCTCCGTCTCTTACACCCGTCAAAGCTGAGAACAGAGTTAAGCTCAATATATCTCCGTAGGCTCTGAGGATACCGTCCTGACACACACACACACACACACACCCTCTCCTCACACACATATACATTCGTTTTCTATCCTTAAACATCTGAGATGCATTTTCCCTAGTGGGGACAACACAAAACTAATATTTCCATTGCCATTAAAGCTTCCAATAAAGAGAGAAAGAGACAGAGAGACAGACGGACAGACAGACAGAGAGACAGACGGACAGACAGATAGACGGACAGAGAGACAGACGGACAGAGAGACAGACGGACAGAGAGACAGACGGACAGACGGACAGAGAGACAGACAGACAGATGGATAGAGAGACAGGCGGACAGACAGACAGAGAGACAGACGGACAGAGAGACAGACAGACAGAGAGACAGACGGACAGACGGACAGAGAGACAGACAGACAGAGAGACAGACGGACAGAGAGACAGACGGACAGGGAAACCAGGAGTCTTAGTGAGGGAAGGCCTGCGTTCTAGAACTCTGGGACATTGCTAAGAATTGTTACGTGTCACAGGAGTGATGGGGAAACACTTGGCTTGTTAACAACAGCTGCTTAGAGAACTAATTCTCAATTTAACACTACGGCTTAATGACATCAATGGACAGGCTCTGCAGTGTGACTGAAATGAGAGGTTAGATGGTTTTTAAAGATGACAGAGAGTGAGGGAGGATGTGATGGTGAGAGGGAAGGATTAGGAGAGAGAGAAGGATGAGGTAGAGAGTGAGGGAGGATGGGATGGTGAGAGGGAAGGATTAGGAGAGAGAGAAGGATGAGGTAGAGAGTGGAGGGAGGATGGGATGGTGAGAGGGAAGGAGAGAGAGAAGGATGAGGTAGAGAGTGGAGGGAGAGAGCTAAATAGTGACACAAATATCCTCTAGGAAGCTAAATTATATGTGAAGCTAACAAATGAAGATAATTAACTAGCTAGCCTCTGCCTGGAAATGGACGAAATGAGGCCAAATATTATCTGGAACATAGAACAACTTGCTTTTCCCCTGGAGTACTAAGACATCCTATTCACTGTGTTATCTGGCTGTTAAAAACTGAATTGGTTTGGATGGTGCTCAGTGAATTGCTCAGTGCCAGATAGTCCTGCCACTATTTATGTAAGTGAGTGTTCTGCAAGGTTGATATTGTGTAACCAGAACCATGCAAGACACGGTAAAGAGAGAGAGACAGAGAAACAGCAAGAAAGAGATACAGAGCGAGAGAGATACAGAGATAGAGAGACGGAGAGAGTCAGCGAGACAGAGATAGAGAGACAGTGAGAGACAGTGAGACAGAGATAGAGAGACAGTGAGAGACAGTGAGACAGAGATAGAGAGATAGTGAGAGACAGTGAGAGACAGAAAGAGACAGAGAAAGACAGAAAGAGACGATGAGACAGAGATAGAGAGACATAGACAGAGAGAGACAGCGAGACAGAGCTAGAGAGACAGAGAGAGACAGAGCTAGAGAGACAGAGAGAGACAGAGCTAGAGAGAGACAGTGAGAGAAGGAAGTCAAAAAAGGCAAAACAACAAGCTCGTATCCCTGCCTCCTCCTGAGCGTGTGCAAAAACAGATGTGAGGAAAATTACAAGGACACCTGTGAAACGGAATGTGTTAACTCAGCCCCGGATATGGAAAACCACGGCATAATTTGCTACATTGTAGAAATTGTCCTTTTTGGTTGGGTGTAATTCACAACCTGATCCTAGAGAACCTGTCCCTTTTCAACCCAGTTAAACCATATATCTACATCCTCGAAACCCAGAGCGATTGACAACAGGGACACTCACCTCATCTTCCACGACGTGTATCAGAACACCCGCTAAACGCAGTGCCGGCTCTAGCCTTTTCGGGGCCCTAAGCAAAATGTAATTTGGGGGACCCTCTCCCCTATTGGTCGAAGGCCCCCTAGCAGGCAGGGGCCCTAAGCAACCCCCTTTTGTTGCTTATGCCTGGAGCCGGCCCTGGTTACACGTCCCATACCAAAGATGGCCCCAACTAGGAGCAATGACCCGCTTACTGCTCTGGGGCATTGGGATTAGACGTCAAGACCAGAGCCCCAGGTATCGTGTCTCCACAAACTGTAGCTACCACAGTAACATCCAGATTACTATCAGAATTACGAGTCATGTCCCACGCAGTCTGCCGACACACTCAAAATAAACACGAATTGGAAGGAAAACAAGGTAGCTTCGTTAGCGTCTCCGGGCAACAGGGACAGCTGAGAACTGTTGCCCTGCACTGTTGCGCTCATCCACAAGCCATGCTCATCCCAATCATCCCATAGCTAATTGGCACGTCACCAAGACAAACAGCAGTATACCCACAGAAATAAGCACTTCTTTCTTAAAACATTTTAAAAAAGAGGATTTTAGCAAACGGCTGGTGATGTCAGCCCGAGAACAGAACCAGCTAATGAATTCACATGACAGTCAGGTGGGAGGGTTGAGTCAGGGGGAGCGTGAAATCTTTGACATTAGCTGCATCCCTTCCAGCAATGTTTCATTGATTAGGCGTTGAGTCACAAGGAAAAGTGCTCAAGTTTTGCATGTGTGTGTGTGTGTGTGTGTGTGTGTGTATTTTTGTGTCAGTGAGTGAGTGTATGTGAGGAAGTGAAGATGGAGGGAATTGAGATTTTAAGGTCTGTAGATGACTGCCAGAGTAGACCTGTCGTTTATATGACGCAACCCTCCCTCCCTCCCTCTGTCATAGCTCCCTAACATCTACTTATACATTCACTTTGCTGCCGCGTATGCAATGGCTTTGTGTGCTTGTGTGCGTGTATCATAGACTGTATAAATAATGGACGACGCCCTTTCGCTCTTTTCCATTGGTGAAAAATGAAGCCACCAGTGTCCTGATACGGCGCTGACATCTTGGACTTGCGTCTGCGCAGATAGCGATCTTGGGACCAGTTCTGCGCAGTAGTTATGCGCAGTAGCGAGAAGGAAGTAAAGCCGTAAAGCCGCGAAATCAACGGCCCCACCCCTGTGCCCCACCCTCACTCTCCCTCGCAGAATGCGCATACCGTAATCAATCGCAAGTCCAAGTACAGTACAACCTTTGCTTGTTAAACCTAGACGATATGTTATAGCCTAACTTACATCATGTTTAACCTTAATTTAGAATAGGTCTAATACAAAAATAATTGGTAACTTCTAGCTAACGATCACCTGCTAGCTATTAACATGGCTATTAACGAGACTTGTTGTCTTTTAGCTAACGTTAGCTAGCCCATTACATTTATTTACTAATTAAATAGCTTATAAATTTAACTTACCGAAAAAAATTCAAAGATCGATTGGAAATGCCAGATCGGTTAGCACAATGTACTGCAGAACAACCCATTATGTCCGTGTGAAATTATATCAATTATAGAAATTTAGAGATTAAATGTAAAGTTACAATCTTCTCAGTCCTCCGAAGATTCAGTGGCTCCTCGGCTCAGATAGCTGTCAATCACAGCTGTGAATCACGACGTCACACCACCCTTTTTAGAGCATTAAATAACGAACTAAAAACAAACTTATTTTAAAAACAAACTCTTGAATTTACATTAGCGTGATACAAACTACAGTAAATGACAGAAACCAGCTTCGGAAAAAATATATTTGAAGGGTAATTTAATTGTTTAGTTGGTCTCGCGTCCCATTGAATAACATGGGGAGGGCGGGGTTTATGACCTATACTGGGACCACTCACCAGGGGGCGATCGAGACGTTTTGGCTTCACTTTTCAGGGCTTGTGCGGCACGCTTGGCGTGTATGTGTGGGTATGTGTGTGCGCGTGCATGTGCATGCGTGTGTGTGTGAGTATGCGTATACAGTATGTGTGTATACAGTATGTTTGTGTGGGTGTGTGTGTGCGGGTGCGCGTGTGTGTGTGTGCATGCGTGTGTGTGTGTGTGAGAGAGAGTGTGCGTATACAGTATGTGTGTGCGTATACAGTATGTTTGTGTGGGTGTGTGCCAAGACCCTGCTATGCCGCCCTGCTTAGCTCTGTACTCAGCTTTGACAGGTGTTTGAAAAGGAGACGTGACCTCAAACACAAAGCTGCCATGAATTGTACACTAATCTACCAGAGAGAAGCCCTCCAGCAGAAGCCCATGTGGGTAATGTTAACGTCCACCTTTCCCCGAACACTCATCTGTAAGTCAATGCCACCTAACAGCAAGCTTCTTCTACACACAGAGCCCAAAGCTGGCAACAGCAGCAAACGTTCGGTACCGTGCCAAAACGATGGAATGGTCTAGTCAAAGGTGATAATCCTTCGGGTCAGAGGTCACTTCACTCCCTAATTAACCCCTGTTCACAGGGCACTGTGTATGAAGGGTGCTGCTTGTGAGAGGTCGAAGGGAACTGACCCTGACAGACTCCGTCCGTCTCCTCGTGGCCCAGACTGCAGACGCAGAGTCCCAGGGGCACCAGCCAGTCCCCGTCCGCCCCGCAGTACAACTTGGGCGTGTCCCGTTCCTCTGCGTTCTCCACGCACGCACCCCTGACCTCCACCAGCGAGGAGGAGTCCACCCTCGGCACCGTGTCCGGGAACGCCGCCAGGTTCCGTAATGTTGAAGGACACCTCTTAGATGGACAGAGATAGAACACTGTTAGAACATCTTAGATGGACAGAGATAGAAGACTGTTAGAACATCTTAGATGGACAGAGATAGAACACTGTTAGAACATCTTAGATGGACAGAGATAGAACTCTGTTAGAACATGTAGTGTGGGGGGGGGGGGGGGGTAATGGAGGGCAGACCTTAAATCAAGACAAATAGCATGAAAAGCACAATACCTTGTAGAACACCTTAACAGAAACCAGAGCGATACATGCCCCCACATCCTGGAACGCAAGGTAGAAGCCCTTCCGGGTCACAGGGCCGACCTCTCTGACCTTAAATCAAATCAAATCAAACACTGAGAATATGGCATTGTGTTTTAGGTCAAATACACTATCACAGAACGCTGATACACATAGCAAGAGCAGCCGTGATTAAAAGAAGGCATTCAGCAGACAGCCATTAAACACGACTCGAATATACATTATTCCATCAGACTGACCTCGGTGTTAAGACGGAGAACGCGGTCGCCCAGGTCCGTCTGCGTGAAACTTTCATCCGCGGCGATGGTGTCCACCTTCAAATCAAATCAAAACGTATTGATGTGTCGTCGGAGGTACAGGCACAGTTTCAGACAAATGATACTTACTATCTCCTCTCCAAATGTGGAACAGCTATAGACGGTCAAAAATGTACACCCCCTGCAATGTTGGCTTTTTTTATTGATAAAAGGTCATCTGGTTCAAGAAATCACTCAAAGAATTTTATGCAATTAAAGTAATCAGAAATGCAATTTCCTTAAGCATTAAAACATTGCCATCACTGAGAACACCATTATCTCCATATTGTACAAGATCATTCTTGAGTATATGTTTGTCAAAAAAAACGAAGCTGAATCAAACATGGATCTTGCCACTAGAAACTGATCCAAAACACAGACAAAGCTTCAACAGGCTCAAAAAGAAGAAATGGAGGATTATGGGATGGCTGAGTCAAAGCCCAGATCTCAATCCTATCGAAATGCTGTGGGGGGACTTGAAGTGGGCCGTGCATGCAAGAAAGCCTTCGAACACGTCAGTTGAACAGTACTGTAAAGAAGCAAAAAGTCATCCAGTGGATGTAAGAGATTGATAGACAGTTACAAGAAACAGCCACAATAAGTTGTTTTGCAAAAGGGTGCAACACCAAGGGACAAATAAAAAATGTGTTTAATGTTTCAACTGAAAGTTTCTATTGTTTTTCTGTTAACATGATCTTTCAGTGTAAATGTTTTACTAAGTTATCTGTCAATAACTTTGAAATTAAGATTACATGTTTGTACTGTATGTCCAAAAATGGACAAAAACAAAGACTTCTAGGGGGTGAACTTGCTTTATCCCACGACTGCACTGTAATGTCCTATTTTCTTCTTGCAATATAAGAAAATGTCAATCCTCTTTATCAAATTAAACACTATTCATTCAGCATATTTCCCACAACAAATACATTTCAAGCTGATTTGTAGATTAGAGAGGGTGAGACATGGATAGAGATAGGACAGAAAGGGTGAGAGAGGGAGAGACGTGGATAGAGATAGGACAGAAAGGGTGAGAGAGGGAGAGACGTGGATAGAGATAGGACAGAAAGGGTGAGAGAGGGAGAGACGTGGATAGAGATAGGACAGAAAGGGTGAGAGAGGGAGAGACGTGGATAGAGATAGGACAGAAAGGGTGAGAGAGGGAGAGACGTGGATAGAGATAGGACAGAAAGGGTGAGAGAGGGAGAGACGTGGATAGAGATAGGACAGAAAGGGTGAGAGAGGGAGAGACGTGGATAGAGATAGGACAGAAAGGGTGAGAGAGGGAGAGACGTGGATAGAGATAGGACAGAAAGGGTGAGAGAGGGAGAGACGTGGATAGAGATAGGACAGAAAGGGTGAGAGAGGGAGAGACGTGGATAGAGATAGGACAGAAAGGGTGAGAGAGGGAGAGACGTGGATAGAGATAGGACAGAAAGGGTGAGACAGGAAGAAAGAGAGCAAGGGAGATCATAAATAATATGGCTAAAGCACCTTTCGAAAGACACCAAAGGCAGAAAAAACATTTAGTATTTAGCTTTTTTCCAAAGAGCACTAAAACTAGACCTTGGCGTAGTCGGCGGGAAGGAAGCGTGTGGTGGCGGAGTGTGGCTGGTCCGTCTCCAGGTAGAAAAGGTTAAACGTCTCCTTGCAGGTGCCAGACACCCAGGGAATCGAGTTACAGTCTCTCAGCGTGAACCGCAGCTCCACAAACACCTAAAGGTCAGACCATGAACGCTGTTACTACACAACGACACACCTGGAGGTGCGCAAGACAAGCCTCAGGACCAGTGATCTCTACGTTATTTAAATTTTGAAGCGCTGGTTACGAAGATTTGTGCTCCCCCAAACTAAACAAAATGAGTTCATCCAAACGCCAACAGAAAACATATTTAGTTGTTAGAATAGAGCTAGTTTAGCTCTTGCAGTGGACCTCAACTAATCAGTACAACCACTGGACAAGGAGGCAGTAAATTGGATTTTGGAAATAGTGTATGAGACTCATGCTGGAATTGAGTCAACAAGTTGCTATCCTGCTGGAGCAAACAAATAGGGTGCTATGTGAGATTTACCCATTAGAATAACATACAAACTGTAGCTTCTGACTGAACCATCAGAATAACATATTGACATATACCTTCTGTGCGGCCTGGCGCTGGATCCAGTTGGACCTCAGCCAGTTGTTCTGGTTGGGTTCCATGACATTGCACACCTGGAACGTGTGGATGGGACGGTTCTGTTCATCCATCTCTGTTATAGCGTCCCACTGGTGGGTGGAAGGAAGGAAGGGCAAGAAAAGAGGAAAATTAAAGACACCCAGAAAAGAGTAGGAAAAGAGAGTGGGGAAAGAGAGTGGGAAAACAAAGAGGGGAAACAGATTGGGAAAATAGAGTGAGAAAACAGAGTAAGAAAACACAGTAGGAAAAGAAGAAAGGAGTAAAAAGTTGAAAGGAGGAAAAGTTGAAGAAAGGTAAATAAATGTTCAAGGAAGAAGAGAGGAGAGAGAAGTTACTAAATTAGTTAAAAACAACAAACCTGACATCATACATGTGATTTTGGGGCAGTATGATGTCAAACACATTTCACGGGCCGGTTGTTTTTTTATGACTTGGTAAGTTTCTACGGGACGACGTGATGTGTAGGGGCCGTGATAAGGTGTGTCCCCTCCTCTGCTGAGGACACCCGAGGACTAAACACCACAGATAAGACAGGTGAAAGTGTGGAGGTCAGAGACATGGCTGGGTGGTGCCAGAACAACGTGTTCCATCAACACCAGCAGGACGCAGGAACGTATCGTGGAACATCTACGCTGACGAGACCGTGGCGGAACAGGTGGAGAGAGTGAAATGCCTCTGTGTGCACATCCACCACAACTGAACGTGGTCCACACAAATCCAGACGGTTGTGAAGAAAGATAGCACCCCGTTCCAGTGCAATGCTGGGTCAATGCCCGGTCAAACTCCAGAGGTTGGTTGGTTGCTCTCAGTAAAGGTGGCCCTAAGAACGCAGTAAGTTCAGTAACAGTCCAGTTGTAGCCCCAGGGTTCACCTTCTTCTCCCCAAACCATACTCCTCCCTGCATGTGGTGACAAGACACATTCGTGTCCTCCCTCACCCATTTCAGTTCTTAAAATACATTTTTAGTTGTCTAAAACACAATTTGGTGTGTTTTAAATATCTTACGTGCAAATTTGTATGTCTTTATCCATGGGATGCGGCTTTCAAAAAACGAACACGTATTTAAGGACTAGTTTACGGTCTCTAGACTCTGATGTAAATGGTAACTCGGATGACAGACTGGATTTGCTGAACTATTGACAATACTGCTATCACTACATTTCCATCATGGTGAACTATTTTCATATTTTTGTTCCTGACCACTAAATGTGCTGTGCTTGGGCTGAGCTTCAATCTCTTAAATGCCCCCAAGAATGCCTCCGCCGCAGACTCTAACACTCAGAAAGTATTAGATTTAATCTAAAATCTTTAATCTCGGTCTAACTGTCCTCTGGCACTCGTTGTTGGGATGCAACGACAGCGGTGCGAGGAAAGAGAGGCGAGGACCGGGTTGTTTATGGAGGGGGGAGGGGGGATTCTAAATGTCATCAAAGCAGGAAGCCGTGGTATCGCAGCAGCGTTTCCCCCACCGCCCGCTGCGTTGAAAGGAAAAGGTGTATCGTTCAGTGAATGCCGTGAGACAGGAGAGAAGATATTGGCAAAGCCTGTGATGGATGAAGCACACCTCAGCGGGCGAGAGGCCACGGTGCAGGAGGGAGAAAGGCAGGGGACAAAGAAACCCAAAGGTACACCAGATGACAAGGATGAAGTAGAAAAGGGACGAGGAGAGGGTGACAGGAGATGAGGAAAACGGGGACAAATATGGTTGACGTAATGACTGATGACACATCGGGTCCCTGATCCACGCAGGTGAACGCTCGTATCTGTTCTGCACCACCTGCGGTCAGTGTGGTCGGACAGGGTTGCCTTGTCCTGTCACGCTCCATGACTCCTTATGGTGGGGTGAGAGGCCACACCTGGCAGGTGAGGGCGTCCTGGTTGGGCAACCAGTGTGACAGCGAGCCGGACGGCTTGGCGACATGCGCCTCAGAAGACACGACTCAATCTTCGACTCTGCGAGCCATTCAGGGGAGGTTGCTATGAGGCAAGGTCATAATCGGGAGGGGAGAAAGAAATCTAAACACCAGGGATGATATCTGATCCCTGTCTGACCCTGAACACAGACATATACCTACAGACACAGACACACAGATACAGACATATTCATACAGAGACACACAGACATATACCTACAGACACGGACATGAGTTACTGTGCCTGTGTGACCTGAAATGTGCATAATCAAACACGTGGACATTTGTCTACATTAGGAACCACACAGCATGAGTGAAACATACAGTACCAAAGTCTCCTGCAGTTACCTACGACCTTCATAAATATACCCAAGTGATTAGACTATTCGTTTGAAATTAAAGACCTTCTCCTCGACAGTGTTCACTTTCATAATTGCATTGAAATTGAACCTATCACAAATACAGCATAACAACAGATGAAATACATGTTGTATAATAGTCTTTGCTGGGGAAGATGGGTTGAAAGGGCGAAGGGAAGCGAACAATGAATAATTATGTAATCAGAGATGGCAAATTAGGAATAGGGTGTGCTATTCCATTGTATTTATCTAAGTAATTATAATCACAAAATGGTTTGTCTACTTAATAAATTGAGTTATACATGGAGAGTGTGCAGAATTTACAATGACAAGACAAACAGGAACAGATTCACATGAGGCATTTGCATTCCTACAAGATCAGAACGAAATAACTACTTCCATGGCAAGAAGAAACAAATAGAAACCTGAAAAGATTATTCTTCTGATTATATGCCTGAGCCTCTTGGGACAAAAAAGTCAGAATGTCACATGCTGACAAGATGTTAAGCAACAGAATGTTGAGTGCTGAGAAGTTGTTAAGCTGCAGAAAGTTAGGGCACTGAGAAAGTGTTAAGGAGCAGAAAGTCATAATGCAAGGAAGATGTTGATTTAAGGAGCAGAAAGCCATGTTGTGAGAAGGTGTTAATGAGCAGAATGTCATGTGGTGGGAAGGTGTTAATGAGCAGAATGTCATGTGGTGGGAAGGTGTTAAGGAGCTGTAAGTCATTTGGTGGGAAGGTGTTAAGGAGCAGAAAGTCATGTGGTGGGAAGGTGTTAAGGAGCAGAAAGTCATGTGGTGGGAAGGTTTTAAGGAGCAGAAAGTCATGTGGTGGGAAGGTGTTAAGGAGCAGAAAGTTATGTGGTGGGAAGGTTTTAAGTTAATGAGCAGAAAGTCATGTGGTGGGAAGGTTTTAAGTTAATGAGCAGAAAGTCATGTGGTGGGAAGGTTTTAAGTTAATGAGCAGAAAGTCACCATGGACAATTTCACTACTGCAATGTCATTGGCAAATTGCTTTCATCTCCAACCCTCCAAAAAAAAAAAAAAAAAAAAGCCAACAACAAGCCCAGTTGGAAACATGAACAAAGTGAGACGGGAGATCCCTCCACAAACAGCAACGCGTCCGCTCAGCCACTGTGTTCGACGACAGGCCAAGGAAGACGACACCCTTTGCCACGGCAGAACAGAGTGATTCATGAACACCGGGCCTCTGGAACAACGAGGAGAACACCGGAGACAATTACACTCCTCAGCACAATTACACTCCTCAGCACAACTACACTCCTCAGCACAATTACACTCCTCAGCACACCAACATGACACACACTAACAGACATCAATTTAGCCAAAGCAATGCCAGGGATTATTTCCTTCTGTATCACATGGAGTGTTTTACAGAGAGGTTCCTTGTTATTCAGTATTATCCTAACTATGGTGTGGATGTTTTGGTTCGGACCGCAGTACACCTGAGAGGAGGAACTCAATACTGGCTTGTGGCCGTGTCCTGCAACATGCTTGACGGGCCTCCTGTCAAAACACGCGTGTTCTCCAAGCAGTGCTTGACGAGCAGCAGCACGAGGACAGACTGAGTCATACGTGAGAGATGTGAGCGCCAACACTGCGGCAAAAGATTCTACCTGAGCTGCAGCCAAATGGCACACTGATTCCTGCCGCACATCTCTCTGGGAAGAGACCCGGACAGTGTCTGTTAACCACCAGCCCTGCTAACCACCAGCCCTAGTAACCACCAGCCCTAGTAACCACCAGCCCTAGTAACCACCAGCCCTGTTAACCACCAGCCCTAGTAACCACCAGCCCTGTTAACCACCAGCCCTAGTAACCACCAGCCCTGTTAACCACCAGCCCTGTTAACCACCAGCCCTAGTAAGCACCAGCCCTGTTAACCACCAAGCCTGTTAAACACCAGCCCTGTTAACCACCAGCCCTAGTAACCACCAGCCCTGTTAACCACCAGCCCTGTTAACCACCAGCCCTGCTAACCACCAGCCCTAGTAACCACCAGCCCTGTTAACCACCAAGCCTGTTAAACACCAGCCCTGTTAACCACCAGCCCTAGTAACCACCAGCCCTAGTAACCACCAGCCCTGTTAACCACCAGCCCTGCTAACCACCAGCCCTAGTAACCACCAGCCCTGTTAACCACCAGCCCTAGTAAGCACCAGCCCTGTTAACCACCAGCCCTAGTAACCACCAGCCTTGTTAACCACCAGCCCTGCTAACCACCAGCCCTAGTAAGCACCAGCCCTATTAACCACCAACCCTGTTAAACACCAGCCCTGTTAACCACCAGCCCTAGTAACCACCAGCCCTAGTAACCACCAGCCCTGTTAACCACCAGCCCTGCTAACCACCAGCCCTAGTAACCACCAGCCCTGTTAACCACCAGCCCTGCTAACCACCAGCCCTAGTAACCACCAGCCCTGTTAACCACCAGCCCTAGTAACCACCAGCCCTGTTAACCACCAGCCCTGTTAACCACCAGCCCTAGTAAGCACCAGCCCTGTTAACCACCAACCCTGTTAAACACCAGCCCTGTTAACCACCAGCCCTAGTAACCACCAGCCCTAGTAACCACCAGCCTTGTTAACCACCAGCCCTGCTAACCACCAGCCCTAGTAACCACCAGCCCTGTTAACCACCAGCCCTAGTAACCACCAGCCCTGTTAACCACCAGCCCTGTTAACCACCAGCCCTAGTAACCACCAGCCCTGTTAACCACCAGCCATAGTAAGCACCAGCCCTGTTAACCACCAACCCTGTTAAACACCAGCCCTAGTAACCACCAGCCCTAGTAACCACCAGCCCTGTTAACCACCAGCCCTGCTAACCACCAGCCCTAGTAACCACCAGCCCTGTTAACCACCAGCCCTGCTAACCACCAGCCCTGTTAACCACCAGCCCTGTTAACCACCAGCCCTGCTAACCACCAGCCCTAGTAACCACCAGCCCTGTTAACCACCAGCCCTGTTAACCACCAGCCCTAGTAACCACCAGCCCTGTTAACCACCAGCCCTGCTAACCACCAGCCCTAGTAACCACCAGCCCTGTTAACCACCAGCCCTAGTAACCACCAGCCCTAGTAACCACCAGCCCTAGTAACCACCAGCCCTAGTAACCACCAGGCTTGTTAAACACCAGCCCTAGTAACCACCAGCCCTGTTAACCACCAACCCTGTTAAACACCAGCCCTGTTAACCACCAGCCCTAGTAACCACCAGCCCTAGTAACCACCAGCCCTAGTAACCACCAGCCCTGTTAGCCACCAACCCTGTTAAACACCAGCCCTGTTAACTACCAGCCCTAGTAACCACCAGCCCTAGTAACCACCAGCCCTGTTAACCACCAGCCCTGTTAAGCACCAGCCCTAGTAACCACCAGCCCTAGTAACCACCAGCCCTGTTAACCACCAACCCTGTTAAACACCAGCCCTGTTAACCACAAGCCCTAGTAAGCACCAGCCCTGTTAACCACCAGCCCTAGTAACCACAAGCCCTAGTAAGCACCAGCCCTAGTAACCACCAACCCTGTTAAGCACCAGCCCTCATAAGCACTTAGGTTGTAAATGTAACCAACAATAAACTACATGTATATTACATTTCCATTGTCAGTCAAACTTGAATTATTGGCACATTGTTATCACTCTTTATACGGCTAATAATATAACATTTTAAATACTTTGATCCTGTGAGGAACAGATTGGAATTGAATTGAGAGAGAAAACATCAGGAAAAAAGAGAAAGAAAAAGAGAGCATGAGATAGAGGGAGAGAAAGAAACGGAGAGGTACAGAGAAAACCAGAGTGAAACAGAGAGGGAGGGAGGGATAAATAGAGCAAGTGAGATACAAGAAGAAAGAGGGAGGGAGAGAAATAAGGAGAGCAACATAGCGGGAGAGAAACAGATAGATGGAGAGATAAAGAAACAGCCAGGAGAGACAGAGGGAGGGAGAGAGAAAGATAGAGGGGGAGAGACAGTGAAGGAGAGAGATACAGAGTGAGATAGGAGGAGGTGAAAGGTTTGGGCTAACCTGCTGAGATCCGGATCTTATTCTCCTCTATCCATAGAGAGGGCTGATTGAATTCACCCCCAGACACTCAGACTACTTCTGGGATGTTTGAATCATTTTGGACATTACTTTTTATTTTATTTTTCCACTTGCTTTGGCACCAGAACCGTGCACAGACCTTTGGAGAGGCATGTGCGTGGAAAAAAAAAAAATTGGTGGAATTGTCGTCTTACACGGACAGACGACGTGTCGGAGTGCGTGATGCACGCAAAAAAAAAAAGGGATGACGCATACCTGTCGGAGTGGCTGACGCGCGTAAAGACGGATGACGCATGCTCATGGGTGTGCATAACGCATTTCACAGAGACGGAGGGGCACATGCCAACTGGAAAGGACACTATATAGCAAAGGGGCATGTGCTCGACAGGTTGAGCCTTAACCCAGCATGTGACTGTTTGGCACTGTTAACCAATGTCCCCCATGCCAGTAAAGCCCTTGAAATTAAATTGAGAGTCCTCACTATGTAGCATCATTCAGATAAACAAGAGGAATGAGTATTAGATAACAGTATTAATATCCTGTGTCTCTGTGTCTTTATGAAACTAATAACTTCCCTCATTCTCATCTTCTCTCCCTTCCCCTCTCTCTTCTTTGTCTCTTGTTCCATTGTGGGCTGTTTTTGAAACACAGATTAGTCCAAGTCCTGGGTGCATGAGCTGGAATCATACTTTACAAAACAACTACAGAACAGGTGCATGAGCTAGAATCATACTTTACAAAACAACTACAGAACAGGTGCATGAGCTGGGATCATACTTTACAAAACAACTACAGAACAGGAGCATGAGCTGGAATCATACTTTACAATACAACTACAGAACAGGTACATGAGCTGGAATTATACTTTAAAAAACAACTACAGAACAGGTGCATGAGCTGGAATCATAATTTACAATACAACTAAAGAACGGGTGCATGAGCGGGCATCATACTTTACAATACAACTAGAGAACGGGTGCATGAGCGGGCATCATACTTTACAATACAACTAGAGAACGGGTGCATGAGCTGGGATCATACCTTAAAAAACTATCATACTTCACAATGCAACTACAGAACGGGTGCATGAGCTGCCATCATACCAAAACAATACCAGTACCAAAACAACACCAGTTCCAAAAAAAACACCAGTACCAAAACAACACCAGTACCAAAACAACATCTGTGTTTCTTCTCCCAAAACAATAAACTGGACATTATTTAGGAGAGTTGATTATGCATTAAATATGCAAATTAGGTTTTAGAGATGAATCAACTTGCTGTGCTGCATTATATGGAGATATTTGTATGTCTTTGTATGTGTGTGTTTGTATATTGTGTATGTGCGTGTGTGTATGTATGTGTGTGTTTGTATGTGTGTGTATGTATGTGTGTGTTTGAATGTGTGTGTTTGTGTGTGTGTGTGTGTGTGTGTGTGTATATGTATGTGTGTATGAAGCGTCTCAGGATCATACAGAACACCAGACCAGATTTGATCATTTGAAGTTGTGACATTACTGCCTAAAAAACGAAGAAAATTACACAAGAATCACATTTGGAGATGTGCAGAAGTTAGCCGAATCTTGGGTTTATCAAGTCAACAAAATGCAATCAGACAACCTCCATGCCAACAAGACCTTTGAAAGTCTTGGGCAGAAGACAACCTCAACTCTCAAGAAGGCAGTTCTAATTCAATTCCAATGACGTGCAGCAAACTCCAGACGCTGACGATAATGTCCTAATGTAGATCCGCAGTCAACTAGGCTGAGTTAATCTTGGCCTATATGCTGCCCTTCAGGCCACTGATGGAGACATGGATTACCCATGACTATCCACTATTCCAGCTGCTCTCTCTCATTATAGACTATGTTTTTTCATAGTCTAAATGCTCATCTCCTAAATTGATTTCACCTCATTATAGTTCCCTGTCTTTTGTATTCCATGCAGTCGGTGTCACTTGTCCATTCAAGCTTGACATTGTTGTCATCTGTCACCCAGCAGGGGCCCCTGGGGACCTCCTCACTGAGCTTGACACCATGATAAGTTCCTCTCAGCCCCTCCCTCCAAACCCTCCATCTCAGCCCCTCTCTCCAGCCCCTACCCCCAGCACCTCCCTCCAAACCCTCCATCTCAGCCCCTCTCTCCAGCCCCTACCCCCAGCACCTCCCTCCAACACCTCCCTCTCAGCCCCTCTCTCCAGCCCCTACCCCCAGCACCTCCCTCCAACACCTCCATCTCAGCCCCTCCCTTTCAGCCGCTCACTCTCAGCCCCTCTCTCCAGCCCCTACCCCCAGCACCTCCCTCCAACACCTCCCTCTCAGCCCCTCTCTCTCAGCATTGATGTTCACATGCCATTGTTTTATTTGGTCTTGCTTTTCCAAATTACTCTCTCCTACTCAATCCGAGCATCTATCCCATCTGCTAAATCCTTCTCTCTTTTCGAGAGCAGCTTCCATACTTATGAGAAACAATATCACAGATTCCCAATGTGTTACATTACCTACCACATCATGTATACATTGTGGCTCAAACAGTGGACTACCAAAGAGAAACAGGGGATGAAAATGTTTTTCTGAAAGGCATCCACTGTGGTTTCCAAAGGAAGTTGACCTAAAATTAATAAAAAATGACTTAAAGGATTAACCATGAATATCCAACAAAAAAATAAATGCCCACACCTATTTAGCATAGGGAGTCAAATTAAAGGTTATTTATTCTGAAAGACCGCCATGGGGTTGTTGCTCTTTCAAAATCTATCAGTACAAATGAAGCATTCAAAATCCTAATGCCTACAGAGGTAACAACCACAGATGAGACCAGCACAAGTGAGATTATCTATCAACAATTTATAATCTATCTAGAAGATATCTTGCGACTAGAAAACTCAGTTAACTTTAAATGTAGAAAAAAAGCATTTAAATGACTTATAACACCTTTCAAAGAACTAAAGCCGGTAGGTTTGTATGTTGAAGATAGGTTTAGTCCATGTGTAGATTAGATCGATATTATGTTTTGACATTTGGGATTATGGTTAGGGTTTGGGTAAAAAGATTTTGAAAACGTAAAACATGTCTGAGTTAATTTGTTATCGAAAAACCAACTGAGATAAACCTCAATTGGAAGAAATTCCATTGGTTCTCATGTCGACTAGATAAACTGCTGATTATTGTGTGTGTGTGTGTGTGTGGGTGTGTGTGTGTGTGCGTGTGTGAGAGAGAGATTGCACTGCCCTCCAGGGATCTTCGTCTCTCCCTTTTAGGAGACACAAATCTGGTTAAGTGGGGTGGAGGAAGAGGAAGAGAAGGAAGACTGGGGACTAGTAGGAGGAAGAAACGAAGGAGGGGGGTGGAGGAAGAGTGGGAGGAAGAGGAGAGGGTGAGGAAGAGGGACGAGGAAGAGTGCAGGAGGAAGAGGGACGAGGAAGAGTGGGAGGGAGTGACCGCGGAGGTTGGAGGAGGCAGTGTAGGACGTCGCGAATGAGGAAGAGAGAAAAGGAAGAAGAGGAGGGGAGGAGGAAGAGGAGGCCGGCATCGAGAAGGGTTGTCCTGGAAAGACTGGGGTGATAATTTAGGGTGGCAGAATTTAGTTCTTTAATCTACATCACTCAAGAATCGAGAAAGCAATAAAGGCCGCTTGATGGAGACTCAGTGTAAATGTCACAGTGTAGGTAGACAGGCAACCTCTGGGACATCATGGACACACTGAATTATTATTACTTTACAGAGGTCTGTCTGTCCCAAACGCCCTACCGCGGTCTACACAAGGGCACTGCACAGGGAAGAGGGTGTCGTTATGGACGCCCCCTGGGGGTCTGAACAGCAAAACTCAGGGAAACTGACATATTCCACCTCTTCTTCACAAATAAAGCACATCATAAAAATCTACCCGGCAGAAGACGAGAGACATCGGTCATAGTCAACACCACATCAGATGGGCGCATAAGACTCGGGGGGGGGCAAAGAGAGAGGGAGAGAATAACAGAGAGAGTGGGAGATAGGGGAAAGAGAATGACAGAGAGAGTGGGAGATAGGGGAGAGAGAATGACAGAGAGAGTGGGAGATAGGGGAGAGAGAATGACAGAGAGAGTGGGAGATAGGGGAGAGAGAATGACAGAGAGGGCGGGGCAGAGAGAATGACAGGGGGGCGGGGCAGAGAGAATGACAGAGAGGGCGGGGCAGAGAGAATGACGGGGGGGGCAGAGAGAATGACAGGGGGGGGGTGAAAGGGTGTACAAATGACACCTCTGTAGTTATGAGACTCATTATTGATTTGTTGTAGAGGTGGGTGTTCCCATGAGTTGTTGTCTCTTCTTTCCGAAAGGTCTGCACCGATACACCAGCAGTCTCCCTGAGACACCTTGATGGAGCTGACAGTGTGTGTGTGTGTGTGTGTGTGTGTGTCCTTTTGCCCTTTAAACATGTCTCTGTATTGGCTCACACCGATGCGGCTCAAAGCCAATAGAACACCTTAGGCCTTCAGGGGTCCCCAAGTCCCGCCCACTACGCTTCCCGATCGGCTGGCAGGCATTTTCCAAGATTATACGGAAATTACTGTTGTGTTGCTCATCTGACATGAGATACTCATTAAATATTTATAAAAAAATGACGCCACGCTGTCTTTAAACAAAGACGTCACGCTGCGAAAACATTTGCTCTGTTCCACCAAATGTTTTTGAAGGGCCAGATGGTCCTGCGTGCTTCAGAAGTCACATTTTAAGTTGGTGAAGGCGTATTTACGTGAGAATGTTATCAACTAGCAGATGGCAGGACTGTAGGAGAGGTTTCAGTACGCCTCAGTATTTGGGTGCAGAACGGACCTTCCACTGGTTCAGTCCGCAGAATCAAAATGTTCTTCCGACCCTCCAACCAGTTATTCCTAAATGGACCTCCAACGTTTCTCTAGAGATCCTTTAATAATACTGTTCTGATCTAGATTACTGAAGAGTGTGTTGTTGCGAGTCCTTTTCCAGACAAACAAAATAACTTGACAGCATAAGGGGTACGCTCACCTCACCCACCACCGACGTGTAGAGATCACACAGGCGACTTCTGTGCAAGCCACCCCCCACATGTCAGGAGGGGAGGTAGCATTTGTGCCAAACAGGGTTAGGGTTGGATGAGAAGGTGGACTGAAATGGAACGAGGCCTTGTCTTTGTTTTGTCGTCTCAGTTTTAGGACTTTCTGAAAAATATTTAAGAAACCCTTTGTTTTTATTTTTACACTATTTGCGAAGGGGGCGAGTGATGTCGGCTGCACCCCTGGCAGGTCTGGGGTACAGGCTGTGCCCTAAATCGAGAAGTGGAAGAACAAAAAGTGAGCGCATGACGGGAGTGACCAGGGGGTGGGTGATAATGGACCACATAACACATAATAAAGAATTACACCATTGCATTTGCATAGTTGGATATTAGGACAAAAGAGGAGCTGGCAGAATTTGTACACAGGGAATATTTGTACACAGGGAACAGTTGCCTTCTATCAGCGAATTTCCCAATATTCTACGTCACCTTCCCTGACTGAAGAGTGAACATGATCTTTTAATAACAAGTAATAAGAATGACCTGTACTTGCACACAGACAAACACAAATCAGAATCTTTGGTGTGGAGTTGTGTAAAGTAATTGTACAAGTATAAGGACCAAAATCCTTGGCACAATGTTTTGGCAGCTTACAAACACATTCAAGTCTTTGGTTTTCTATCGATGTTGTCCCCAAGTTCTATTTAAAACATTGTGAAGGGCCTGTTTCAGATGCTGAATTTCTGCCTGCTGGTTACCATTTCATGACCATTTCACACACTCAATAAACCATCAGTCCTCTCAGGCTACATTTAGGCATACTCCTAGTGTGCATATTCCTTCCAAATTAAATTTATTTCGGACCTGACAGCAGTAGCCAGACTAACTGAAAAGTTTATCAAATGTTTTCCATTCATCAGGAGCTCCCCCGCTTCCTGTGGCCCCTCCCAAGGTTCATTCACTCATCACAGCAACACAACACTCAGTGAAGTAGCAGGAACTGAAGGAAACCAGCCCAAATCAAAATGGAATTCCAGGAGGACTTTGTCATGTTCCTTCATTAGTGTTTGAAAAACCAGTGCATTAGAGCACATCCCACCAACAGAACTCACACAGTACCTGCCTCCTGCTGAATCTTCATTCCTCTCAGGCAGTCCCTCTGTTAGGTTTTCAACAAAATATGAGTTCTGCTCTTTTATGATAAGATTCACAAGCTGGAGATCAAGCTGAAATGTAACGATGGACGATAAGCGTGAATTAACATTAGCTAGACGGTTAGGCTAAAAGTCTATGAAGTTTTATAAGTGTTTATAAAGAGCAGGAAGGGTATATTATGTAGGAAGGGTAAATTAAAAGGGGTATTATACGATGAATTAACAGACGTAGGGGGAAAAAGCTGTAATATAACCTCCAAATCAGTGAGACTGAACAGAACCCCTTTGATCACTGGTTAGTTATGAATTCTCTTCACCTGGTCATTTAGATCTTAATTAGGAACTTTTCTAGCCTAGTGAACACAGCAGAGGACTTTTATTTTGTACTGTTTCCACCTCTGCACCCGTAGGTGCTATGTCTCTTCCAGGGCACTATAATGAGATAAACGAGCCCCATCTTCACAATGGTATGATGGAGGAAACACTTACCCCATTCACTGGATAGGTCCTCCAGTCCAGCTCTCCTAGGACCGCTGTTGTGTCCAACAACACCACTGGGGAGAGAGAGAGAGAAAGAGACAGAGTGAGAAAGATAGAGAGAAAGAGGGAGTACTGTATGTCTATAAACACTGTATGGCTAAAAGCACAGTATGACTAAAAACACTGTATGGCTATAATCACTGTATGACTAAACGGACTGTGTATCTGAAAGCACTGTATGGCCAAAAGCACTGTACAACTAAAAGCACTGTATGGCTAAAAGCACTGTATGGTTACAAGCACTGTATGACTAAAAGCAGTATATAAATTAAAGCAATGTATGGCTAAAAGCAGTGTAAGGCTGAAAGCACTGTATGACTAAAAGTGATGTATGGGTCAAAGCACTGTATGGTTCAAATCACTATATAATTAAAAGCACTGTACAGCTAAAAGCACTGTAAAGCTGAAAGGACTGTATGACTAAAAGCACTGTATGGCTAAAATCACTGCATGGTCAATAACATTGTATAGCTAAAAGCACTGTAAGGTGAAAAGCACGGTATGACTAAAATCATTGTAAAATGCACTGTATGCCTAGAAGCACTGTACGACTAAAAGCACTGTACGGCTAAAAGCACTGTACGGCTAAAAGCACTGTTCAGCTAAAACCACTGTATGGTTAAATGCACAGCATAGCTAAACACTATATAGCTAAAAGCACTGTATGACTAAAAGCACTGCTCGGCTAAAAGCACTGTTCAGCTAAAAGCACTGCTCAGCTAAAAGCACTGCAAAGGTAGAAACCACGTCAAACCTAGGTAGGAGTGAATTTGATTGAAATTCCAGTCAATTCAAGAGATATGCAAAATAATCTAATGCTATTCAACTGAGGAAATGTAATTTTTGTCAAAGTTTGGTTAATGCAGGAAATTAGCAGGAATTCTAACAACCTCAGCCAACTTAAATTACCCCAATCCTATCAGCAAGCACAACAGAAAAAAACAAGAAATAAAGGCCAACATTTGTACTAGTTCAATTCAGGCACCGATGCAACATATTCACCACTTTAAAACATCATCATCATCAATCAATATTTGAACGCTGCATTTCGTTCCTGACCCTGAAACCTTGAATGCCACATTGGTTTTGACACACCATTTCACAGCGCTGATTGAGACTTGTTCTGTATTTCTGAACACAGTGAATGTGAAGTGTCCCGGAAATAATGTGAGCCGTTCTGAAATAACACGGAGCCAGAGTCCAGTCAAGTGGTTTTCATTAAGAACAGGGACAGAGCTGTTACATAAACATGGCTTGATACTGACATGAACGGAAGTTCATGTGGTTAACTGTAGACTCTCAACTCAACTCCAACTCCTTCACTGTACAAACAGTAGATATTTTCCAGACCTGGATACATTTATAATAGTCTTCGATCTGTTGTGATCCTGGTTTTACAGACATTGCTACCCACATGCGTTAGGTTCAGGGTAAAACATACTCTTGGGATAAGTGCTATAACTCAGATTTGTTTTTAATTTAGGCATTAAGGTATTAGGGGTTAGGTTTAGGGTTAGGTAAGGGTTAAGGGATTGAGAAAATTGGGAATATTTGATCTGCTGAAGGACAGACATCAAATGTATGTGTTTGTTGGTGTGTTTGTGTTTGTTTGTGTCTGTGTGTATGTGTGGTTGTATACTACAATACCAAGGCTAAATGCAGTAACTCCAAATTTAGCAAACAAAAAACAGACTTTATTATAATAGCCAGAGCCTGGTTTCCCAACAGCTTTGAAATGTAGGTTCACAAGTGTTTTAATGATGGATCTTTCCTGTAACAGCAGAAGACATAGTGTGCATTTCCCCAAATCCCACAATGATGGGATATTACATAAGTACGTTGTTAGACCATATACTGATACCAACAGGGTAAAAAGAAAGTCAGTGATGCTCTCGGGGTTCCACTTTCTCCTTTCTAACCGAAGGAAACTCCTAACAATGAACTTCAACTTTTAGGTCCCTGACACATGAATAACCTTCTTGATCTGAATATATCAGTAACAGAAGTAACAGAAGAGCAGTCTCAATAGAAGATAACATACTTGTCAGATGTTAAAGTTATTTATTGATTTAGTTACTGCTTGTTGCATTTGTATGTCAGTATGGTCAGAACCCCTTAACCCAGTTGATCCATGGATTCTGGTCAGAACCCCTTAACCCAGTTGACACGTGGATTCTGGTCAGAACCACTTAACCCATTTGACACGTGGATTCTGGTCAGAACCCCTTAACCCAGTTGACACGTGGATCTTGGTCAGAACCCCTTAATCCAGCTGAGATGTGGATCTTGGCCAGAACCCCTTAACCCAGCTGACATGTGGATCTTGGTCAGAACCCCTTAACCCAGCTGACATGTGGATCTTGGTCAGAACCCCTTAACCCAGCTGACATGTGGATCTTGGTCAGAACCCCTTAACCCAGCTGACATGTGGATCTTGGTCAGAACCCCTTAACCCAGCTGACATGAGGATCTTGGTCAGAACCCCTTAACCCAGCTGATATCTTGATAACTTTCTTTGCTTCCCTACTACCCTTCATAACGTGAAAACAGTTAATTACAGAATCTTTTCCGTCCTTGCTTTTTTCTACTTCCCTTTCTCCCTCTCATTCGAATTCACACACCCTGTTTTGAGAGAGTATGAAGGGTAGAGGCAGACAGGGAGAGGGACAGAAACAGAGTGAGACAGACAGAGCTATAGTTAAGTCAGATCCTTTCTCGGCACTTCTCAGATTTATTATTATTGATATTTTTAGTATTTATTCTAAAATGTATCCAATTTTGGCCAGATCTGACACCTGAAGCACTTTATTTGTCTTTTTCCATCAATATGTTTGCTTTGCACTTTAAAAATTATACTGAATATCTAACCTCAGCGTCACCTGACTAGATTGTGAAAGTTTTAGCTTTGTATTGTCTGCTATCCGCACTACTGATGTGATTGAATCGATCACAACGATTTAGTCCTGTCGCTGAGTCAAGCTACCGGAGCAGGTGAAAAGACCTGCTTGCAATTATTTATTTATCCATTTTTCTTGATTTCCACTTGCTTGGCAATATAAACAAATCTCCCATGTCAATAAAATCCCAAAGAATTGTATTTAATTGAGTGAGAAAGACAGCGAGAGAAAGAGAAAATGAAAACAAGAGAGGGAGGGAGATGTAGAGAGAGCTTCTGCATCTGAAATGTCATCCATTGTTCACTATTATCCAAGGAGCCATGGTCAAGTATAGTGTGCAATGGAAAGGAAAGGGTGCCCTCTGGGAAGTAGACAAGAAAGAGGAAGTTCTAAATGAAGAGAAGATTAGGAGCCGAGACAGTAATGATATTGACAGAATTTTACTAAAGAGTAGAGTATCTGTACAATTATAGGCAGAGAGCGAAACATTTGTATGTATACACTGACAGAGAGACAGATAGGGAGAGGTAGGGAGAACAACAACAAAACCCTAAATGATGAATGATAATGTTGCATGAAAATAATGTATTTTAATGTTGTATGATTATAATGTATGATAATAACGTATAATAATGTATGATAATAATGTATGATAATGTTGTATGATAATAATGTATATAATAATGTAGGATAATAATGAATGTTAATGTTGTATGATAATAATGCATGTTTATGTTGAATGATAATAATTTATTATTGTTTGCTTTTAGCGAAAATGTATGTCAATTCTAACAATAACCCAATTAGTAAGTTTTACCCTTACCCTAACCCCTAACTCAGAAATAGACATTCCTTGTGGGGAAGGGCTGAAATTCCTTGTCACCACAAACATGTATAGTAAAACCAGGATCCCAGCATTGTAATCTGTGTAAATTGTAACTCAAAACCCAGAGTACCAAGAGTTAAGGAATAATGGACTACAGTAACACACACACTCTAAGAAATACACACTCTCTGAAGTACACAAACACTCAGAAACACACACTCTCAGAAACGCACACACTTTCAGAAACAGACTCTCAGAGAAACATATACACATTCTCAAAAACACACTCACAAACATGCAGTCTCCAAAACAAAATCACAAACACAGACTTTTAGGCAAATGAACACAAACACACTCACAAACACACACACACACAGACACACAATCAGTGACACTCTGACACATACAGTGGGGAGAACAAGTATTTGTTACACTGCCGATTTTGCAGGTGTTCCTACTTACAAACCATGTAGAGGTCTGTAATTTTTATCATTGGTACACTTCAACTGTGAGAGACTGAATCTAAAACAAAAATCCAGAAAATCACATTGTATGATTTTTAAATAATTAATTAGCATTTTATTGCATGATATAAGTATTTGATCACCTACCAATGAGTAAGAATTCCGGCTCTCACAAACCTGTTCGTTTTTTTTTAAGAAGCCCTCCTGTTCTCCACTCATTACCTGTATTAACTGCACCTGTTTGAACTCGTTACCTGTATAAAATACATCTGTCCACACACTCACAATGGCCAAGACCAGAGAGCTGTGTAAGGACATCAAGGATAACATTTTAGACCTGCACAAGGCTGGGTGAGAAGCTTGGTGAGAAGGCAACATTAAATCCTGCAGCTCACGCAAGGTCCCCTTGCTCAAGCCAGCGCATGTCCAGGCCCGTCTGACACTCGCCATGTTTGGAGAGTTATGCATCCCAACCGTGAAGCATAATTCTTTGGGGTGCTTTTCTGCAAAGGGGACAGGGCGACTGCACCGTATTGAGGGGAGGATGGATGGGGCCATGTATCGCGAGATCTTGGCCAACAACCTCCTTCCCTCAGTAAGAGCATTGAAGATGGGTCGTGGCTGGGTCTTCCAGCATGACAACTGCCCAAAACACACAGTCAGGGCAACTAAGGAGTGGCTCCTTGGTAAGAAGCATCTCAAGGTCCTGGAGTGGCCTAGCCAGTCTCCAGACCTGAACCCAATAGAAAATCTTTGGAGGGAGCTGAAAGTCTGTATTACCCAGCGACAGCCCCGAAACCTGAAGGATCTGGAGAAGGTCTGTATGGAGGAGTGGGACAAAATCCCTACTGCAGTGTGTGCAAACCTGGTCAAGAACTACAGGAAACGTATGATCCCTGTAATTGCAAACAAAGGTTTCTGTACCAAATATTAAGTTCTGCTTTTCTGATGTATCAAATACTTATGTCATGAATTAATAAAAAATCATACAATGTGATTTTCTGGATTTTTGTTTTAGATTCCGTCACTCACAGTTGAAGTGTACCTATGATAATAAATTACAGACTTCTACATGCTTTGTAAGTAGGAAAACCTGCAAAATCGGCAGTGTATCAAATACTTGTTCTCCCCACTGTATACATACACACAGAGACACTGCCATATATGTGTTTTGTAAAAGCACTTTGTGACAGCTGCTGAAGTAAAAAGGGCTTTATAAATACACTTGATTGATTGATTGACATATACACACACTCAGAGACACTCTGACACATATACACACACTCAGACTCTCTGACACATATACACACACTCAGACACTCTGACACATATACACACACTCAGACACTCTGACACATATACACACACTCAGACTCTCTGAACGAGAAGCACTTATGTTGTTAGACTAAATCTTATTATACTGTCTAGACCCCCACTTTGCATCTGATACACAATCACTGAGAAACCTACGCAGCTCAATCTCACTTTTCCCGACAGTCAATGGAAAAAAAACACATCTGACTTCTCTGTAAATAAAAACCAAACGGAACAAGAAGACATTCAGAGAAAAGTCTTTACAGTAACTCTACTCTAAAAGTGTCCAGAAAACCTCTAGCAAAAGTCTAAGGTAAGCTCACGGAAACCAAGCCTCTGTTTTCAATTCACCATTTTACCTGTGCTCAATCTGCTAGTTGAGAATAGAGATTAAGTCCAATCCTGCAGGCTGTCCTTCCCTCCTGCTAGGTAATACATCAACTACAAGGTATCACAAGAGACAGGCAGCAAATGCTCCTCAGGTCTATCTGTCAGTCTGTCTGTCAGTCTACTTGCCTGTGAGATCTCCCTAAATAGGCCAAATAGAATCTCTGTCTGGATGGAAGGAAAACACACATCGATGAAGAGAGGGGTTAGGTGGTTGAGGGAGAAAAGGAGAGAGAGAGGCAGAGTAAGAGAGACAGTGAGGGGTAAAAAAAAACACCTAGGCAACATTCTGTAGTCGAGATCTGACTAAGAGACCACAGCCATTCCGTTCCGGTGTCAAGTGCCACTCATATCTGTGTGTGTGTGTATGGGGGTGGGGGGGGGCAATAGACCCAATAGAGTTGCAACCTCAACCCCTTTTTCTGTTTGCTACGCTGAGGAGCATGTGTCCAAGGGGAACCAGGCTAGTTACACACTCACAGCTACACACACTCTCAGATAATTACTTTATTATCTCTTAGTGGTGGCTGTGCAAACACATAACCAATCATAGTCCACACCAGAACACAGAGTATCCCCTATCCCAAGACATGTATGTGTTTAGTAATGATATTTAGTAATATGTTTACCAGTGATAACGTATAGTTTAGTAGTGAGACTATATGTATGTGTTTAGAGGTGATATTTATATTCAGGAGCAAGATTTAGTGATATGTTCAGCAGTGATATTGTAAGTATGTTTGGTAGTGACATTCATGTTTAATATTGATATGAGAATGTTTAGCAGTGATATATATCTTACACCTTTTATGACAACTATGTTTGTCATGATTCTGTCTTGTCTCGATCTGCTGCCGTCATGGTGAACAATATGTTTGGGATATTGAATTGCAATACATATGAAACTGCAAGACTCATAACACATAGAAAATCATGAGAACTGTAATACATATACCTGTAGGGGGTGGTATTGGCAAGTACGTTGAGATACGGATAAACCGTTACAATTCAATACATCACGATTCATCACGATATCACAGCTGAATCACGATACTTACTGAAGTGCTAAAGAAAACCTCAAATAATATTAGGCTATATACTTGAAATGAAAATCTTTAGCTAATCCCCATTACCAACTCCTAATAACTAAGTTCAAAATTTAGACCCCCTTCAGACCCAAATAGAATTCTAAAATGCTGCTGTTGATTACAGAACATTCTCTAAATAAACCATATTTTCTCACACATTTCAAACAAACAGACATAGCACAAAAACCAAAACCAAATTACAATTAAAATTTACTTTGTTTTAAAGAGCACGTACTCTTCTTTAAGTTGACAAAAAATGTGTGTAACTTGAAAATAATATAATTTGTTTTTTCCCATTAAAAATAAATAGAAAGAACGAACATGTAAGTTTGCATAAAAATGTATATTGCTACGAGATTTAGAAAGCAGTCAAATTAGGTCCGTACAAATCATATGATCATAGTAAAGTAAGCACAAGGCAAATCTCAAGACATACACGTTTTTTTTTTACATGATTAGGGTTGTACATCGTTTGGCAGATGCAGGACGTCATCGCAATCAAGTGACAACTTCGTCAGCAAAGCAAAACATTACTGCTTCTTGGCTTGCTAGTGAAAGATCTTGTTGCTGCACAAGCGGAATATTTGCGGCCAGACAACTTCATTTTAGTCTGACAGACGAAACACCCCGGACAATTAGTTTTCTTGTTGGCAATGGAATTTTCCATATTTGAATAAAATCGTAAGAAACGGGAGAAAACAACCAACTAGTAAGCCGGCTACACAGCTACTGCAACGCTTTCCATTACAAGACTGAGCAAGCAACCATCGACCTCCACAGCTGATGTGCTTGTCTATAAAGTTTTCACGACAGGGTTGTTGTTGTCATCTAAACGATATTAGCAACATTTCACAGCAATAAGTATGGACAAAACAAAACATAGCCAGTTTATTTATTTTGCTTTCAGTGACGTCGTATCACCAAACACAGAAACCATCTATTCTAAAAAGTCATAGTCGCTTTGCAGCTAACATTTTGAGTAATAAAATGAATAAAACAAAAAAGGTTAAATGACCAACCTGGTCTCAGGAACCTACATAGACTATTCAACCGCAACGACAGCATACCCTTTTCTGGTTTCTTCTTAATGAGGACATCCATGGGAATACAGTAACAGGCTTTTATCAGGTAAATATTGTGATATATACACAACTATTATTGTTAAAGAAACACGCCCGTTCAGTGACCGCAATAGTAATTTAAAAGTCTGCTGTCGACAGCATAATAAAAAATAAACAATTATAGAGATGTGAATATCGATACAATAATGTGAAACAAATAATCGCGCTTTTACGTTAAATCGTTGTATTGGCACAGCACTAAATACATATACTGGTGATTAATGGGAATCATAATAGATTCCTTTAGAATGGAATGTTATTCTGACTGGTAGTGAACAGACAATGGAACTGTTGGGGTAAATAACTCCCTCACCTTGACAACCCATTCTCCTCCAGATATAGAAATGAAGCTAGTCATGGCAAGCTATTGAGTTATGTAGTTGTGGGGTGAGTACAGTGTTTTAATCAGTCTGCCTGTCTCCCAGCCATTTCAAAGATCCCCCTCGGATGGCATGCCACTTCCCACACTGTCAAAATAGAAAGACAAAACACTGTGCAGCGTGTCATTCTTGACCTAAAGCTGAGATCTATTGTTCAGATGGTGCCTGAATGTTAACCTAATGTACGTGTTACGCTGAAAGTGTTTTAATAAAACAGAAGTCCTCTGAAACACCCAAAGAGGTTCTTCAAACTGAATATTGATGCTTTTAACCAGAGAGAATTGTGAAAAACCTTTTTAGGGTTTCAGTACACTCATTAAAATGTAGCAACAAAACGGGAGACAAAGATAAGGACCTATGGGGAATATGTTTGTGGAATATTCACAACGATTCTTTATTTAAACAGAATAGAAACAAGAGACAGAGAAGGAGTGGGCCAAATGTGGGAATTGAACCCTTAAAATCGGGAGCAGTAAGCCTATGCATTTAACTGGAAATTACAAACTCTATCACACAGCCACACTTCAAAATGTTTTCTGGGGTTGAACTGAAAATGCAACACTATATGAACAACATTTAATTAATAAAACCAAAGATAGAGATTGTAAGTTATTTAACAGAATAACTCTTCTCACAAATTATGGCTAAAATGCGGTAAAGTGGGACATCAACATAATTCCTCAAATTTTGTCTTGCTGAATCATAGAAGGACCTGAGCGTCAGGACTACCTGACCTGTTAACACCTAGCTGTTCCTGTTGTTATGGTAATTTTGAACTAAGGTGCATTTGAGAAATGTCTGTCTTTCTATTGGCTGGTATGTAAATCTGTACTTTGATTAGTATTCTCTGTACTTCCTTAAAATTGCCATCACACTGTCAAAGTGTTGAGTTACAGATCTAGTTTCTAGCTAATGATTCCTGCCGTCACTGCCTACAACCCACCTGGTCATCCCTGTCCACCTGGTTGTACTTGTCCCTGTCCACTTGGTTGTCCCTGTCCCTGTCCACCTGGTTGTGCAGCTGATCTGGATTCTGTTTAAAGACTCTGAACACAGCCCATCAGCATTTATTATTCATCTATTAATCTTTATTAGACACTGTGCATCAGTTTCTCATTGTAGCTTGCTCTTCTGAGTTTTAGGCTTGGTATCTGTATAAGCACTTAGTGACATCCGCTAAAGTAATAAGGACTTTGTTAATCATTTTTTTATTGATCACCAAAACGTCAAAATACTCTTTTCAATCTTTCTGTGAGTGCTCCCAGTCCCTGGTTAGTTATTGCACAACAGATTAAATAATGTTGTCTAATTGAAGTTGGTGGCAGCTCAGTTGCCACTAGTTCCGTTGTTTTCATGCAGATAATATAAGCAGTTTATATAGGATATTGGGCTATAGTCAAATACAGTGCACTCAATAGTTAATAGTGTATTTTGGGATACACACTGAGAGAGCTAGCAAGGTGCAATCTGCTCTGACTCCCTGGTGCTCCACTGATTCTTATTGGGGGCTTTTTAATTCAAAGTGGATGAGTAAGCTGCCTTTGCAGCCTTTTATCCACTTAAATTAAAACTGACTGGTGAGGGCTTTTTCACAAGTACTTTCTCAGTGAGACTACTGGGGAAAACACACACACTCCGAGGAACAAGCCCTGTACGTATGCGCCTGTGTGTGTGTGTGTGTGTGTGTGTGTGTGTGTGTGTGTGTGTGTGTAAGGAAGATGTTTTTGAAATAAAGGGTGTGGGAGTAAAAACTTGTGTTGTTTGTGGCTTTAGAGAACATCTTCAAGAGGCATGTGTCAACAACAGACACACAAAACAATCAAATGTAATAAATCACAATGAGCGACATGTCGGCTACACATACGGATCTGCTTAAGTGGCAGGGTGACAGCTTACAATAAATGATGAATGTTTCGATACATTTCGACATATGGTCGATATATTTAATACCGAATTTTCTACCCAAGAAGTCATTTAAAAAAAACAATACGCACCTTGATTGGTATGATCCGACATTATACTTCTGACCAACAGAAATAAAAGACAATATTTCCGGCCGAAAGACATTTCTGAAATATCCACTGGTATGTCCAGGAGTCCACCGGTCGAATGGAAAGAAATCCACAAAATAAATCCAACGGACGAAGTTTTTCAATATCCTGAAAGAACAAGAAACGGACCAACTAAACACGAGCACCGCACGCGCAAGCTCTGCTGTCAGAAGCCTGTCTTCCCGCCACAGGGAGAGGCAAGGAGACAGTGTACAAGCCAAGCCATTGCGCGCGACTGTCAACCACTTTACGCAATAGAAGAAGTTAAAGCTAAAACAATTAACGATAATAATTGTGATTGTCTTCCACCATTTCCAACGTGACAATTATGTTAAGCAACAATGGCTTTACGGTCAGCAGTCCATCTTTCAGGATATATCTCCCTCCTGTCCTCGACGGATTTTCCTTAGTATTTTCTGACGTCTGTAATATGTTGCTTTATATAGCCTAGTTATTTATTTGTCATCCAGTCCTGGTCGGCTGTGCTTGTTTTGCCAAAGTTGTTCTAGCCTTACAACAATTTTCGCAAAAACAACAGCATACTTCCATCTGTCACCATCAACGGTCAACAACAGTCTGAAACCCATTGACAGTTAACGTTAAGTGGAGGTCCAATGAAAAGCCGTAGTTCATTGTTTATCAGTCTCGTCGCAAGCTGTGATCCGCTGGTAGAGAGAAGGAAGCGGGGGAGAGATGAGCTCTAGAGGTGTCGGCTGGCGCGTACTGGTTACGGATAAAATGCTCATTTCGCTGCACTCTGCAAAGTGACGATCCATGGATTCTTCTCTTTCAAACTTTAAGGTCAACTGCCGTCCTTTGCTCACCTATATACACCTCTCTGATTCTCTATCTCTCCCTCTCTGTATTTATGTATAGCTATATCGCTTCGTATAGGGATTGAAATCAGCGCATAGCCCAAAAACATGTGAATAACAACAAGAGTAAGAGAAAGACAAAAGGAGAGATGGGGGTATTCTTTTTCGAGTAAAACTTATTTCATAGAAACAAACAGATCCCATCTTATATAGTATATGGCTATCTTCACATGTGGCTATTTCAATCCCCCAATTTCCCAGTAGCCTATTACACATTACTGTCTCCTTTCAGACACACCAACAACATATGAAAGGTAATTCAATGTCATTGTTCATGCTGTATCCTCTGTGTGTAAACTATAAGGTACACAACATTGATCAGGCTGAACCTGGGGACGAAAACTGTCATTGTAGTTTTAACCCTATTCCCTATATAGTGGGCAAGGGCCCAAAAGAAAAAGGGTGCCATTTGGGGTGCATCTTTGTATGGTTGGTGGTGTCTGTTTCAGGTCTGCTGTGTTATAGGCTAATAGCTGCATTAGATGTTTGGAGCTAGGGAACTATTTTGGGCTGCTAGCGGAGCAGACTGCAGTCCAGGAAGACAATCAGGTAACTTGAGAAGGAGCTGGGGGCATTAAATTACAGCTGGACATTTTGGGAAGGTAGATAAAGTGGGGAGAACAAGTATTTGATACACTGCCGATTTTGCAGGTTTTCCCACTTACAAAGCATGTAGAAGTTTGTAATTTTTATCATAGGTACTCTTCAACTGTGAGTGACGGAATCTAAAACAAAAATCAACAAACATTTTATGATTTTTAAGTAAGTCATTAGCATTTTATTGCAGAACTTAATATTTGGTACAGAAACCCTTGTTTACAATTACAGAGATCATATGTTTCCTGTAGTTCTTGACCAGGTTTGCACACACTGCAGCAGGGATTTTGGCCCACTCCTCCATACAGACCTTCTCCAGATCCTTCAGGTTTCGCGGCTGTCGCTGGGCAATACGGACTTTCAGCTCCCTCCAAAGATATTCTATTGGGTTCAGGTCTGGAGACCGGCTAGGCCACTCCAGGACCTTGAGATGCTTCTTACTAAGCTGCAGTGTGTGCAAACCTGGTCACAAACTACTGGAAACGTATGATCTCTGTAATTGCAAACAAAGGTTTCTTTACCAAATATTAAGTTCTGCTTTTCTGATGTATCAAATACTTATGTCATGCAATAAAATGCTAATTAATTATTTAAAAATCATACAATGTGATTCTCTGGATTTTTGTTTTAGATTCCGTATCTCACAGTTGAAATGTACCTATGATAAAAATTACAGACCTCTACATGCTTTGTAAGTAGGAAAACCTGCAAATTCGGCAGTGTATCAAATACATGTTCTCCCCTCTGTACCTACTGTAATATCTCTAGGCGTCTAAACAGCTTTACATTCATATGTGCCAAATACAAGATGTAAAGGTACCCCGAGGGTATTCTTCTGACAGGGGTCATTTAGAAGTGACCGGACCCGGGGTAATTGATCAGTTTCAGATCAATAACCAATTTAAATATACATAAAATCAAACATTCATTTGGTTTCTAGTCAAACCAATGTATTATGCAATAATACAAAACATATGAATAGAGTGCCATGCCTCACATACCGTGGTCCCTCTGGCCAAATGTAGCTATGTAAGTATGTGTGCGTGTGTGTGCTAACTGTGCTTGTCTTTATGTAGCCTAGCCTCAGTGTTTATAATTATGTCAGATTACCTTTTATAAGTCTCTCCACGACTGGCGCACAGCTCTCTGGTAATGAACCAGTGTGAAATCGTTAAAAAGTAATTGTGCGCTCGTCGCGGGGATAAGCGGCCGCGGCGGGACAAAGCGATCCTGACACAAAGAGGATTTCTCAACGGCGGGGTCCTGACGGGCCTACTCTCTGTGGCTAATGGTCTGTGAACTTTAATCTGTCGCTAGGTGATGGCGAGGAATGAGGAACCTGGTGTGAGTCCCGGGGAGGAGACGACTTAGTCTGGGATGTTTGGTGGTGTTGTGACCATGAGATGCAACAGAGTTTCAGAGAAACAGGTCGCACACAGGCATAAGAGGGGCATTTGGTAACGGCCTTGTGGACATTTAAATTCGTAGGACGACGGTGCTAAGCCAGACTGATCAGCACCTTGGACAGCGCCCACCGGCCTGTGTAGAATAATGGCTGAAAGGAGATTGGGGAAAGAAGAACGATTTCCTCCTCAATAGTCTGTCCACGCTAAGCACTATCTAAATTATTAAGTAGGTGAGGAGTTTTTGTATGGGGTTCAATGAGAGTCGACTTTAGAGAAGTTATTTTGCTATATGAGGCTTATTTGGCCTAATGGAAGTTTTATCATGTTTAAGAGTGTGACTGGTGAGCGGCGATCGGGGGAATTTAGTGGCGATCAGCCAGAAAGTTCAGCTCCATAGAAAGTCTGGCAGTTTAACACCATGGACAACTTTCATTAGCCTAGCTATAATCAACTCAAATTACTATTTTTGTTAGCCTAAATATTAGTTGAGCCTTGATTTTGATTCGTTGAGCATGTGTCACACTGAAAGGTCAGAGTTCACCACAGATAACTATTCTCCATCTACGTAATCAGTAAATTGGAAATCAACAGGACGGTACCAGGCGCACTGATCTCCCTCGTACCTCTCAAAGGAAACTGGGACAGCTTGAAATTAGTGGGGCCAAACTAGTTTTTGCCTAAAAACACAATTTATGCTAACAACCATCAATCATTCAATAAGGTTATGTTTGTGAGGAAGTCTCACCATCCTTGATTTATGTAAAGACACTTGTGCTTCAAGAGACACTATACCCAAAGACTGACACTTAGAACGAAGGATAAGTAAAATTTGACCTACATTACCGTTACCGTACCAGCTTAGCCAATCACCGGATAATGAACTAGATAGTTTGTGTCTGTCCCTGTGTGTGTATGTCTGTGTCCCTGTGTGTGTATGTCTGTGTCCCTGTGTGTGTATGTCTGTGTCCCTGTGTGTGTATGTCTGTCCCTGTGTGTATGTCTGTGTCCCTGTGTGTATGTCTGTCCCTGTGTGTGTATGTCTGTGTGCCTGTGTGTTTGTACCTACAGGTTTCAGCAGATTCTACGTTCATATTCAACCTATAGGCACATTGTTATTTTGGAAATATGTTATCATAGGTACAGTTATAACACACTAGGGATGGGGAGAAACAGCCTCATCAGAATATACCTGTGACACTGTACAGACTTTAAAGCTGATTCTGCATACTACCCTTCATAGTACCAATACACTAACTACATATCCCAAATGGCTCCCTATTTGCCATGTGCTATCCTACTTTTGTGCTCTAGAAAAATAACAGGGAGCCATTTGAGACGTAACTAAATAACTAATTAACGAACAACAGATGAACATTAAAGCAAAACACAATTCATTTGATTGTGTGTGTATTGATTAGAGCCTTGAATTACTGGGTCCTGCTACATGTAAGGATTAGGAATGCACCCATTACTCTATAAAAACATTACTGTATCATTGGAAATGACTGCAATGGATTATATTATATTATGGTTCTAACCCCCTCTGATAGGACCCCTCTGATGGACATCCTCTGATAGGCCCCCTCTGATAGGCCCCCCTCTTATGGATGTCCTCTGATAGGCCCCCCTCTGATGGACGTCCTCTGATAGGCACCCTCTGATAGGCCCACTATGATGGACGTCCTCTGATAGGCCCCCTCTGATGGATGTCCTCTGTTAGGCACCCTCTGATAGGCCCCCTCTGATGGACGTCCTCTGATAGGCCCCCTCTGATGGATGTCCTCTGTTAGGCACCCTCTGATAGGCCCCCTCTGATGGACGTCCTCTGATAGGCCCCCTCTGATGGACGTCCTCTGATAGGCCCCCTCTGATGGACATCCTCTGATAGGCCCCCTCTGATAGGCCCCCCTCTGATGGACGTCCTCTGATAGGCCCCCCTCTGATGGACGTCCTCTGATAGGCACCCTCTGATAGGCCCACTATGATGGACGTCCTCTGATAGGCCCCCTCTGATTGATGTCCTCTGTTAGGCACCCTCTGATAGGCCCCCTCTGATGGACGTCCTCTGATAGGCCCCCTCTGATGGATGTCCTCTGTTAGGCACCCTCTGATAGGCCCCCTCTGATGGACGTCCTCTGTTAGGCACCCTCTGATAGGCCCCCTCTGATGGACGTCCTCTGACAAGGATGCGTGCGTCACTTCTTCTGCACTCACTCTTCACCTACAGATGTACCTGCAACATCGCCTGGCCTACATGGAGGTCCAACATGACTCCAGGGGAAGGTCACATGCAGGACAGACCATGGCTCTCGCCTCTCACCCCGGTATCCCACTGTTCCAAAACATACCCCAGTAACCCACTGTTCCAAAACGTACCCCAGTAACCAACTGTTCCAAAATGTATTCTGGTAACTCACTCTCACAAAACATACACCAAAACGTCCAGCCACTAGTTTCTTTCCCGTGTGCTGAGGCCCTTTGCAACTGGCCGTCTGACACAGAGGCAGTAATAAGACTGTTTTCCATCAAAATGTTGACTACATTTCTGCAGTGAACCACATTTATACCTCTGCAAATATTTCTGCATTTAGATACTATACACAGGAAGGTTAAATCAGCTGTAAATATGCCTATAACATACATACATCCCTCAGAACATATTATCTTTAATGCCCACCACCCATTGTGTGTAATTGTTTGACAACATTGTGTTGATTTTGTGTCTTCTGAACCTACGTGTCCTCTACCACTGGCAACAGGGTACCACCAAGTACACCTCTGAATATACTCATACATTTACCTATTGACTAACTTGTCTGCCAGATCACTACGATGTGAAAAGTAAAAGGACATTCTGACTAGAGCTTCAAGTCAAGCCTTTATCAGGCCGATGAAACATTAAGACCCTTATCAGTCGTGCAGTTTACAGCCCAGAGTCAAACGAATAATCAAGTCGATCTAGACCCCTTCCAGGTTGGAGTGCAGCGTGAGAAGTGGCCGTATAATGTGCTATAGAGAACATGACCTGTTTTACAGGACATCTCCTTCCCCGAGGATCCCTGGTATTACAGGAACGACCAAGAGGTCGCTGTTCCGTCAACAGTGTAATTGGCCCTGGACACAGGATCTGTACGGACTCCGTCAGCAGTCACAGAGTCATAGACTCAGAGTCCCCGGCCCAGAATGGTGTCCAACTCACAGCTGAACGTGCCATCAATGTAACAGCTGGAGACTTAATGAATACTATTCTCATCACATGCTATCTCTTGTCCGCGGGATGGCTGCATGACAATCTCCTCTCATATCTCTTTCTCTCTCTTTATTTCTCCTTCTCTCTATCTCTTGTTCTCCATCTCTCTCCCTTAATCTTTCAAAGCCGGGAAGGTGAAAAATCTGTTGTCCTGTCCTTCAGCAAAAGACAATAAACCCATACACACTTCTGCAAATTGCTCTGGATAGGAGAGTCAGCTAAATTGTATAATTTCTCTCACCCTTACTGGGATCCATTTGACTCCATACCACGCAGATGTAATTTTTTTTAAATTCCCTTTCCATCAAATGGAAAAACAAAACAATAAAATATTTTGACCAGTTTACATGTACATTAGGGTATGTAATGTACATATGGATTAGGACACCATTTGAGATGCTGAGTGTGTTCATTTTCATAGCCACAGTTACCCTTTAGCATCCGTTACTAAAGCAGAACAGCCTGGGATCCAAGCTTTTCCTTGAGGTCAGAAGTGACTGGGAAGAGATCCTGGTCTTGAGCTCAGAGGTGTCTGGGATTAGACCCTAGTTTTGAGGTCAGAGGTGACTGGGAATTGACTCTAGTCTTGAGGTAAGAGGTGACTGGGAATAAATCCTGGTGTTGAGGTCAGTTGTGCTTGGGAATAGATCTTAGTTGCGGTCTAGTGGACTATATAATTAAATTAGTTTTGGAATTGAATTCCTGTAGAATAAGGAGGAGGGATGACTATTGATTCCAACCGTATGAGCTATAGTGGGAGGTGTTGGTGGAGATCAACCATACATCTAATTCAAGCCTTCTACAAGCTGCAGTGTTGAACTGCAGTTCCAGATATGCACATGTACAGGGAACAGTTAAGCGAAGCAGAGATTGAGGTCTGGTCTGGTCTGCCTGGTCTGGAGAACTATCATTAATATCTGCTGGGACAAAACAGGAACCTAGCTTAGCTCAGTCGCCCCCACCCAATCTCCCTCTCCCTCTTTCTTCGTGGTACCTCTTCCCCTGCCTCTCTCTCCCATCACTCTCTCCTTCCCTGTAGGAAACTGTAAAGAGTGCAATGTCTGGTTGTGTCAACAAGAAAAGTGCAATGATGGTATCATCATGAAACTGAGTGGTACGGTGACACTGTGATGGAGGCAGGCAGATACCAGCTGTACAATACTCGACAAACAGAAGCCCACACACTTACAAACCCACACAGAAACCCACACAGAAACAAACACACAGAATCCCACACACAAACACACAGAAACCCACACAGAAACAAACACACACTCCCAGACCCCACTGTGAAACTAAGTATAGTGTGTATGTATTTCTGGGAGCAGAGACAGAGCGGAAAGGGAATGGAGTCTTTTAAGGGGTCATCTATTCTAAATTGAGTCTAGCGTGACCATTAGAAATCAAATTAATTTCTCTTAGGGTCTGAAAATATCGCTAAATACATTCCATCTGCCAAATATAAGAACTCATGAACTTGTGTGTCCTCATTGTTTAGTCTAATAAGATAACCGGGCTGGACCACCAATTAAGGTGCCAGGACAGACTGAGCAGGCCTTGCTCTCCTGTAGAGACCCCGAGGTGGCAGAGCTAAAGGCTTGAGTAGACATGTAGGATTTCAGCACTGGCTGAAGGTAGGGAGGGGCATTTCCTCTTGCAGCGCAGGAATCAAACCTCATGGTCTTGTGCTGGATGTGAGCTTCAACTGTAAGCCAGTGAAGTGTGGAAGAGGAGTGGGGTGACCTGGGAGAACTGGTGAAGGTCAAACACCAGACGGGCTGCAGAGTAAGCAGCAGTGGTTGGCACAGGCGGGGAGCTCACTGCACAGACTAGTTAGGGCTCCCTGCACAGGTAGGAAGCCCTAACCAGCAAGACAGACGGAGTTCTAAACAATGACAGATTTAAAAACAGGGAGGGAAATTAACAGGTGCTATTAGAATGCATTAGAAACAATGTGCTCATTCGAAGACTCAAGTTCAACCACCATCCGACTTGACCATTAAGCTGGAATGACCATTGGTTTTTAAATTCACCAAAATATATTATTGCTTCTGTTTGGAAACAGATTTAACTTAGATTGTATGCTCTCATTAAATGCCTCAATCATTCTTGTGGCTAGCATTTAGTTTGCCAAATCCAAATTAATATTTTCAGGCATTGTTTGCTTTGTAAGATTAATCAAATTTAATTAATGGAGTCCTTTCTAAATCAGCCGTTGTCAAAACCTGTTTATTTGAAGGTCAAAAAAGGCAGGTGGCAGTTGTCTCCAGAGTCGGTCGGCGGAATCCTGATCAGATGCACAAGTCGACAGGGATGACCAGATGGATGAGGACTGGGATGATGAGGTGAAGAAGGTCAGGGATGACCAGGTGGACAAGGACAGGGAAAAACAAGTGGATAAGGACAGGGATGACCAGGTGGAAAAGGACAGGGATGATGAGGTGGAAAATGTCAGGGACGACCAGGTGGACGAGGACACGGATGACTATGTGGACGAGGACAGAAATGACCAGGTGGACAAGGACAGGGATGACCAGGTGGACAAGGACAACTAGGTTGACAAAGACAGGGAGGACCAGGTGGATGAGGACAGGGATGACCAGGTGGATGAGGACAGGGACGACCAGGTGGAAAAGGATAGGGACAACCAGGTGGAGAAGGACAGGGACGACCAGACTGACTGTGGGCAGTGGCAGCAGGAATCCGCAGGCAGCAACTATATCAAGTATATGTTGCTGCCTCCGTCTAAGGTCAGGCACATCTGCTGAGGTCAGGCACATCTGCTGAGGTCAGGAACATCTGCTTATTTTCCAAACGTGTTTCTTGTGCAAACAGTTCACATTTTAACGCCAGGCGGGGTCAGACAACTGGGGGACACCTAAAACCTACAGAACCATTACGTATTCATCCATCCGTCATCCATCCACCTGTCCATCCATCCATTAAGCAACTACTATCCATCCAACATCCATCCACCCATCATCAATCCACCCATCATCCATCCACCCATCATCCATCCATCAAGCACCCACTATCCATCCATCATCCACCCATCATCCATCCATCAAGCACCCACTATCTCTCCATCATCCATCCACCCATCATCAATCCACCCATCATCCATTCATACATCATCCATTCCTCCATCATCCATTCATCCATCATACAGCCATCTTCTCTCGCCCTCTCTGTCCTCACTCCTCTCTCCCCCATCTCTGTTCTCTCTCCTGTCTTGTGAATAGTTGATGTGAGGGTGGTGTGGTGTTGAGGTGAGGAGCACCAACCAACCTCTCCACAGTTAGACTGCGCCTCATCCCAAATGAAGCCCTGTCCTCATTCTAGTGCACTAGTTTTGACCAGGGCCAATGAGGCTGTGCGCTCTGTAGCTGGGGTGGTGGTTAGGGCCACCCCTGGCAGCGGTGTCCAAATGTAGCCGCCCAGCTGAGCATGGGGAGGGCAGCCAGGCAGAGAGAAGTGCCTCGGTGGTGGGAGGGGGGTGGTGGGTGGGGGCTGGTCGGTGAGGGCTGGTGGGGTCCTGAGTGGATCTTATAAATAACAGTGATTACTTGTGACATGGTTCTCCCCAGGGGGGCAAGCGGGTTAGAAGGGAGAGGAGAAGAGGAGATGGAGACAGGACGAGGAGGAGATGGAGAGAGGGCGAGAGGAGATGGAGAGAGAGGAGGAGATAGAGAGAGGAGAGGTTAAGGGGTGGGAAAAGGGAGAGGGATGGGAGGGTGCAGGAGGGAAAGACAGAGTCGAAGAGGAAGGACAGAAAGAAAGAGAGAAAGAGACAGGAGGGAGAGAAAGAGTGGGAGACAGAGAGAGAGAGAGAGAGAGAGAGAGAGAGAGAGAGAGAGAGAGAGAGAGAGGAAAAAGGCTCTCTAGTGATGCATGTGAATTGACTCCTTTCTGCTCTGTTGTGGCTGGCAGGAGTGGAGCTCAATCGCAGGTCTGAGGGAACATCAAAACACAATTAAGGCCTGACACAGAACGAGAGATATGGGAGAGGGAGGGAGGTGGGGAGGGGGAAGGGTGGGTGGGTGGGTGGGAAAAGGGAAAAGAAGCAGAAGAGACAGGGGGCGGGAAAAGAGGAGTAGAGAGAGAGCGGGAGAAAAGAGCTGTCCTAAACTCCAGGGAGCCGTGCTTTATTGCAGAGAGCTGGATCATTCTGGACCAAGAAACACTCCTCATTTCTCCTTCCTTTTGTCTCCTGTCCATCACACAGAACAGACCTGTTCTTCCTTTGGTCTGTATTTCAACTTCATCACACCCTGAAATGTCTCACCATATTAAGCAGTATTCTGGTAGCACTAGCCCCTGCTCATCTGTAGTACGCAATGATTATTGATGTCTGACGAGTGTGATCCACTTGGTGACCCACTTGGTGACCCACTTGGTGATCCCCTGTGGTCAGCGATGCCACTGCCTCACATCCTGTGGATCTGACATCTGATTGGAAGGTAACTTTACAGTTATGCTATTATCAGTCAACAACTTGGTAACTCAATTGGTTCTTAAAAGAACAAATGTTCTTTCATACTTTACAGAATCACATATGAGGTAACATACTTATATAAAATGTGACTGGACTATATTTTGTCATGTTAATACAGTGGGACGAAACACAAAATTCCATAAAATGAACTATCCTGTCTCCATTTCTAGGTTTTCAATCCTGAGAAGCCCAGAAGGCAATTTGACCTTTACATATTTTTTTTGGCCAGCATCTGTTCTGATAGCTAGCGATGCATTACCAGAAGAGCAACAGATAAGACCACGTATGAATTACAATGCAACACTAACAGATAGGACTCTGAACGGACTCCTATATTAAACTAACAGATTTGACTCTGAACCGATTCCTATATTAAACTAACAGATTTGACTCTGAACCAATTCCTATATTAAACTAACAGATTTGACTGTGAACCAATTCCTATATTAAACTAACAAATTTGACTCTGAACGGACTCCTATATTAAACTAACAGATTTGACTCTGAACCGATTCCTATATTAAACTAACAGATTTGACTCTGAACCGATTCCAAGGGAGAGGGACAGAAAGAGTTTGACAGGGAGAATGGTAGAGAGAAAAGGAAATAGAATGAAATTGAGAGAGAGAGGGAGGAGAGTTGGAGAGAAAGAATGAAAGATTGTAGAATGTATGAACTCAGCAGCAGGTAGACTGTGAATTCTAAATCCCAAGACAGTGAGAGGGGATGGTGACGTCCTCGGAATACTGAGCACCCAGGTAGAGCATTCTAGAACCCCCTCATTCCCTTTCTGTGAAGAAGTTCTTTCATGGCATTATATCAAAGAGGAGCACAAAGCATTCCAATGCCCCAGGGGGAAACATAGACACAGGGAATATAAAGCCTTAAGCCCTCCAACACCAACACCATTTAAACACCAACACCAACAACACATGGAACATTGATCCAGAGGGGGGAGGGGGGGGGGAGACGCGAGAGAGAGTGAGAGGCCAGCGTTTATAAAATTAACTGGACACCACCTATCTGATAGCACTGAATAAATCGAAAACTAAATATATGAACAGAACAGAATATTGACTGGAATTAGGACTGTGTTGAATTAATTCTATTTCAACTACAGCCAAAACCTGGATACAAATACTATTTTTTAATGGGCCCTAGTGATAAAAATAACCAATGTCAGAGACAGTATTGATCTGTGAGTGTCTGCTTACGAGGATGACATGGTCCAAGCAGCCAGACCAGACCCACTGTTGGCCTGACAGGCTGTACTGAACTCAGAAATGGTGGTGTTACCTTTACGGGACTTGACCTTGACTTCATGTGGTGTCTTGGTGGACGTGTGAATATGTGGGTGGGTGTCTGTGCAGAGTGTTTGTGTATTGTGTGTATGTACGTGTGTGTGCTAAATTAGTTTCTGCCCATTAACCGTCATCGAGACATAAAAAGAAACGTTTGTGTTTACCTTGCCTCTTCCAACATTAACCGATGAGTGAGAGCTGAGACAGGAGCACTGCCAACTCAGAACTGCTTGAGAGTATTTCAGGTGTTCCTCTAAGGGCTTTTCCCTCAAGTCTCCACGCTTCCCTCATTGGATTGGTTCTGTCTCAGGCTGACATGTGCTCTGATTGGAATACCATCAATCTGGATACTGCGTTAAATGCATCTGCCATTTTGATCCCGTCAACTGCAGGAGCAGACGCTGTAAACCATTTTTTGATAACATGCATCCTCCCATGTGATCAAAGTCGTCTCAAACCAAAGGTGGAGTAGGCCAACTGAGTTGGATTCTGTATCTGTAGATCCTAAAGTTATTGCTAATTCGACAGTTTTCACTGTTGTATTTAATGGGAAAGAGAGGTTGTATGAGGTTGTAGCTCCCTTGTGAGGTATTCTCCTGTCTCACCTGTTGACACAGGCCTTGACCCATCAGAGTAAATGTGGAACAGAACCATCTCACATTTGACCGATTACGTCTTACTGAGTTTTGTACTACGTACGCAGTAAGGGTGAAACTCGACTTAAATATTGCAAAAGCAATGGAAACATTGGTGGCGCCTGGGAGAGACGGAGCTCAAGCCCCCTGGTGAATAAGCCTAGCACTCCCATTAGCGCCCACAAAGTGATTCCGGAACGCGTCGACGTACGTTCGTTGATGATGCTCGTCACTCGACTCCAAATCACAGTACCCGAGTGATCATGCATGCCGCCGTTGATCCGCCCCCCAGAACGTCGACCTAGCCCCGTTTTATCTGGTGGGAAAAGATCACAAAACTGCTAATTGCAGAATATTCCTACATTTAGCCCGTATTCTTCAGTGTGGGTAAATATCGGAGTATAGTCTGTATGGATGTCAACTATAAAATACATCAAAATCAGCCTTAAATTAATCCATTAGTTTAGATTTTCTTGGACGGCGCCCTTTATCTATCTATCCTCCAACTGTCTGCGTTCCATTGATCTCTTTACCGCTTCACTTCCCGGAGACAGGCTCTGGGACAGCTGGTCGGGAAATGTTCTCTGCATATCAAAACAGCATAATCTGTTTTAGTTAGCTAACTAACTAATCCATCGGAGCAAGCATTGGACAAGCTACGGGGGTTAATAGTTCAGAGCCCGAGGGTGTTTTATAACAATAGGCTACTGTAGGTTACTGAAGGAAATAAAAGAGAACGATCACTCGGCTGAGGGGCTCACGGGGGTGGCTGCGCTGCTATGTTGTTTCAGCGTTCCCCTAACGTCGGGGTGGCTTTCCTCCTTCTTGTATAGCCGCACTAATGCTTATCTCGAGAGGCGGGTGCGGAAGGTTTGCTCGCCCACTCTCCAAGGTCCTGAACCTCTGTTCATTAAATCTAATTGGGTTATGAAAGAATGTGGTTGGATTTTAGCTGAAACATTTGGCCAGTTATGTAAAAATGTTATAAAAAAAAAACGAGGCTGAACATAGCTTTTCACATGACTGCATAATAACCTTTTTGACACAACCCAAATGAAAAGATATTTGGCGCGATAAAATGTAATTCCATGTGTTCATTTTGACAAAGACCTGTTCTGTTAGGAAAGCAACTACTATAGTAAACCAGCACACCTGCCCTCCTCTTCATATTCAAAGTACCCCTCATATATCAAGCTGTAGAAACCTTCTGTTCAGTACAAAGTCAGTGGACCGGGCCAAGCCTGTACAATATATTATATTCAATAGTAATTCAGCAGACCGGGCCAATAATCGACTGTATAGCTGGAGATTTTTGGGTTCTGTCCAAAATGGCACCCTATTGCTTATACATTGCACCTCTTTTCACTAGGGCCTATAGAACTCCGGTCAAAAGTAGTGTGCTAAATTTGGAATAGGTTGCAGCTGGAGACAGGACCGAGTTTCTCGTTCCCCTGACTGACTTGGCCGCTGTTTGACTCAGGATTAAGTTCAGTCCCACATTGGAGAACTAATTCTGAGGGAAAACCGAGACCAATCCATTGGATGCTTCAGCTGCAGACTTACAGTCTGACCTCTTTCTGACCCCGGAAGAGAGGGGGAGTGCGGGGGGAGGGTGGGGGGTCGGGGTCGATGAGTGTGGTAGGAGGGTGTAGAGGCCAGCAGGAATCAGGAGGAATCGATTGGTTGATATGAAGACATTTGTATTGTTCTGAATCAGCTTTTTCATAATGGTTCACCATCATGTCAACTTTTCACACTCATCTGTTACCAACACTGCTTCCTGCTGACAGACCCAACCTTTTGAAAGCCTACCAACTGCATTAGACAAATTATCATCTCTTAAAAGTACATACAAGTATCTTCTCTCTTATTTTTTCTTCTCATCTCCTCTGCTCTTGTCTTCACATGTTTTATTTTCCTCTTCTCTCCTTGTTTCTCCACTACTCTTATTTTTTGAGCAAATCCCTCCTCTTCTCTAATCTTTTTCCCCCTCTCTTACTCTCCTGTCCTCTCTCTCTCCGGCACCTCATCAGGTGCTGTGGATAAAATACCAGACCAAAATCTCAACATTGCCCGTCTCCCCTGTGCTCTGAATCGATTGGGTCCACAGGCGGGGCGAGGCTGGTGCTTTTATTGATGTACCTTCTGGGCTTATAGAATCACTCCGGAGGGGAGGAAAGGAGGAGCCCAAATACAAAGGACAGCAGCGCTCAAGGTGAAAATGTTCAGAGTGAAAGAGACACAGTTAAGCTCCTTTTCACTATTTATTCGGTTGGGGTTGCCCAAAACTTGGCCTCTTGATCCTCAGAAAGTTCTCTAGCTGCCCCACTGAGAACATCTTGACCGGCCAAGTCACTGCATGGCGCTGAGGTGGACAGCAGAGTTTAATCACCGGGCTGAGCTGCCATCCCCCCAGGGCCCCCATACCAGAGGGTGTCAGAGGAAGATCCCCACCACCAAACAGGCCCCACAGAGCCCCAAAAGGGCAACGCAGTCAGACCGGAGAAAATGATGAGAAGAAGAAAACAATTTGTCACACTGGAAATAATCGAAAAAACAGAGCAAATTGGAACGCTACCATGTCCTGGACAGAGAAAACACAGTGGCGGAATACCTGACCACTGTGACCGACATGACATTCAAGAAAACTTTGGACAGACTCGGGGAACATGGCCTCACTGTTGAGAAATGCCACCGAGGAAAGAATGTCCGCAAAATGAGGAGGAAAGAAATCTGCAGATGGCACATGGTAACAGTCCTGTACAGACAACAACAAAACATGTGATACATCTTTGCTCTTATAAACTTTGTATGTAATATTTATTTTTGTGAATTATTAATAAAACAATCTTATTTTCGACTTGCTTTGAGAAATGGAAACAGTTAATGAATTTCACAAAAGAAACCCTGCCAGTAAAGCCCCTTTGAATTGAATTGAGTGAGAAAGAGACAGACATAGAGAGAGAGAGAGAGAGAGCGAGAGAGAGAGAGAGAGAGAGAGAGAGAGAGAGAGAGGTGGTCTAACCTGTGGAGATCTTCATCTCCTCTCTCCATAGAGAGGGCTGATTGAATTCACCTCCAGACACTCAGACTACTTCTGGGAGGTTTGATTGATTCTGTATTGAACAACAGAGATTCACGGCTCCCACCTCCTCCATGTCTCCTCATCCATGTCTCTTCCATGTTTACTTCTCCATGTCTCCTCCTCCTCCCGCGTCCATGTTTCCTCCTCCATGTCTCCTCCATGTTTCCTCCTCCATGTCTCCTCCATGTCTCCTCCTCCATGTCTCCTCCTCCATGTCTCCTCCATGTTTCCTCCTCCATGTCTCCTACATGTTTCCTCCTCCATGTCTCCTACATGTCTCCTCCTCCATGTCTCCTACATGTCTCCTCCTCCATGTTTCCCCCTCCATGTCTCTTCCATGTTTACTTCTCCATGTCTCCTCCTCCTCCCGCGTCCATGTCTCCTCATCCATGTCTCCTCCATGTTTCCTCCTCCATGTCTCCTCCATGTTTCCTCCTCCATGTCTCCTCCATGTCTCCTCCTCCATGTCTCCTCCATGTCTCCTCCTCCATGTCTCCTCCATGTTTCCTCCTCCATGTCTCCTACATGTTTCCTCCTCCATGTCTCCTACATGTCTCCTCCTCCATGTCTCCTACATGTCTCCTCCTCCATGTTTCCCCCTCCATGTCTCTTCCATGTTTACTTCTCCATGTCTCCTCCTCCTCCCGCGTCCATGTCTCCTCATCCATGTCTCCTCCATGTTTCCTCCTCCATGTCTCCTCCATGTTTCCTCCTCCATGTCTCCTCCATGTCTCCTCCTCCATGTCTCCTCCATGTCTCCTCCTCCATGTCTCCTCCATGTTTCCTCCTCCATGTCTCCTACATGTTTCCTTCTCCATGTCTCCTACATGTCTCCTCCTCCATGTCTCCTACATGTCTCCTCCTCCATGTTTCCTCCTCCATGTCTCCTCCATGTTTCTTCCTCCATGTTTCTTCCTCCATGTTTCCTCCTCCATGTTTGCTCCTTGTATCCCCTACATGTTTCCTCCTCCATGTTTCCTCCTTGTATCCCCTCCATGTTTCCTCCTCCATGTCTCCTCCATATTTCTTCCTCCATGTTTCCTCCTTCGTGTTTGCTCCTTGTATCCCCTCCATGTTTCCTCCTCCATGTCTCCTCCATGTTTCTTCCTCCATGTTTCTTCCTCCATGTTTCCTCCTCCGTGTTTGCTCCTTGTATCCCCTCCATGTTTCCTCCTCCATGTCTCCTCCATGTTTCTTCCTCCATGTTACCTCCTCCATGTCTCCTCCATGTTTCTTCCTCCATGTTTCCTCCTCCGTGTTTGCTCCTTGTATCCCCTCCATGTTTCCTCCTCCATGTCTCCTCCAAGTTTCTTCCTCCATGTTTCCTCCTCCGTGTTTGCTCTTTGTATCCCCTACATGTTTCCTCCTCCATGTCTCCTTATTTCTCATCTTATTCAAAGGATCGTTTAAAGTACAAACTGTTTTGACAACTTAGACAAGGGACAACCAAATGATTTTATGATGATAGGATCAGATAGTCATTATTTGATTTAACATCCACATTCTTGGTGTGAATTATTCACTGTCCCAAAACTTACAAACGGCCCTGAAATTTGTTTTTACAGCATTTTAACATTTGAATACACAAAGAGGCGAGACGATGAATAATTATTTAAAATAGGACAAGAGAAGAGGTAAAGACAGATATCTTTTCTTGAGTGTGTACGGCAGAACGGTTTGTCCTCTCTACAACCCACACACTGTAAAACACACGCCTGTCCTGAAACACACTCATCATCTGAGCCGAGTGGGAGAGACATGGAGGGAGTCAAAATGTTGTTATTCATCAATGTGTACATCTGTTCTTCATCTCGTCCTGCTTCAACCTGTCTTCCTGTTCAATCTGCTGTATATTCACTATGTTTTGGTTTTTAACATTGTATACAATTATTTCTAAGCCTTTAGGGATTTCCGCAAATCAAATGTTTTTCCAATAAGTTTAAAACAGTAATGTATTTTCTTTTCCCATTACCATCAGTCAATTCATCTTTAGACAGTTAATATTGTGCTGCTCTTTTACAGATACAGAATAATTGAGTGGATTCCTCATTCCAAGCAGAGAGCTGAAACTCAAAAACACAGTACCGAGCAGAGAGCTGTATGTCCTGGGAGTGTATTACAAATAACATTGCTCTCTTTCTGTCAGAGCAAAGTGGAAAGCATCATTTCAACCTTACAGAGATGGAGTGAGTTCTTAATGGAAATAAGTTACATGGTATAAAAAATATAACACACACTCCTCTAGGTACAATTATTCTGCCAAGTGAGCAGGTTTCAGTCACAGCCTAATTCAGACAGACAGGTCTCAGTCACCACCCCATTCAGACAGACAGGACTCAGTCACCACTTGATTCAGACAGACAGGACTCAGTCACTGTCCAATTCAGACAGACAGGACCCAGTCACCATCTGATTCAGACTGATAGGTCTGAGATTTCACTTGGGCCAGTGAGACTAGTCCTGCATCAATATCCAGAGAGACTAGTCCAACCTAAAAACCCACAGAGACCAGCCCTGCATTAAGATACAGAGAGAATAGCCCTGCATCAAGTCCCAGAGAGACTAACCTTGCAAGACACAGAGACCAGCCCCAAAGCCACCAACATGTTAATTATGTATACAGACCAAGATCACCTCACTTATACCCATGCACACATATCCAAGGTCCAAGGAAGGTGAACAGCAAGGCGCTGGATTGCAGTCCTGCCTTATAACCTACTGAGGAGGCTCAAACCCACTCCTGCTTGGTTGAGTCACTGATGACGAAATGTATCTGTCCAGTGTTCCACTCCATCAGACTTGAGCAGTGAGTGAACACTGTGGCCTTGTCTCAGGGTTGTTAGTGGTCTTTGGTGGTCTTGGCAAAATGGGCAGGGCTTTTTCCTGCCTGGTGGGCCCTATATGGCCTGACCTATGTGTTTGGATGGGGTGCCAGTGCCCCCCCCACGGGACTCCTCTGTCAGTCCACAGCGCCTGCTGCCCTAGTTTATTTGCAGAGATTAGCATTAGTCTGTCCTAAAAGGGGGACATTTCTTCTGTTGAATCTCAGGTGTGCTCCCCCTTGTCTCTCTCTATCTCTCCCTCCATCTTCCTTCATCTTACTCTAAAACCATGCCTCAGGATTACCTGACCTGACCTCACAACTCTGAGCTGTCTCTGTTTAAAGTCCACCTGGCCGTGCAGCTGATTTAGATTCTGCCGGTCAAGTCCTGATATTGCCTCCCACAGCCCATCTGGTCTCATACTTTTTTTGTCCGACCTCTTAACACTCACCTATGAAAAGCCAACTGGCATTTATATTTTCTCTGAGGCTCTGTCTTTTTGCACTTTCTATAACCACTGTGATTATTTTTGAACGGCCAGTTATGAAAAGCCAACTGACATTTACTTTTACCTGGGCACTAGGTCTTTTTGACCTGTCTGTCTGTTGAACGTTTGAATTTCTTTCTTAAAAAGCCCAGAAACCAACATGGTGTGGTAGGTTTATCCATTGCCTCGAACTACAGTTGCATCATTGCGATCTATTTAACTTCACAATTTACCAGTTTAGGAGACAATTTAATCCAGAGAGACTTTCAGTCTGATCAAAGCCTACCAACATGGTGTGGGACTTGTCTGAAGCTTGGAGCCCATTGCCTTAGTACCATCAAGGGTTTGTGATAGGGATGTCTTACAGAGTCGCTTTACCTTGTTGCGCTTCAGCGACTCTTTGTGGCGGGTTGAGCATTTGAAAGCTCAAATGCGGTTGTTGGTCATAGAATACGCTCTCATCTGATGCTGCATGTTTTGGCAGAACTTTCCGGCTGAGCAACCAGAGTCGTAAGAACAGCTTGGCGGGATGTACTTAGAAGGACACAAGTCCTGATAGATTCTCCCAAGCTCACTGGAAGCTGCTGATATGAGACATGGTCAAAATCATAAACATAGGATTAAATGGGACGGGAGAAAAGAAAAGAAGGGTGAAAATGTATAAGAAGAGGACTTTCCATCCAGGGGGTTCTCGGTTCTAAACTTGGTTCCTGCCTTTCTATATATTTTTCCCTAGCTACTGTGCTTCAACATCGTACTGCTTGCTCTTTGGGTTTTCAGGATGGGTATTCTGGATGAGCACCTTGTCTAGCTGATGTAAGAAGGGCTTTATAAAATATATTTGATGGAGAGGAGAGTGAGTAGAGAAGGGGAGAGGAACTGGAGACTGAGGAGAGGAATAAGAGAGGAGAGGAGTGGTGGAGGCGTGTCTGGGCATGGAAGCGAAAGTAACATCCCTAGAGATAGAAAAAGAACGAGCAGTGCTATTTTCAGTTGTTTTGCCTCAGTGTGTGTGTGTGTGTGTGTGTGTGTTTGAAAGGATGGTTTGTTTTCTGCTGTTGTGATTGTTGCTCGTCCACCACCGGGGAGGGATGGAAGGATATAGCGCACTGAGCCTCAGGGAATATAGCGAGGGGACTGTTCCCACTGGCTTGACTGCCTCCTTGTCTATCCACTAAGTGCAAGGAGCTGTGAAAAAAAAGAAAGAGAGGGGAGAGAGAGAGGAGAGACCTAGAAAGATAAAGATAGCAGAGAGAGAGGAAAGAGAGAGAAATATGGAGAACGGGTGATAATATAAGAATACACCATTCTGGTAATATCTATCCATTTCAAATGTATTTTCTTTCTATTCATCTCCACCTTTCCATCTCATATTTCTCTCTCATCTTAAATACAATTTTCCCTCCTTTCTTTTCTTTTCTTTCCTGTAGGTCACTGAGTTCTTCCGCTCTCTCTTTCTCTCTCTCTTCTGTCTCCCTCCCTCAGCTCTGAGACCGATGAATATATCTGATGTAATCTACTGCAGTGTTTATCAACTCTATTCTTTGAGTCCTCCAGTTCCCCCAACATCCCAGGACAAACACACCTGATATAACCTGTCAAATTATCATCAAGCCCTAATGGGTTCACTCTAGTGAGTTTGTCAAAGGCAACAACAAAATGTGTACTTCAGAGTTGGACTGCAGATGGGAATTTACTGTATGTGGAGTTGAAGTCTCTCAGCTTATCATTGCTTTAACTGTCTTTTCATCATATCCACCTTTACATCATAGCTATCTTTACAACATGCACGTCTTTACATCACATATGTCTTTATTTCAAAGTCATCTTTACATCACAGCCGTCTTCACATCACAACCATCTTTACATCACAGTTGTCTTTACATCGTATCCGTCTTTACAACACATCCGTGTTTACATTGTAGCACTCTTAACATCACATCCGTATTTACATCACAGTCGTCTTTACATCATTGCAATCATTACATCATAACATAGCCCACTGTATGTGTGATTTGACTAGAATTTTTCTTGATCTGAGTATTCAAGTCACCTAGCTACACTGCATGCTTTACATACACAACACAACAGGTTTCTTATAGCAAGACAATGATCCTGCAGCAACAGGAAATGCGATGAACGTGCAGATTACAAATAGTGAATATTTTCTGTAGGGATTTCTACAATTTTCAGTGGTGCAAATCAAGTCTGACACTTTAAACCTTAAATACATTACACACTTGCATTTCTTGCTTTGCAGAAACATTGCTGCAAAAACAGAATAGATAAAATAAGATACAGCATTTTTATGTAGCCTAGAATCCTGACTTGATTGTGCTGACATTCCATGGTAAACATTTAGTGGATCACACAACCCAGGTGTGGAATTCAGGCTAGACATAAGCAATGTAATCAAAAGGGTGGAGTGGCTGTGAAATCAACAACATCAGCTGTTACTGTTCTTTCATTATGTGGCTGTATTCATTATGCATCAACTGTGTGTGTCTCTGTGTGTGTGTATTCATTATGCATCGACTGGTTGGTTTACTGAATAATGCAGAGTGCTAAAATGTTTTACAGAAGTAGTTAAATTATAACCATGCACAATTAAGCTACACTAACACACTGCAAAGTCCCTGCCACGCAATGAGAGTGTGTGTGTGTGTGTTTGTGTGTGTGTATCTACTTTCTCCACATTTTGTTGTTTTATAGACTTAATTTACAATTGATTACAAAAATGTTTTGCCATCAATCACGCAATACCACATAATGACAAAACTAAAGCAAGATCTTTTACATTTCTGCCAGTTTATTGAAAGTAAAAAAACGTAAGCCTCATGTACATAAGCATTCAGAGCCTTTATTCAGTACTCAGGGGCCACTCAAGGACTTTGCCAGACTTTTGTCTTGGTTGTTGTTGGGCTGAAAGGTGAATCTTTGCCTTTGTCTCAGGTCTTATGCTCTCTGGATCTTCAAGGACCTCTGTATTTTGCCCTGTTTATCCTGCAATCCTGGCCACTCCCAGTCCTTGCCACTGAGAAGCATTCCCATAACATGCTCCCTCCACCATACTTCACTGTAGGGATAGTATTAGGCAGATGATGGAGGTACCTTGTTTTCACCAGATGCAGCACTTGGCTTCTAGCTGGTTCTCTGATCTTGGCAGAGAAACTCTGAAGCTCTGTTGGTGTCCACTGGAGTCTTTGTCACTTCCCTGACCAAGGCCCTTCTCCTCCGGTCACTTCGTTTGGCCAGACAGCTCTAGGAAGAGTCTTGATGGTTCTAACCATCTTCCATTCTACAATGACTGTGCCTACTGTACTCCTAGGAACCTTCAATGCTTTAGCAATTTTTGTAATAACTTACACCAGATCTACGCCTGAAAACATGGAGTTCCTTGGATTTAATGGCTTGGTATTTGCCCTGACATACACTGTGTAGTGTAGATTCGTAAATCTTCGTCCAATCAATTGATTTTGCCACGGTTAGGTTCCAATCAAGTTCTACAGATATCTAAAAGAAGATCAAAGGACACCAGGGCATGAAATATTGTTTAGATAATAGGCAAGTTTGGCTGCTGGGTAAGTTGAATAAACAGCTGGCTTGTACATCGCTAGGGTGACGTCTGTGCGTGCATTTATCTCTCATAGTAGGAAGCTATCGGCAGTATGAAATTAAATATCAGCACTTCTCTAAAAGCTGTCTAACGAGATATTTATGAGATGAAAGCTGCCTTCCAAACGGCACCATATTCCCTCTGTAGTGTGCCTTGTTTTATAGGGAATCAGGCAACAGGGTGACACTTGAGCATAATCAGGAGAATTAAATGAAAATGTCTTCATGGTTTAGCAGTCCACGTGCTTCCTAATTAATAGCATGTTTCTCGTTAGCGGACAAACCAATCACAGCTAGAGAAGGGGAATGAATTAACCGGGTTATTAACGAGGTTATATGGACCATGAAACATGGATGAATGAATGTTAGTCCAATTACTCTGCAGTTGCTGTTACTGGTTACAAGGGAGGGGTCCTGAATGACACCCTAACCGCCATAGGACCCTGGTCAATTGAAGGGCACTATATAAGAAATAGGGTTGTATATGTGACTCATACATATGATGTATAGAACTGTAGCAAAGAAAGAGATCAGAGAGAGTTGATAGAGAGAAAGAGACAGAGGGGCAGAAATGGGGGGTCTTTCTGTCTCCCAAACCTTTCTCATCATTAACAATATTTTCAAGATTAACATTATCATCCAGGTTAGTGGTTTGAACTAACCTCTCCCAAAAAATAAAGAAAGAAAGAATGCAGATTCCTACATATTTTGGTGTTTCTGCCTACAAGGACAGCTCCCACTTAATCTGGGGAGAACTCAGGAAGAATGTCGGTCTCCTGGAGTCCATGCCAATTTTCAGAAAACTTTTGAAACTTATCCTTAACAAGAGTTTAAAAAGTTTAGTAAAACCACAAATCGACTGCTACTTTTGACTACCTTTAACACACTTTCATTAGAGCTGATTGATTTAGAGGTTCAAGTTAATTTGCTCAATAGTGTTATTTGTTTCATCAGTTTCACATTGAATATAACGGAACAAAGTTGTTAAAAAGTGTTATGACAAAAGAACTGAAGAAGGCTGCATCTTTGATCTTCGGAGGAAGTCAGTGACAATCCACTAATGTTTGCGGCATTCACGTTTCATACAATGTCACGGAGTCCCAGCAGGAAAGAAATGCATCGGCTTGGTTTCCACAATCCCCTTCGCGGACCTTTCATACATAAAACAGACTCCATTGTAATTCGCGGCATGGCCCAATTGACAGCGTTTAGGCTGTGTGCGAATGGGTAAAGAGAACCACTAAGCAGGAGAAAGACCCGTCAGCCGGCGTTCCTTTAATGGTGGCTATTTGTAAAGAGAGAGAAAGGGGGAAAATTGTCATTCAGGAACATTCTCAGGTTAAAAACAAAATGACAAGACCGGCTATTCTTTTTATTTTAGGCCAACGAAATGTGTCAAACAGTGTCTGCCTGGTTGTTTACTTTTCAGACCAAAGCCGTAAATCCGATTCCTAGTCAAGTTGCGGCGGTGGCAGGCCGAATCCAGGTCTGCGGACCTTTTCACTCGGCGCGCTGTGTACTTCCCGATACCTTGAATACCTAGATGTTCTCCGGAATGGCGGACCGTGAGTCACACATTTTAATCGTGTCATCCTCCGTGGTTAAAGGGACTGCTTGAGATATTGCCGTTAAAGCTGTTCTTGGCCTTCAAGGCTTTTGGATGATGTCGTCGTTTTCATAAATCTGCTTACAGTTTGAGGAATCTGAGAGAAAATACTGACTTGTTTAGGAAGTCTACTGGAACAGCTAGAATAGCTAGCTAGCATGTCGGTTGGTCCGATATAATCCAAGTTATTGCAAAAATTATATTATTGTCTTTGAACAGAGTTCTTCCTCTATTTCTGTGCAATGTAGTCAGAATACTTCTTCCACCATCACAAAATATTTGTTAATAGTTAAAGCAAACCCAAAAACATAACTTGTACAGTTCCAATCTAGTTAAAACTTTGAATATATTTTTTTTCTAATGGTGACAGAGAATGGGACAGCTCTATCACACTATAACGGTCCCAGCCAAACGGGACCGCTCAGGTTTGTGTTTTCTGTGTTTGTTATGTCCTTGTTTGGTCTTTCCTGTTCCCAGTTCAGTTGATGAATTATATTATGTTCACCTGTGTATAGCCCTCACCTGTTTCTGTTCTGCTTGTTATTTTTTCTGTTGTTTTGGGTCACATTTAAAGCTTTCTTCGACCCTACATTTGCCTCCACCTTCCACAAACGTGAAAGAATGATCAACCCATTAAAGGAAGCAGCGGACTACTCACCAGTGAGTACAACAAGTTGGTGACAGGTGTTGAGAGGACCAAGCACTCATTAGTCAATGTCCTCCAGTGCCTGAAAGGGCTGGAGGCCTTCCGGGACATGGCAGCTCTCTGTCATCTTTCCTGGGAGGTGTTCCAGCCCACGCCCACTCTGTTTGCCCTGCTCAGGTGGGGTCCCAAGCATTATGAGGAGCTGCAGTGCCTGCATCTGGTTCCCTTCAAGGCTGCTATGGGGGAGGTAGACCACTTCCTGTCTATGGGGGAGGTAGACCACTTCCTGTCTATGGGGGAGGTAGACCACTGCCTGTCTGTGTGGGAGGTAGACCACTTCTTGTCTATGGGGGAGGTAGACCACTTCTTGTCTATGGGGGAGGTAGACCACTTCCTGTCTCAGCTGGACAGGGTCTGCAAGGGGGTGTCTGTCCAGCCCTGCTCGCCGGCCTGGCGCCACCCAGAGTCCATCCCCAATTTTTTTTTGAGGGAGTCGGAGGAGTTCCCAGAGGAGCCACTGCAGAGACCGCCACCGGAGTGGTTGGAGGAGGGGTTCCTGCATCCCCCAGAGGTGGGGGACGACGAGCCCCTGCCACCCCCCTACTCCTGTCCCTGCGTCCAGTCTCGGTCCTTCCTGGTTGCGAGGCGGGGCTGCCGTCACTTCATCGTGCTCCTCCGGAGCGGCCGCTGCCTCTTACTACTCCCAAGACAGGGCCACCGCCTCCTCCCGCACCTCCTGTCCTGGCGCCTCCAGCTCCCCTGGCACTTCGACCCTGCATTTGCCTCTGCCTCCGTAAACATGCCACCCCTTCTCCCAACAATCTTTTTCTCTCCCTCCTCTTTCTCTCCCTTTCCCACTAGTTCCTGGTAGTTGTAGTAAAAGCCTAATATTTGAGAGGTGACCTTTAAGGAAAACACACACACACACACACACACACAGACACGCATACAGGAAAGTACACCCATGCACAAATGCACATGCACACACACCTGAATGCAGTGGCAGATAGAAAGCCTGGGCCTTTAAATAACAGTGATTACCACCTCCTGCCAAGTGACCTCCGAACGAGGGAGGAAATAAGAAACAGAGGAAAGGGAGAGATGGAGGGGAGGGAAAGATGGAGAGATACATTTTTTTTTTTGGATTTAGGGACATTGAGGGAGAGATAACATTTTTGGGGAAATGCCACTCTTGAAAAATACAGCTCCAGAAAAAATGAAGAGACCACTACACATTTTTCTTTTTTGTCCAAAAAAGTTGAAAAGGAACATTTTGAGAGAGCAACAGAAGCATTCCTCGCTCAAAACTTTCCCTTTCGACTTTTTTGGAAAGGAAAGAAAAACGTGCAGTGGTCTCTTAATTCTTTCCGGGGCTGTATGTTAGCTTGGTTGATTTATCCTTGGTTAATCTACTACAATGGAACGCATTTTTTCTGCTCGGGCAACAAAGTCAGATAACTCCTGGGCGCCCAGGGAAGAATCAAGTAGGAAATTGAGCAACCTATTTTTAATGTAAACAATCGTTTCTCATGTCAAAGTTGCTTTGATTTGACTTTCATGGATTTGAGAACGGGAGGAGAAATGTAATGTAATGTCATGGTGGCTCCTGAGTGTTAAGTGTACCTGTAACTGCTTCAAAGAAACATAAACAAGTGACTCAGAGTACAAAGCAGGGGGGAGATAGAGTGATATGAAGGGGAGAAGACAGAGGGCGGAGCGAAGCGAAGAGAGAAAGAAGGGAGAGAGACAAAGACAGAGTGACAGAGGGAGAGTGACAGAAAGAGAGACACAGTATGCGGGTTCTTGCATGTTTTAAAACACGTGTAACATTTCCTTATTTCCAATTTGTTATGATATCTTACTTTTCACTTGTGTTATTTAGTATAGCTTTCTATTTTTCACTCGCTTTGGCACTATAAACTAATGTTTCCTACGCCAATAAATAATGACCCTCTCTGTCTGTAGTGACATGACCCTCTCTGTCTGTAGTGACATGACCCTCTCTGTCTGTAGTGACATGACCCTCTCTGTCTGTAGTGACATGACCCTCTCTGTCTGTAGTGACATGACCCTCTCTGTCTGTAGTGACATGACGTAGAATCTTCACCTGGCTCCGAAGAGGACTGGCCAACTCCCAGAGTCTGGTTCCTCCGTATGTTTCTTCCTACGTTTTGACCCTACTATGGAGTTTTTCTTAGCCAGTGTGCATAGTACATTGTCCTGGGCAACTCTCTCATTGTACTGGGCAACTCTCTCATTGTACTGGGCAACTCTCTCATTGTACTGGGCAACTCTTTTTGCTTTCTCTTGGGGCTTTCAGTCTGTGTCTCTGTAAAAGCTCTTCTGATCTAAAAAGGCCTTCATGAAATGTGATTTGATTTTGACAAGACCCTCTGTCTTTGATGACATGAACCTCGGTTCCTTTCTGGTGAACAGTTTCGAGTTTCAAGGTTTATTTGTCAAATGAACCGAACAACACAATGTCATCCTACACAATGAAATTCTTGTGACATTCTAGGGGGTGTAACTGACAGTTGGCCTGTATTTACAGATAAATACAGATAACTGTATTTGCCAAACAGTTATCTAAAGAAATGACAGCCGGCCTCCCTTCGTAGCACATCAAGACCACCATGCCTTTCGTGCCGTCCCTGAAGCCTACTTTCATAACCCCTTGTCTGGAACGGCTGTGCTGTCTGGTGTTATTTGGAAAGTAGGGAGTTCTGGGCGATCGTTCTGAAACAAAACATGCATTAATTCCAGATTCTTGGGACTGTGAAAAAAGACCCTTGCTACGCACAAGAGAGTGATGGTCAACGTCTTACGTTCCGGCTGTAAAGTCCGACTTCGCCTGGGGTCTGTAGTTAATTTTTGCATCTTGCCTTCTCCTGTTGTGCTTGATGGCGTTACTGCTATTCTCCAGGGGCAGTTATCAGGAGGACCTGTTCAGCGCTCAGCTGAGTTTGACGGTAGACCCCCTGGTCTCTAAAAGTAGAGCACTGTAGAGGAGGTAGGCTGCTATTTGGGTTATAAATCAGTTATGTCATCAAGAGAGGCGTTATTCAACTGTAGAAGCCAACGAGGGGCTCCAGGCTGGGGGGAGACTCTGGGGGGAGACACAGCAGAGAGGGAGATTCAATGAATTTAGTCGGCCTACCACTGTCTCATTCTCAGTCATTTTCTTTCCATCTTTCGATTCCTCTCTCCTGTTCTCTCTCTCTCCCTCTGTGTCAGTCGGGTGAAGGGAAGCAAAGTGGAGTAGAATATCTTTGAGCCGGTAAAGACATAAAGGTAAACCCACTCGGTTTCTGGAAAGGTTGGTGTGTATCTCTCTGAGTGGTTTCAAGCAGCTGCTCATATGATCTCAAGACTCTGCAGGGATTCAGGCGGAGCTGTCGATCGATGGGGCTGATATCCTACAGACACTATGTTTGTCCCTGGAATCTCCTCCAGCCTCCAGGAAACTGACCAGGACCATCACACTCAGGGTGAGAGACAACCTACCGATACATTACCGAACCAATAACACAACATACCGATACATTACCGAACCAATAACACAACCTACCGATACATTACCGAACCAATAACACAACCTACCGATACATTACCGAACCAATAACACAACATACCGATACACTACAGAACCAATAACACAACCTACCGATACACTACAGAACCAATAAGACAACCTACCAATACATTACCGAACCAATTACAATATCCCTGGGTCCAGTGCTCTAAGATGGTCTTATGGTTCTGATATACTATATTCACTGGGTCAAGGCTGGCCTTATGGTTCTGTGTTTTCACTAGGTAGAGAATAAATGTAGTCTGTGTTGATGGTCCGATGACAGCATGATGGCAGACAGCAAACAAAAAATAATAATATAAAACCTAAGAAAGAACATGTCAAAGATGTGAAATGAAAAAGCCCTCAGGTCAGGAGATCACACGCATTCAGCTGCAAGCTCCGTTACCCCACCTACGAAGAATCAGACCTGCCACGTGAACCTCTTCCAGCAAACCTGTTCAATAACGACTTACTGTGATCACATAGACAAAAACGACAATGTGATCTCACAAACAATGGCTAACTGGGTAAAGTATTTACAGTATGGTAAAACTTTATAATTTGCCAGGCGTCTCAAAACCTTTGTTGGCAATGGTTGCTCCAACAGCCGCGTTACGTTATACAGTGATGGAGCTAAAGGCCAAACAGCCATGCTGGCAGGTGCAGTAGTTAGCTAGCTAGCTTAGTGATCGTGTTAAGAGGCTGAGTCTTAGTGAGAGGTCACCCTGACTTAAGCTGTATCCTCTTGGAGCCATGAACATATTTATTGACAATTTGTTGGAGCTCTACCCAACCAAGGCATTTGATTGGGTCAACGTGTCATGAGACGTTGCTAATTCAGTCTTGGTTTCACCTGTTTTATCCACATTATTTCAAGTTGATTTGCCAGGCCTAGCGTAGTGTGGCCCGGTCTAAGAGCTTACATGTCAAGAGACAAAAAAGCACAGTGGAGCCAAAGAAAATCAATCAAAACCACTGAGCGCTTTATCCACATACAGTATTACAGAATATATAGAGGCATATTTCAGCAGTTTTTCACAGAAGGAGCTGAGACGTCAATAATCGCCGGGAGGCCCTTTCTGTCTGTCTCCCTCTACAGTGGGGCCAGAAGGAGATCAAAGGGAGGAGAAAGACAAGAAGAGAGAGGGATAGAGTGGCAGAAAATGAGAGGGAGGTAGGGTTGGGCAGTCATGGAGTGCGTTAGGGAGAAGGAGAAATACAGAAAAAATGTGTGAGGGACTAAAAAAAAAACAGATAGAGAGATGGAGAGAGAGAGAGATGGAGAGAGAGAGAGATGGAGAGAGAGAGAGATGGAGAGAGAGAGAGAAAGAGAGATGGAGAGAGAGAAAGAGAGATGGAGAGAGAGAGAGGGGGAGGAGATGACTAAATGTGGGGGATGGGGGTATTAGAAATAAGGCGGGAGTGGGTGAAAATAAGGAGGTAGACAGTGAAAATAAGGAGGTAGAGTGTGAAAATAAGGAAGTAAAGGGTGAAAATAAGGAAGTAAAGGGTGAAAATAAGGAAGTAGTGGGTGAAAATAAGGAAGTAGTGGGTGAAAATAAGGAGGAGTGACATTTCCTTTCTGTCTCTCAGGAAGAACATGTCAAACCTCTTTGATCCTCAGTAATGACAACCTCCATTTTCCCTCAGTGTTTTTCTCCAAGTTGACCCTGGCAGCACGGCAGCAATTTGACACCACTCCTGCATAAGCAGCATAATGAATTGGTCTCATAAGGGCACATTGCGTTGCTATAAGAACCAATAGAAAATGGCTACAGCAACACTTAAATTGGATAAAACTACAAAGGTCTATATAGTAATGAATAACTCAAGGCAACAAGTTTAAATATACTGGGCGAATGCAATGCTCTGCACTGATTGGCCCTTGGAGTTGTAGGCTGGGCATCAGGGCTTTCATAAGACATTGGATTTTTGTAGTAAAATAGAAATTAAGATTTTACCACCAAGATTAACAGATTCGCTTCCTGATTTCACTTTGAACAACAACAAACAACTCCATAATGTGGTAACATTTACACTTATTAAGAGGGAAAGTAGCAGTGATTTTTATCTGTCCTCCATTTCTTGCCCAATTTCCCCTTCATGCCCTCATCCCTGTAGGGGAATCATCTAATATTTATGGTCATCCTCTCTCTCGGTGTGTTGCTGTACCTTGTATAAAGAATGAATACTACTAGGTTGTAAAACAGGCATGAAAAAACAGCACCAGTTTAGTCCTGAGAAAGTACACACCTGGGAAAGATGTCTATATGTTTTTTCATTATTTGGACACATGGATATTTGAGCTTAATATGTGTATAATATAAAAATAGTATCACTGTCCTCCCTCAGTCAGCCATGAAATTCCAAGTTTGAAAGAGATTGGTTTTGATAACAAGTGGGACATATTGGCATATTTCCTGATATAGCACATAATATTCAAGGACACCAAGATCTACTTGAGTGGCCTTAACAAGCGATTACATATTTTACCTTGATCATCTATGCAAATATTTGGCAAAGGTCGTAGCTTTGTGACAAGCAATACATATAGACGCAATATTGTGACTCTAAAAAGAGGAAAAGACAAACATTTTGTGTTCATTTTTAGTAAGCTTTAGGAAAATACAGTGTATTTAAATGTTTGCAATACTGTGTACTATACGCTCTAACACGTCTTACTGTGTACTATACACTCTAACACGTCTTACTGTGTACTATACACTCTAACACGTCTTACTGTGTACTATACACTCTAACACGTCTTACTGTGTACTATACACTCTAACACGTCTTACTGTGTACTATACACTCTAACACGTCTTACTGTGTACTATACACTCTAACACGTCTTACTGTGTACTATACATTCTAACACGTCTTACTGTGTACTATACACTCTAACACGTCTTACTGTGTACTATACACTCTAACACGTCTTACTGTGTACTATACACTCTAACACGTTTGTCTTCAAAGGGCAACTTTCTATGTTTATCATGTAGTATAATACTATATAATAAAATACTATTTACTATGTAGTACAATTTGGTCTGCGCTTTTGTCGGCACTCATAAATGCCAGGTCCGTTGACAGCTTTAAAATGGGATTCAATCAAAAAGATGTGTGATGTATTAATCATGTGTTTGTGGATTTTGAAGTGTACTTAGGGTCACTGACTTGAAACATTCAGACTTTTTACATCAATTTTACTTTGTGAGACACTAGCATAACAGAGAAGTAGTTTCAAACCCAGTTCCTGGGCTGAACAGAACAACATATGCGCCTGAGTTCGATGAAGAAAAATGCATCCCAAATGTTTTCTGGGTAATGAAGGCTCTGAACTGTATCCCAGATGTATTCTGGGTAATGGAGGCTGTGCAGAGGTGCCTCTTATTGTGATCAGTATTCTGGAAGTTTCCAGGAGCCTTGCTTTAGGAGCATGGACAGTCTGACGAAGCACATCTTTATGCATGGAGATTGATTTTCTAAAGCGTTACATTTGAAACCCCATTACAACTACCTCAAGATTCATCAGGAGCCGCGTCAGATGAAATGGTCAGCCTTGCAGTGTGTGTGTGTATCTGTGAGTGTGTGAGCGTGTTTGTGGGCAGGCTCTTATCTTTTCGGAATTTAGACTCTGCATTGACTTTGCTTGATTGCACCAGATGTAATTATGTCATGTTAATAAGCAGATCGTTTTCATCCATTAGATCAAAAACACGTTGCGGACACTCACTAAAGGGTGCAGGGAACAGGGTGCCATTTGGGACGCAGGGAAAGGGCCCATTCAATCAAAATAATTGCTCATAGTCCACTTGTCTGGTGGAGGAATATAAAATAAATGTACTTCTGCACATTGAGAATGTGTTTTGAATTTATCTAAATCAATGGAACGTTGTTCTTTGAGTGAAAAAAGCCCAATCTCATTTCAGTCCAAACATGTAACTTTAACCAATAATACGTTGTTTAGCTTGAAACACTTTGTGACAACTGCTGATGGTAAAAGGGCTTTATAAAACAAATTTGATCGATATGAATCACTTTCAATTAAAAATTGAAAAAGACAAAAAGAGAAAATAAGAGAATAAGATATATTCCCCAAGATAATAAAGCTTTTTTGAAAGAAACAGCACTACTAGTACGAAAGACAATGAGCTACTGTAATAGAAAGATCAAGTGTGAAGGAGAGAGCTACTGAGAAAGATCTAGTGAGAAAGAGAGAGAGCTACTAAGAGAGATCGAGTGAGAGACAGACAGGAATACAGACAGATAGACAGAAATACAGAGAGATAGGAATAAAGAGAGACATACATGAAGAGAGAGACAGACTAAAAAAGAGCACTAGGAATAAAAAAAGCACTAGAGAGAGGAAGTGAGAGAAACATTGAACTGAGTAGTACAACTCTTGATTTCTCTCTTTTAAAATGGCCTTTGTACCAGACAATTATTTTGATAATGCAAGCGTTTATTCAGACTTACATTTCTTCTCATTCTCTATAAATGGGTGAGGAGATTTTTGGAAACATTGGAGACAAAGCTCTGTTTCCACATTTGCATTATATTCCCTGTAGTACCCAATTCTCTCTACCCTCTAGTACCATATTCCCTCTACCCTCAAGTACGCTATTCTCTCTACCCTCTAGTACCCTATTCACTTTACCCTCTAGTACGCTATTCCCTCTACCCTCTAGTACGCTATTCCCTCTACCCTCTAGTACCATATTCCCTCTACCCTCTAGTACCATATTCCCTCTACCCTGTAGTACCCTATTCCCTCTACCATCTTGTACCCTATTCCCTCTACCCTCTAGTACCATATTCCCTCTACCCTCTAGTACCATATTCCCTCTACCCTCTTGTACCCTATTCCCTCTACCCTCTAGTACCCTATTCCCTCTGCCCTCTAGTACCCTATTCCCTCTAGTACCCTATTCCCTCTACCCTCTAGTACCCTATTCCCTCTACCCTCTTGTACCCTATTCCCTCTACCCTCTAGTACCCTATTCCCTCTACCCTGTAGTACCCTATTCCCTCTACCATCTTGTACCCTATTCCCTCTACCCTCTAGTACCCTATTCCTTCTACCCTCTTGTACCCTATTCCCCCTACCCTCTTGTACCCTATTCCCTCTACCCTCTTGTACCCTATTCCCTCTACCCTCTAGTACCATATTCCCTCTACCCTCTTGTACCCTATTCCCTCTACCCTCTTGTACCCTATTCCCTCTACCCTCTTGTACGCTATTCCCTCTACCCTCTTGTACCCTATTCCCTCTACCCTGTAGTACCATATTCCCTCTACCATCTTGTACCCTATTCCCTCTAACCTCTAGTACCCTATTCCCTCTACCCTCTAGTACCCTATTCCCTCTACCCTCTTGTACCCTATTCCCTCTACCCTCTTGTACCCTATTCCCTCTACCCTCTTGTACCCTATTCCCTCTACCCTCTAGTACGCTATTCCCTCTACCCTCTAGTACCATATTCCCTCTACCCTCTAGTACCATATTCCCTCTACCCTCTAGTAGCCTATTCCCTATGGTGAAAATGGTTCAAAGCCAATAAAGGGTGCCATTCCCGGGGTTCAAACTGATATTAAAGGACTAGAAGCTGAAGGATTCCTGTCGGTCCATCAATCAGTTTGCCAGCCAGTCTGTCTGTAAATCAGTCACCCAGCCTGTCATTCTGTTAGCCTATCAGCAAGCCAGTCATCTAATCAGTTGGTCAGTCAGTCTACAGGTCAGTTGGCAGACAGGCATGGCCCCCTAGGAGCAGGTCTGAGCTCAGTTTTAAATCTCAGAATCGATAGTGTCTTCTTCTCAGTGGAAGAATGAATGGTTGAGCCGTAGTAATCTGTTCTGCCTTCAGTCGGTTAAGCCCAGTACTTTGTCTTCTCTGCCAGCCGACCACGGAGTAATGGATGTCTTCCCCGCAGCTACAAACCCTCCTACAGGACAATGGATTGGAAACAGGACAAAACCACAGATCTGTTTCTCTCTGTCGCTCTATCACTTTCAGGCTAAGTTTTTCTCCGTCTCTGTCTCTCTCTAGTGGAATAATACTATTACCAACAACTGCAGAAAAACGGAGAGAAGAGAGGAACAGAAGTATTGAGGAGAGGAGCGGAGCGGAAGTAGAGAGGTGAGGAGTGGCTGGAGTGAGGACAGGAGGGGAGAGCAGAGAAGCGGAGAATGGAATAATCCATCACACTCTCTGTTATCACTCAGGACAGGACATTGCCCTGCCTTCTCCCAATGCTGCAGGCCTGATCACTCATCACCGTCGTGGAGTGTTGAGGTAAGAGAAGTGGACCAGGCGAGTCGAATCCCAAGTCCAACGCAAAACATCTGGTCGAAAAGCAGGCTGACTAGTGTTTGTTTCAGAGGAGAGCAGAGGACAGGGCTTTGCATTTTATTCCACCATGAAGGTATACTGGAGAGCGCCTCAGTACACATTATTTTTCTACTTCTGTCTCTTCTTCCCTCCATGGGACGTGACGATCACAAAGCAGACTGAAGGACTGGCACCGAGGCATCAGGCGTTCTTCATGTCCGATCAGTAATTTGGATCACAAGTAACATAGAAAGGGGGACAAGAAGCAGAGTCCGTGGTGCTATTGAGAGAGGGTCTGTGTTTCACAATCACAGACCCTCTCTGGCTGGCCGGAGATCCTCTGCGTTGATTAGCTCAGCCTGTGTTCGTTGAATGGAGGTGGTTAGCGTTAGCTAGCTAAGACCTGTCGCTGCTATGGGGCGAAAAACTAACAAAAGTTGAACTAGTTCCACAGTGCGCTGAGATGTGCTAATTAGGCCTCCACATGCCATCACTTTGAGACAATTATTTTCTGAGCGGGTAATTAGTGGGAGAATACAGGGAGGTTGTGCAGATGCTCTCATGTAGGCAGATAGAGAGAAAGAAACAGTGAGACAATAGGGACATAACATCTCTGTCAGTTGACTGATGGGATATTATCTAAGGACATCCTCCACGATAAACAGAGATTGGGTCTATTCTAGATAACTAAAGTGTGAGTGGGGTTGAAAAGGAATACCCTGGAGATTGTAGAGTCTGAACTATTCCCCCTTCAAATAAAAATGAAAAAGTTTGTGGCTATGAATCTAACTTTTTTGGGGATCTTCAGTCTGCTGGGCCAAATGAGCTCTCTGAAGCTTCTGCACAAAATATTATAATGAATGGGGCTTGTTAAATAAAGTCAGGTAAAACTTTAATCATAGTATCCAGTATCACATAATGATTACAGCAATCTATAACAAATATATCAAATTAAAATTGCTGTTGTATAAAGTTCCACAGTGTCTGATTTCAAGACATGTGTCAAATTTGTCTGGGCCTGTTTCTTCCCCAACACTCTCATTAAAAGGCTATGCACGTATCCAAGTCAGGCCAGGATTTTCACTTCATATCAGTCCTGCTTCTGAAGTTATTTTTAAGAGTTAGCAGAGCATGATCGTCCTCCAGAAAGTCCATCATAACTTTCTCCAACTGAATGATCTTTGTCGACAGCAACAGTTAAATTTAGGGCAGCAATATTTTTGATAGCAGTAGCAACATGACTGTAGTAGTCCATGGATAAGATCTTTAAAAATACCTGCAATAGTATCCCTTTTACACACACACTGACCAGGGTGGCCAAGACCTGTGTCATGGCAGACCAATCAGAACTCTTCTTAAAGCCTCACTAACATATCGGTCGTCAGCTAGCTGGGAAGGTATCTGTATTTTCAGTGGCTGAACCAACAAGGCTTGTAACTGACTAAAAGTTTGTTAATAAAGCGCACAGAAGTTCCCATGTTTGAAAGGCCATTTCTGCAACAAAAAGAAAATAGATTTTAATGAAAACGAGGGTTTAAAGTTCCGTTGCCTCTCGTGCAAAATAGAGGTACAAAGACCAAGCTTCAAGAACTGGTTCACATATACAATATGTTCAATATACATGTACAAATGCACAGAAGCTGTAGGAAGGCAGAATAAAGATCCCAAGGAAGTTCGCTGCTCAGTCAAATTAACTCCAAAATATTGCTTGTTAGTCAACTGCACCTGGTGGAGATGAAAAAATAACGACGGGTTAATTAGAGAGAACAGGATGGGAAGAAAAAGAGAAGAGACATGGACGCAAATACACAGTCATGGTGATGTCACGAAGCTCCACCCCCCTGAGTCGAGTCTTACACAGTCATGGTGAGGTCACGAAGCTCCACCCCCCTGAGTCGAGTCTTGGCGTGACGTCGTTGACAAAGTTTCTGTGCCGGCATTGGATTAAAACCAGACAAAGTCACAAAGCAAACAGCAACACTAAGCAAAAATAATAGGACAGACAGCCTTAGTTAAAAAGAGAAAACCCACTCTGTGGACAACAGCAGTTGGATCTAAGGTTCTTAACTAAAAGGAAAAGCCCAGGACAGAAGCTTCAAACCTCCACTGCTATCAAACACCAAGCGGCTGCGAGACCACTTTCAATTATCCAAGATCCTCATGTACAAAGTCTTCTGTCTGTGTCTCTAGCGCACAAGCTGTCACATTGGAAATGGCCATGTAGAATGAGGGGGACTTTGCTTTCTGTTCATACAAATGCAAGCTATAGGGCATATAGAACGCTGCACATATTGTAGAACTGTAGATCACGTGTGGGAGAAATAGGGCCTGATTGTGAACAAAAGCTACAGCATGTTCACCAAGATATTCACCAGGGCCTTCACCAGGACATTCACCAGAACATTCACCAGGGCATTCACCGTGACATTTACCAGGGCTTTCACCAGAAAATTCACCAAGGCCTTCACCAGGGCCTTCACCAGGACATTCACCAGGGCATTCACCAGAAAATTCACCAGGGCATTCAACAGACATTTAACCAAGACATTTTATTTCAGCCATAATTTGAAATACGCTGTTTGCATTTCCCAAATGACACCCGTTCCTATAGGCACTGATTAAAAGATGTGCAATCTATAGGGAATTTGGTGCCGTTCGGAAAACATGGACTACCTATGGACTCGGAACACAGACATAAGATAAAGCAGTAATTCCTTTGGGACGTGAGTTGTCAACATCATCTCTCCGTGTCTAAATGTTGTAACCACACGGCCCGCACCTGAATTAAATGTCAACCCAACCGTGCCAACCCCCCCCCCCCGCCTCCTCTTCCTTTCATGTTCCTCCATCAATCATCCAACAATGTCGCCTTCAAGATGGAGGAGCTGACCTATTTTCTGAAGAGCGAAGCACAGAGGTTACAATCGCACGCCGCAACATAAAGAAGACATAATATTCCATTTTGAAGGGTACAGAGTGATGGCGGTAACAATGTGCCGCCACTGACAGCCTGCTATTTCGTCTCATCTGACAGGACCAGCTTTCCAACGGAACCAGTTTTCTTTCCCTCATCGAATGATCAGACATCTGAATGCCTGTGTGTGATCTCACCGCCTCACGTACTGTTGCATCTTGGCTGCAGACGCACTCGTACAGAGTAATGTAGCGTAGAGGCTGCACACATTCTCCGGATTTTCCCTACTTGTCCACAGCGGGCCTAGAGTGCAGAACCATTGTCATTGGCTGCTTCAAGTTGGGCCCTGTTCAGCTGGGAAGCTACAGGTTGCCTTGGAAGCCCAGTTCCCAGAGCGAGGTTCAAGAGGCGAGAATCCGACGGGAACACTCAAACACAGTGACTAGCTGAAACATGGTTGGCAATCCCTCCTGTAGAATCGGAGAGGCAAAGGGCAAGACGCAACTCACTGCTGCCTGTGAACTAACCTCCACTGGAGAGGAACATTTTGTTCCTTTTGGATGGACATTTGGTTGGTGTTACAACACTACTGGATGGAGATTCAGACGCCGTTTAACTTACTGAGACATTTCCATTACATTTTCAATAAAGTGTTTCAAATACTACAAAAGCATGGAAATAGGAAAGTGAACGTGTCAGATTTACCACCTTCACCACCTTGGTTATTCATGACATTATCTTGCCCCACCCCTAAACACCTGCCTCATTTTGGGACCTCATCAGGGTAGGTATTTCATTGCAGAGGGACAGAACGACGGATTTATTTAGCCTTGATTCAACCTACCAGCCACATCATGAGAGATGATGGTCTCTCGGACTTGGAATTATTCAGCCACTAGTCTCAAGTGGAAGAGGTTGTGGGCGTTTCCTCAAGTCAACCACCGCCTCCGGGGCCGGTGCCACCTCTCTGTGGTCACGCCGTTGAGACCGAACGGAGTGGTGTCATCAAAGACTTTTAGCGGCCTGACCGACGCAGTGATGGAGGTACAGTTGTTGGTGTGGAGTGAGTAGAGGAGATGTGACAGCACGCATCTCTGTGTCACGCCAGCGCTGAAGGATAACGGGCCTGACTCATCCTTGCTATCTTGCTCTGTCGTGACAGATGGGAACGTCGCGAAGCACAGAGGCCACAATAAGCGTCGCATAAATTGCTTTTTATTTTTAGATCAGACAGCAGTGTGAAAATTCCCAAATAAGTCTAACGTGGGTATTTGGTCTGTAACGGGGAGACTGGGAAGGCCAGTGTAACATCTGCCTTTAACTTTCCTGATTCAGGAAGAATGGCTGCGGTTTGGGCACAAGCTGATGGAGATTCGAATAAACTTAACAAGACCTTTCAGGGTCGCTCATTAAAACTTCAGCAGGAACTTTTTGACCTCCTGCTTCATGTTTTCTATTATCCTTCATCCCAACTGACTCACTCCCCTCCCTCTTCTCCCCCCCCCCCCCCTCACCCTCCATTTCTCTCCTCCCTCCTCCCTCCACCCCCCCCTTCTCCCTCCCTCCCTATCTACCTCCATCCATCTCCCTACAACCCTCTCTCCCTCCTTCCCTCTGTCTCTTCTTCCCCCCCCCTCCCCTCTGCAGAGGCTGTTCAGCTTCCCCTCCATGCCACGTGTTATGGATGGTGCTTTAATGATTACATCTGGAGGAATCACAAATTAATTCTTGCCTCTCTAGCTAAAAGCTGCTCTCTTTTTTCTCACCCTCACCCCTCCCCCCCACCTCCACCGTATCCTTCTCTCCGTCTTCCCCCTTCCACCTGATTATGTAAAACAGCCCTATATTCTAAGCCTTTGAAGTGAAGAGGAGGATGCTGGGAGTTCTAAGAGCCCTGGGGACAGCAACACAGTAATCTGGGACGGAGGAGGAGGAAACACACAGGGTTCACACAAAGGTCACAAAGATGGCAGCCGCGCCCTGCCCTCTCACATCGGTGTCCAACACCTCGGCCATTTTCCCTCGCAGGTTTGATGATAATAATACTGCATTATCTCAGTCCCGAAGGCACCGGAGTGGAAAGCAAGGTGTTCAATAAAAAAGGCGAGCTAAGAATAAACCTAATAATCCGACAGTGTGTAAAGGACTTACGCCGTTCCTGTGAGTAGCACCATCCTGGAGCATCATGTCCCCCACTTTCATTACCTCCATCACGGAACCCACTACCAGCCTCTCAAGATAGAAGAGGAAATCATGTCTTCACACTCAGTTACCCACATCGCCAGCTTCATCCACGGAGATGGCCCTAGAGTCAACCAGATACTAGGACGCTGCCGGATTTGGTATGTTCACAGATGTAGAGCATTTACAGCAATCAGCATTATAACCGCTGAAGCCACAGCATTCCACCCCCAAACGCATTCCACCCCCAAACCCCTTTTTTACTCAAAGACCGAAGGTGATTTACACTACCGGTGAAAATGTTGGGGTCACTTAGAAATGTCCTTGTTTTTCATGAGAACATACATGAAATGAGTTTGAATAGGAAATATAGCCTCTTCTAAAAAAAATAAAATCTGGATCCCGACATATTAAACAATGATAGGCCAATATCGAACCTCCCGTTCTTCTCACAAATCTTAGAAAAATGTGTTTCCCAACAACTGAATGCCTTCCTGAAGACAAATAACATTTATGAAATGCTCCAGTCCGGTTTCAGATCCCATCATAGTACTGAGACTGCACTTCTGAATGTAACAAATTACCTTCTAATGGACTCAGACAAAGGTTCCACATCCGTCCTGTTGTTTCTTGATCTTAGTGCTGCTTTTGACACTATTGATCACTCCCTTCTCTTAGAGAGACTGGAAACCCATATTGGGCTACGTGGACATAGCCTGGTTTAAATCTTATTTATCTGAAAGATATCAGTTCTTATGTGTGGATGGCATATCCTCTGACAAATCAAAGGTATGTTTTGGTGTTCCTCGAGGCTCGGTTCTCGATTACACACAGTTATGCTGATGACACACAGTTATATATTTCAATGAAGCATGGAAAAGCCCCAAAATGAGCTACTTTTGAAGCATGTGTTTCAGATATTAGGAAGTGGATGACAGAGAACATCTTGCTTTTAAACTCAAGAAAAACAGAAATGCTCATTTTAGGACCCAAGAAACAAAGAGCTTTGTTGGCAGATCTCACTGTGAACCTCGGCGGCTGCATGGTCATATCTCAAAAAACTGTAAGAACCCTCAGCGTTCCCCTTGACCCTGACCTCTCCTTTGATGGACATATAAAATATGTCTCAAGAGTTGCTTATTTTCATCTTCAACTTCAACTTGAAACTTTCTATCAAAAATGTATGCAGAAAAACGAATCCATGCTTTCGTTACTTCTAGACTAGATTACTGCAATGCTCTTCTTTCCGGTTACCCTGACAAATCAATAAAGAAACTTAAATAAGTGCTGCACACGGCTGCTAAAATCCTAACTAGAACAAAAACATTTGGAGACATTACTCCTGTACTAGCCTCTTTACACTTGCTGCCTGTTAGGGTTTGGGCTGATTTTAGGGTTTTATTGTTAACCTATAAATCAATACATGGACTTGCTCCTACTTACCTGAAATGATCCAGCCATACATACCTACACGTAACCTTTGATCGCAAGATGCAGGCCTTTTAATCTTACCTAGAAATTCTAAACAAACAGCCGGAGGCAGGGCTTTTTCTCATAGAGCTCCACTATTGTGAAATGATCTGCCAATTAAGGTTAGAAATGCAAACTCAGTGCAAACTTTTAAGTGTTTACTAAAGACTCATCTCTACAGCATGGTCTATGATTAGGTGTCGCCACTGGGATGCCCTCCCTCTAATGCCATTCGGGGGCAGAGTCACTGGCTTGTTGTTGTCTCTCTGTTGCATACTTGTGTAATTGGGCTGTACTCTGCTGGCAATACTCGGCCCTCATTCAGGATGGTTGCAGTTGGTGGGTGTCCCTTTGGTTAATGCTTGGCAATGTGGGTGGATTGATTTCCTGCCTGTTGGGCCCGGTCCGGGGCCTCCCCAGATAGGGCCACAGTGTCACCAGACCCCCTTGTCTCAGCCCCAAGGTCTTACGCTGCTATATTATTGTGCTGGGGGAGTAGGGTCAGTTCTCCTTCTCCACTATAAATCCTTGTAGATCTAAGGAATGCATTTTCTTAATTTTCCCTGTCTCCTGCCGTTTTAAATTTAGGAGGACATGAGGTCTTGGCCCACACTTGAGGAGTACCAGGCTTGAAAGACCTGTTGCTGTCCCTGTCCAAAGTCCTCCTGGTTGTGTTGAAGATCAAGACAATACCTAACTATTTCAGCTGACACTGTGCTGACACCTCCCCCTTCCCCGTGTTGTCCCTGTCCTTGTCCACCTGGTCATGTTTCCAAACTGGACTAGGTTTAAATGGACTCTGGATTCAGCACACATGCATTTATTAACTTTTACAATTTGTACTCTTAACATCTTCACCCGGCACAGCCAGAAGAGGACTGGTCACCCCTCTGAGCCTGGTTCCTCTCTAGGTTTCTTCCTAAATTTCGGCCTTCTTAGGGACTTTTTCCTAGCCACTGAAATTCAACACTACTGTTGTTTGCTCCTTGGGGTTTAAGGCCGGATGTTTTGTAAAAGCACTTTGTGACAACTGCTGATGTAAAAAGGGCAATAATAGGAAATATTGTCATTGACAAGGTTAGAAATAATGATTTTTAATTGAAATAATTATGCCCTTCAAATTTTGCTTTCATCAAAAAATCCTCCATTTGCAGCAATTACAACCTTGCAGACAATCAATCAATCAAATTCTAGTTGCCAGTTTGTTGAGGTAATCAATTTGTTGAGGTAATTTCACTCCATGCTTCCTGAAGCACTTCCCTGAAGTTGGATTGGCTTGATGGGCACTTCTTACATACCATATGATCAAGCGGCTCCCACAACAGCTAAATTAGTTCAAGTTCAAAGTTTATCAAATGCACCAAATAACACAGCGTCATCCTGCACAATGAAATTCTTGTGACATGGCACACGACATCTACGTAGTAAAATTAAGAAATATATAAAGCGAAAATATAGCTAAATATACATGACAATGTAAACTAGCAGCAATTTTATAAGAGTAGGATAGGGAATGTGAACAATATGGGGTAGAAGTGCTGAATAAGATACATGTGAGTGTAATAAGCCTCTGAATGGTACTTGCAATGCCCATTAAAAGTACCTGAAAGGACATCAGAGCATCTGGAATGTTGATGTGTGATCAGTATGATCATGGAGCTGTGTGTGGCCATGCAGTCATGCGAGAACAGGGAGTACAGGAGAGGACTGAGTACACAGCCCTGGGGGGCTCCAGTGTTCAGGGTCAGTGCAGAGGAGGAGAGGTTTACATAATACTTATATAAATGAAATATTTCAATTTCTTATTTTTCATACATTTGCCGACATTTCAAAGTGTTTGCTTTGTCATTGTGTGGTATTGTGTGTATACTGATGAGAAAGAAATAAAGGTAATCAATCTTAGAATGAGGCTGTATTGTAACTTACAGTGGGAAAAGGGGTCTGAAGACCTTCCAAATGCACTGTATTTTCAGTTTTTCATTCTCAATGTATTGGCACAAATCTAAAGTAGCAATGCAAACAGATGGATTTCTCCCGCATGTGATTCGACCATTGATGAGGTGCCATTTCCCCCTTGTTATTCAGAGCCTTTTGTGTGTCTAGAAAGTAGTTTCTATGTCTTTATCGGGACTTGACTGCCATGGAGCCAAACACAGGTCCCCAAAAACGGGTCCCCAAACACGGGTCCCCAAACATGTTCCCCGCGTCATCAACACCACTCATTTCAAAGTTTAATTTTGTGGCTGACTGAGATCAAAGGTCAGAAGTTCTATGAAATGCAGTTAATGCACTTGAATGGCAAGAGCGGGAGAATAAACCAAAGACCCAAAAATGTTCACGCTTCCCCCATGTCCAGCCTATGTGACATTTTAATTATCTTTCGGAAGTGCTGCAGAAAGCTGCAAAGCTAGTACAAAGCTTATACAAATCTTGGGCTCAACATTTCATCACCAGGCTATCTGGCATGTCCTGAAGGAGGATTTTGTTGTTTATTCCGGAGTGGGAAAGCGGGATGAAGTCACCACACAGAGTTTCTATGAGATGAAGCATTCAATCAGGCAGAACACCTCATGCGACCATACACAGGTAATCAATGCAAAATCCCTAAAGTGGCTGCAAATATGATTTAAAAATGACATCAGAATAGATTTAGTAGTTATATGTGGTGCAAAGTATACACAGTTATATTCCTGGCCTAAACTGTGAGATCTGAGGTGATTTCTGAAGTGCCAGCAATATGGTAATTAATTACATCATTATTACTTTACCATGAAATTGTACCAATCAAATCCTCTCAAATGTCCACACCTACATAGGGAATAAGGTTTGATTTAGCACTGGGCCACAGTAAACATTTGATATCGTTCATGTTACTGTACAATAATGTAAATTTTTATTTTATTCAACGGCTCTTCTGGCCTTGATGACGGCAAGAAAACATATACCTACCAACTTGTCAGAACCAGAAGAATGTCTCAGAACTGCTTTGGGACCCTCCTGCTGGATGGGACCCTCCTCCGGGGAGGAACAGCACAGTCATTGACATTGTACATCCTCCGATGGGACCCCCCGGGCCCAGGAGAGTGAAGTGGGCACAAGTTGTCTTCCACTGGGGGATGAAGGTGTGTGTCAAGTCGTGAGCTGCACACCTCACAATAAAAACTCACTGGTAACTTTATTAGGTTCACCCGCTGGTTGAATTTATGCAAAGGAGCCGCCTGGTTGAGTACAAATATAGGAAGGTGCAATAATTCCTTCTTTCAATGGTAAGACATTGTCCCATAATATGGGAAAGCAATTCCACAAACAACTCCTGTTGGATGGGCAGTACAACAAGGAACAGAATTTAATGTTGTGTCAACCTAACAATTGTTTCGATGGTATTTTTACATGCTGAAATTCCACCATTGCTGTTAACGCATTTGGGCCCATAAAAAATATTACGATTCGCTTCTTCGATTGGTACCCATTTATTATTTGATATTGAGTGGACCTTAAAAATGCAATAAATGCGTTCCATAATAACAAAACCACAGACCCCCCCCCCCACCCCCTCACAACAGCCAAACAACAAAATGTCCTCCATATATGACCACGTCTTGTTCTGGTATGTTTCCAGTCAACAGTGTACACCATGGAATCTGCAGGCTTGCAGCAAAACCCCTTGGTATGAAAATACATCTCATCTCCCAGGGACAGATCTCAGCTGTCCCCCAGCTCCCCACACTTTCTGGCTCCTGCTGGTTTGTCACAGGGAGCTGCTTCTGATTGAGGGGGGGGGCACAGCGGACGTGGAGAGCCTGTATGTGATTTTGGCCAACTGCCAGCAGTTTATGACACAATCCAGGTTTTCTGTGACATTTCAGAGATTTCCTGACTTTCCAAAATTCTACATTCCGGGATGAACTGTCTAAAGATACACACTTTACTGATTGAGATGTTGGCAATTTTGACAGGTAAGTTATAGACATGGTGATAATTTGCTTGGCATGTTTTAAAACAAAGGTTATTTCCTTAAATGTTGCTACTGTTTGTTTAAAGTTGAACCGGAGATGTAGGACAGTATGATTCGTCTATGATTGACACGTGCAAGTGCAGAATTCTTCCTTCTATTTGTGTGTGTGTGTGGGTGTATTAGAGCATGTATGTTTTGCAATGAGAATGCACAGCGTGTGTTTTTATTCTTCACTTTAAAAGCGCAGTAACATTTCTGTATGGTTTATTTTAACTCGGAGAAGAGTCTGTGTTCAGTTGGGTTAGGCGTCTATCAATACTGCATGTGGAAATGGTAACACAGATTCCCAGTCAGAGATGAAGCCTTCTCCGGGAATGAAAATCAAAATCAGTGGAAAATCTGTATGGGAATTCATTTTTAGTCCTGGACTACGTTTAATGTCTGTACTGGGAAATTTCCCTAAATCAGTTCTACACACACACCTCCACGAGCAGAAGATTAACGTACTTATTAAATGATGAGTCACAGAACCTTTTGAAGAGTTTAACTGTTTCTCAGTGTATGAATACTATATGTTGATGATGTATATTAGGATAATTTACTATGAGGACTGATGAGGGGTATAGCACGATGATGTCTAGCCTATATCAGCCTTGTGTCAATACAAAATGTCTCTTAACTGCACGGTCTCTATGAATAGAAACAGGCAGATCATGTTTCTGATCCTGAGAAATGTTTGTGGTGTGTGTGTGTGTCATGAATTCACTAGTCCACTTGGACATAGATCCATCAATGCTACGCCGACTGACACAACATCAGATTTAGAAATCGGGGGGCAGTGCATATTATTATTTTCCTCTGACATGTTTGGCAAAATCCATTTGTGGGCCAGAAGATGGCAAAGATCCCTTATAGTTTCTATAAACTTTCAATGATGTTTTAAACATTTCAGAGGGGTCTGGAGAGTTTTCACTTTGTTACTCAAAACCTTTAAGAGACATGGTGGTCGTACAGTGTTTGATAATAACTTCTAAGATAATGTGTTCATGCTTTTCTCAAATGTCAAATATTTGTGTGTGTGTGTGTGTGTGTGTGTAATATGACGTGTGACGTGTGTACACGTGTACATTTGCCTTGCAGGTTCAGCCTGGTGTTCAGAAGACGAGACTCGTCTGCTACAGACTCTGTTCACTGGTTATGACAAGGTGGTCAGACCCGTGAGTCACTACAGAGACCCGGTGGTGGTGACCGTCGGCCTGCAGCTCATCCAGCTCATTAATGTGGTAAAGGATACGGTCGCTCGATGGTGTTGTTTTTCCTCCTTTTTCATCTTCTACTTCTTGTACGTCTACTTCTATGTCCACTTCTTGTACGTCTCATTCTCCAATGTCCACTTCTTCAATGTCTACTTCTTGTACGTCTACTTCTTGTAGGTCTACTACTTGTACTTCTATGCATTCTTCTTATGTAACATCTCCGTCTCTGCCAGGATGAAGTCAATCAGATAGTCACTAGCAATGTGCGGCTAAAGCAGGTACTGTTCCTCACTGTCCTAAAGAGCCTGTTGATCTCAGAGCAGGTGTGTTTCTCTTCGAGAAGTGAAACCCAACTTGTTTGTTGTTCGGCTGTAATCAGATATGGGAGGATGTAAATCTAAAGTGGAACCCTGATGATTATGGCGGAATCCGAAAGATCCGAATCCCATCCACAGATATTTGGCGTCCTGACTTAGTACTCTACAACAAGTAAGTCATGGACAGGTTTACGTACTTTAAAGAAAAAAAGGATTTTAAAGGTTCAAGCTGATTTTATGATGTTACATTTTATTATGTTCAGTGCAGATGGAGAATTTGCTATTGTACATGAGACCAAGGTTCTGCTGGAGAACACAGGTCGGATAACCTGGAACCCTCCAGCCATCTTTAAGAGCTACTGTGAGATCATCGTGCTTCACTTTCCCTTTGACCTGCAGAACTGCAGTATGAAGCTGGGGACGTGGTCCTATGATGGAACCCTTGTTGTTATCAACCCGGTAATATTATGGCATCTCACTGTTATCAACCCAGTAAAAACACTTCCTGAATAACGCTACTGACTCTTCCTACTCTTCCGTCCTGAGTAACACTACTGACACTTCCTGAATAACTCTACTGACACTTCCAACTGTCCCATCTTGAATAACACTACTGACACTTCCAACTGTCCCATCCTGAATAACACTACTGACACTTCCTGAATAACACTACTGACACTTTCTGAGTAACAGTATTGTCTCATCTTAACTAACACTTCTGTCCCGTCCTGAATAAAACTACAGTCTCGTCCTGAATAGAAATACTGTCCCATCCTGAAAAACACTTCTGTCGCATCCAGAATAACTGTCCCATCTCGACTGACACTGCTGTCCCTTCCTTGTGTCTGCCCCTCCGCCCATCTGTCCCTGACCTAGGACAGCGACCGGCCTGACCTCAGTAACTTCATGGAGAGTGGAGAGTGGGTGATGCAGGACTATCGCAGCTGGAAGCACTGGGTGTACTACGCCTGCTGCCCGGACACGCCCTACCTGGACATCACCTACCACTTCCTGATGCTGCGTCTGCCCCTCTACTTCATCGTCAATGTCATCATCCCCTGCCTGCTCTTCTCCTTCCTGACCGGCCTGGTCTTCTACCTCCCGACCGACTCTGGTAGGACTGAGTCACATTCAAGTTCAGCGTTCCGGTGGTGAGGTTAACCCTTTACAGGGTCTGTGTTGATATATGTTCAAGGTTTTCTCAATCTGGGGGTCTTTCTCTGCCTCTATCTCTGACTGTGCGCCTCTGACTCTTTATCTGACCATTGTTGCTGTTTTTGTGTCTGTCGAAGTCGTTGACTCCCGGGCCTCTGTTCCGCCAGGTGAGAAGATGACGCTGTCTATCTCCGTCCTGTTGTCTCTGACTGTGTTCCTCCTGGTCATCGTGGAGCTCATCCCCTCCACCTCCAGTGCTGTGCCTCTCATCGGAAAGTACATGCTCTTCACCATGGTCTTCGTCATAGCCTCCATCGTCATCACTGTCATCGTCATCAACACGCACCACCGGTCGCCCAGCACGCACGCCATGCCCCAGTGGGTGCGCAAGGTAGGACAGCCCGACAATCAATCAGCCCGATAATCAATCAATCTGTCAATCCATCAAGTAGATGGACTAGTTGTAACCGGGATATCAATGTGTGGATTGACATTTTTAACCGCAGAGTGAGTGAGTGTGTCTCTCTCTGTAGGACAACAGAAACCAACTCTCTGGCCAAGCTCAGAAGATGACCAGGAACCTCCGTTCACTGTTACTTGACCTGACTTTCTTCTTCCTCCCAGCTAGATGTTGCCAGTGCTGCACTGCTTCATTTGGCTATTTGGTGTCATCTTTAAGGATAACCACCATTTCTGTTGAACTGATATTTGTTCTGCTCATTCTTCATAGCCTTTTCTTGCAGTCAGAGTTGTAGAGAGTTGTTGTTTCCTCTTGCCTGCACTGCCCCCTGGTGGCAGTCATTCAGTATGTCATTCATTTTGTCAGGCGTTAGTGACATTCTGTTTAGCCCGTTTAAAACGTTCCAGCCCTCCAAGTCTAGTTTTACTATGGTTAATTTCAGTGATTCTCATCATCTTGCCGTTTTATCAGTTCCTCGCCTTCATTACCCAGATTTTCATCGAGACCATCCCCAACTTCATGTTTCTCTCGACTATGAACCGACCATCGAGGGACAAGTACAAGAAGAGCTTCCAGCCTGCTGACCTGGACATCTCCGACATCTCTGGCAAGCCCACCCCGACCTTTGTGACCTTCCAGACCCCGATCACCAAGAACCCGGATGTCCGGAGTGCCATCGACGGGATAAAGTACATAGCAGAGACCATGCGGTCTGATGAAGAGTTCAACCTTGTAAGATCTTTTTTGAGATTTGGATTCCAAAGGAAATTCCTGGAATGTTCATGTCAGGCTTATAAAGTCTCCTGTGTCTTTGCCATTTCTTTGTTCTAAATGTCTAGTTTTTCTGAAATTGCAGATCCCCTCTCACACTCTCTCTGCCTCTAACTTTCTGTCTTTCTCTCCTCATCACCAGGCTGCTGAGGAATGGAAGTTTGTAGCCATGGTAATGGACCACATCTTGCTGTGGGTGTTCATGGCAGTCTGCATCATAGGGACCGTGGGAGTGTTTGCTGGTCGCCTCATTGAGCTGAGTAGGATAGGCTAATGGAGGGGAGGAGTCATGGAGAGGAGGAGTCATGGATCTGGCCACGCATTGGCTCTCCTGACCGCTTCCCACCCTGGCCCAATTATAAATTAGCAGAGAATGAATAAATTAATTATATTAATCATTGATTGGATGGTGGATAGGTGGTTTGATTTATGGTGTGTAGTTGATTGATTGACTGATTGATTTATTGATTGTGTAGTTGATTGTTTGGTTGACTAGATCATTGATTGATTGAATAGTTGGTTAGATGACTGATTGTTTGGTCTATTAGACAGTTGATTGGTTGGTTTGATAGTTTATTAGACAGTTGATTGGTTGGTGAAGTGGACTTCTGTTCCCCACGGAAATTACAGTTTGACATTAGTGCTCACACTTAATGTAGACGAGTTAGTGACAATGCTCGATTCATTAGTTACTGTTCTCATTGTGTTTGCGATGGGGAAAAAGAGTGAAATAAAAATAACGATCTACTTAGGCATGTTTGCTCCCCCCCCCCTCCATTTTTCTACTTGGACAGGGAACTCATAACCTTTAGTTCTGGTAAACTATTTGTGATGTAATGAATCATGATCATTTAAAAATAAACTACGTGGGTTCTCCGTGTCTGTTGAATAAATCATTAAATGACTACCCTCCTTGAGTCAATATGTCGGTTCTGCGCAGATCTCACCAGTAGCCTAAACGTCTTCATAGGCGACACCAGCTGTTCCTAACTCGGACAAGTTGCACATCTGGAAATGTTACATCACTACAAAGGCCCCGGATTGGAGAGAAGCACACAACTTCTCGTTTACGCAAACGAGAGAGGACCATCACTCTCGAACGACATGATAAATGCAACTCCGTTGGATTTGGACATAAACACTATTTATACAAGAATGAAAGCATAATAAGGCACAATATAAGAGACTCACAGGTACGTCAATAATAATAAAAAAGTTCCCAAATGTTTTGGGTATAGGCTAAATGTGGAAATTGCGCTGAAGCGGAAATCATAAGATATGCTAAAGTTGTTTATGGCGAAGGAGTGTCTCGTGTCTGTGGAAGTCAGTCGCTGTCTTCCTACTTGATGTAGAATACATAATTAAGGTTTTTCAGAGTTGTAGACTTTTAAATTGTATTTACGGAAATAATTGCCTTTCAAAAATCGTTTACATCGGATGAAAAAGCAGCAGCAATCCTAATTCCCACATCTGTTGTGGACAACTTCAAACATATTTTAGAGTAACGGAAACTTGGTGCCATACGTTGAATATGCCTATAGCATATTTTTATGTTTATATAGCATATCTTTCTCATGTTCTGTTTTTCTGTCATTTGTTTGTCGTGCACGTTAAAAAACTGGGAATCGTTGAAATTATACAGTACAGTAGTTATTTCGCTATACAGTAGATGACGAATTTTGTGCAGCACACCACAGCCCATATGAAGACTGCCGACAGAGGGCCATAAAACAACAGCACTTCCAAAACGCTCCACAATGTTCGTCCTCACGTTGTTTCAGACTTTCATTGCGCCGTTCGCAGGCATCTTTTGACTTTCAGAGTCACTCATCACTCTCACGTGCTGCTGGAAGAATGTAAACTTTTCCGGCGCTCGGAAAGGTCATCTGAAGAATTAATTACCCTATAAAAATGTGTCTCCATTTCAAATGGCCCCTTTTCCTATGTAGTGCAGTACATTTGTTTAGGGAAAGTGGCACCCTATCGCCATTTGACCCACGATTCATACTGCGAATTGACCTTGACTCCGTATGTATTATGATGGTTCAATGAGAAGGAACCTGTCCGTGCACTCGGTTATCTGTCAATACATACGCACGCACACACACAAACAACATTGTTTTTCTACAATTGTGGGGAATATAAATCCAGAAATCCATGTTCCCTATCCCCTTGCCCTAAACCCTAACCTCAATAACCTAACATTTGTGCCTAATCTTAATCCAACCCTAATGCCATAACTCATAATAACTAAACCTAAAAGAGACCACGATTCCAACACCGCTCAATGTAGGTTTTACCCCTAAACCTAACCACTGTGTTGGAAATTGCATTTCTCGTAGTGGGGACTATCCAGAATCAGTTGCGTGGACCGATTTGGTTTGACTATCTTAGCATGGACAACTGTTTCCCACATGCTACTGTACTTGTATATATATAGAGGGGCGGGTAACACAGCCAACCCCCCCCCCCCCCCCCAGCCACACACACACACACACACACACACACACACACACACACACGCGCGCGCAAACATTGATGTGTGGACTGGTAAAAAATAATGTTTTTTTGTATTCTGGTCTTGTGTTGGCATTCTACTGTGGTGCGCTGTCTCTGGCCGGCCTTGCTGACTGGAGCTGCTTGAGGAACCCTGTTCAGAGTTTGTTCTCCTCTACAGGCAGTACTCCCAGACCTCGAGCCATGTAGGCAAGCAGCCAAGCGTACTTGGCTGAACATGACGGATAGATAGCCCGGACAGATTAGTGACTGCGTGTTTTGGAGATCTCCTCTATGTGACCGTTGCTTGATTCTCCGGCTGTGACACAGAGTTTGAAACGTTTCCTGGATCTTGTCTGCCATTCGTCCAGCAACAGGCAGCTCTGCGGATATGAGAGGATGCTTCTTTCACTTCCTGTGTTAGACACGTGACCAGCGCGGCTCAAGAACGCAACGATTCATTTGCAGCGTTAATGATCAAGGCGACCGAGTGTGTGTGTTTGTGTGGGTGTGCAGGGCGTTGGGGGGGGGGGGGGCGGGCGGGCGTTATTCTCACATCAGTTTCTAGATGTAGTGGCGTTATTATGCAGAGTGAATACCAATGTACCACAGGCCTACGCTCATCGTTCTCTGAATTGGAAGCTGGAAATAACGGTGTGTCCATGTGTAGAGATGATTTGGACTGTGGCGGTTTGACATTTCATATGCGTCTCAGATTGACATCTGAGTCATTGTCCCGGCAGTATTGATGTAGATATCCCGGCAGTATTCAGATGATGATATGTGTCTCCTGACGTGGAGGGGCTGCTGACGGAGGGAAGGGGGAGGGAGGTTGAAAGAGATGGGGGAGAGAGGAAGGGACAGGGTTGGGGGGAGAGACAGAGCGAGAGGGAGTGTGGAAGATAGAAAGGGATAGAGGTGAGGGCTAGAGAGAGAGAGGAAGAGAGCAGGGGGAGGGACGAAGAGAAAGGTGGGCTGCTGACTGAGTTGAAAGAGAGGAAGTGTGACTAAATGCTGAACACAGGAAGTGGCACCGACTCTCGCTAAAGCTCTTCCAGCAGGAGAGGAGAGTTGACACAACCGTACTTCTCAAACTCAACCCGGGAGACCTGCTGAGGAAGAAAAGGAAGCAGCTCTTTGATTCTTGGGTGCCGGTGTGATTGTGAGCCTAAATGAGAGGTGAGGTTTTGAGAAATAGGGAGGCAGATAGTGAAAGAAAGACAGAAAGAGAGAGAGAGAGAGAGTGTAGGACAGTTGTTCTATAATGTCGTTCCTGATTGCTTAGCTCAGATGGTTGTGTGACTGTAAGAGTCTATCTCTGCTCTACAGTTAAAACTCATTCTGTCAGTGCATGCTGATCCATTGCACTGGTAAGGTACATCACCAAAACAATGTAGTAGTTTGTTTTGTGGCGCAAGTCTAAAGAGATTTGATCTGATTGTATCATTTAGTATCAATGTCAATTTTTCTAGTTTAGTCAAAAAAATAAAGTATTTTGGCTATTACATTTTCTTTCTCAGAGGTTTTTAACCACAGGCCTGTTCCCTTCCTATATGACATTGGTTTGTCTAAATGTGGAACTGTAACACTTCTCTACTATATGATGAAGTCTTAGAGGGGAACCAAATTCAGGAAGCTACTACTCTGTGCAGAAGTGACATTTCTTGTTTTTCAAACCATTGACTTTGAACTGCCTAAGGGAGTCTTAATTTGCTGGCAACCTTTTGTCACATCGTCCGTGTGTATAGAACTTTATTCTGAATATAGTGGTGTTGTGTTTAATGAAAGTTCAGATGGGCCAAGAGTAAAAGACACTTAGACCGACAGCTTTGTGACAGAGAAAAAGTGAATCATTGAAGCATGCATACGACTTGTGACTTTGGTTTCCTGTCTGGCCGGCGAACATGAATGGCTGTACAGACATGGTCTTCATGTAGGCAAAGCTGTCTATTAAAGGGACTGGATAGAATAAGAATAGAATGGGGATGGTATTGGGGCAGAACGCACTTCTTCAGCCAAGAAGTGGGGTGTTTTAACAAGAAAGCCAGGATGTAGTCGCCCCTTTTTTCCTCTTAGAAATACCTGGTAGAGATTTTATTTGAAGCTCCTCTTACTGGGGCCAGCAATTGCCACTCTGCATAACGTCCTTTACAGGATGTTAGCTTAGCCACTCAGCAAGGCTTCTGTCAGCACGCGTACAAGCGCACGCGCAAATTCAGACAATGCTGTGTAGTTTAGTGTGGGGAAAAAACCTTTCCGAAGGGTTTTCCCTAATATCCCACCCTGTCAGAACGGAGCGGTCAGGGTGCTAGGGTTGTGGATTTGTGGGCAACTGAACATGATGTGCTTTTCTTGGACACTGTTTCGCTATGTTGTCGTTAGCCCTGAAATGATGACGAGTTTAAGAATAGTTTGGATTTATTTTATTGTTCAATGTGCTTTTAACGTGTTTGACTCAACTGTTATAGCTGCTAACGGTCTGTGTGTGTGTGTGTGTGTGTGTGTGTGCACGTGCGCGCCCCGACCCTAATGATGTACCTTGGCATCAGGGGTGTGGGGGTCCATGGCAGGAACAGCAGCCATTTTAAGACCATTTAAACAGAAGCATGTGTCTGGTTCGACTAAAAAAGTGTCCTGTTGAAGTGGTCATGTGTCGCTAACGGCAGGCAATCCCAGCCGCGCACACCGAGTTAGACACGGTTATTTTTACCCTTTAGCATGGAGAAATCATAGCCTGGATCGTAGAGGATATTGTTATGTTTCGCTGTTTTAGTCTGATTACCAGGCTAGTTGACTCCTGGGTCTGCAGGGATGTGGAAATGGCTCCGAAACGGTTAATTAGCTCTGAAACGAGTGAAGTCGCCGCTAGCTGTTCTCACAAACCCTTTGCGGTTGTTTATTCAGTTTTATCTCACTCTTCTCTTTCACAATTCTCTCACTTGCTCTGTTTTTCTCTACCTCCCTCTCTCAGTCTTTACCTCTCAGACTTCTTCTCCTTCTCCACGTGTTCCTGTACCGGCCTGCAGGTCACCTCTAACAAAAGGCCAGACCCAGCAGGGCTGTTGTATTGTGGTCAGTGATGGCCGTGGTCCCAGCCTGTGGTCCGCACTGCCAACTCAGCTTTCATGTCTTCCTCCAGTCTCATAATTCTCTGCTTGTGGCCCTGAAATCAATGGAATCGTTGTGGCGAGCTATTTAGCTAATATTAGCCTGAGGGAAGCTTGTCAGGGGTTCTCTTTACTAAACAATGAGGAGCAGTGTGATGTAGACCAAAGACTTCCAGGTCTGGGGCTCATCCAGCTCAGGGGCTCTGGGGTGGGGGTGGGTTCATCTGTTTTGCACTTATTGAATGTAATTCTATGGTTTTAGCTACACAACTTGGAGCCATTTGGGTTCCAGAGATGGTTCAAGCAACTGCAAAATTAAATGGTGCCGTTTATTGTCGTAGTTCCCCCACAGAATGTACTTCTGTATTAGTTTCAGTCATCTCAAAACTATCTAAAAACTTCTTGAATCTAATTTGGGTTATTCAAACTGATTTCAGCTTACTTTATTATCTGAATTCATGATGGATGGAATCCACCTTGACCCTGAAACCATGATGTGAAACTAATGCAGGGGTTGTCTGGTATCTGGGCTGTGTCAACATCTCAACTCTCTGTGGAATGAAACATGGGAAAGGAACATGGGAAAGGAACATGGGAATGGAACATGGGAAAGGAACATGGGAACAGTGGTTTCAGGTGACAGGTGATGGTGACGGTATGACGTTGTCATCTCAGTTTCAGTTGGTGTGACTAATGCGGTGTCACACGAAGATGGCGCAGGAACGAGAATAAGATTTCAAAACCTTCAGCCGAACCAAATTGCTATTTTGGCAATCTTTAAATGGCCACAGCTAAGACGCCTGTACAACTTCACAAGAAAATGTGCACATGGGGAGACACCGGAAATGTAACAAGCTAAGTTCACGTTGATGCCTTTCCACTAGCACTTGACAGAGCAACTGAGTCTAATTCCCACCCAAAGTTTCGGCCCCCGCCTTCCCAAACTTGTGATTTGTTGTGAGAGTTGTTCGTCTGAAAAGAACACTCCCTGTGACAAGTTGTTTTTCTCCATTTCCAAAATTGTGAGAAGAGCTAGCATTGTTTACTGGACCTTCTAATGTTGTCCAGAGCAACTGAATTTAAAAGCCAGGTTGTGTGTTTCATTCCCAAGGGGGACCGGCGTGCAGATCTATACACTTACTGTAAGTCACTCTGGAGAAGTGTCCCCTGACTGTTTTTACCACCCAGCAGAGAAAGTGAGTGGGACAATCAACAGGTGCTCCTGCCCTGAGACAGACAGACAGAGTAACAGGGATAGAGAGATGAGGAGACAGACAGACAGAGTAACAGGGATAGAGAGATGGGGAGACAGACAGACAGACAGAGTAACAGGGATAGAGAGATGAGGAGACAGACAGACAGAGTAACAGGGATAGAGAGATGAGGAGACAGACAGACAGAGTAACAGGGATAGAGAGATGAGGAGACAGACAGACAGAGTAACAGGGATAGAGAGATGAGGAGACAGACAGACAGAGTAACAGGGATAGAGAGATGAGGAGACAGACAGACAGAGTAACAGGGATAGAGAGATGAGGAGACAGACAGACAGAGTAACAGGGATAGAGAGATGAGGAGACAGACAGACAGAGTAACAGGGATAGAGAGATGAGGAGACAGACAGACAGAGTAACAGGGATAGAGAGATGGGGAGACAGACAGACAGACAGAGTAACAGGGATAGAGAGATGAGGAGACAGACAGACAGAGTAACAGGGATAGAGAGATGAGGAGACAGACAGACAGAGTAAATGGGATAGAGAGATGAGGAGACAGACAGACAGAGTAAATGGGATAGAGAGATGGGGAGACAGAGTTAGACAGGATGGCTGTGGGTTAGATCTCATTCATATCAGGTCTTCCTGTTGACCTCATTGACAGGAAGCTGGAGGCATTTGCTTCTGAAACTGTCATCTCTCTCTTTTATCGGTCTCTCTCCTCTCTCTTTCTCTAGTGTCTCTTGGTTACTGGTAACTCCTGTAACTGCCGTGTCTCTGTTTCCTTCTCTGTGTCTGGTGTAGGTAACTGATACACAAGCAGACTGAGTGTAACTGCCTCCTGTCCTAAATGTTGCTAAATGTTTCTGAGATTTCAAATCGCTGTATCATGCATTTGGTTTGTATTTCAACACTTTTAAGGGCTTTTAAATTAGTTGTTCCTGTTTGTGGAACTGATCTGTTCATGTTTGTGTTCATCTTTGTCACTTAGCTGCGGTACCAGGAAGTGTCTACACACCAGATCCAAATTCAGTGCTTCTCTTCAGTGGTTTTTAACTCAAGCAATGTGTTAAGTTTTTTCAGTTTGCACTGTACTTCAGTGTTTATTCTGGGGCATCTACGCTCACATTGTTCTTCAATTACACTGCTCAAAAAAATTAAGGGAACAGTTAAATCACACATCGGGTCTCAATGAAGGAAATATATTAAATATCAAAATCTTTACTGTACATTGTGTAATTTGTTGAGAACAAAATGACGTCAACGGAAACCAAAAGTGAGAACCTACTCTCATCTGTGAAGAGAACAGTGCGCCAATGGCGGACCTGCAAAATCTGGTGTTCTGTGGCGAATGCCAGTCGAGCTGCACGGTGCTGGGCTGTGAGCACCGGTCCCACTAGAGGATGTTGGGCCCTCATGCTACCCTTATGGAGTCTGTCTCTGACAGTTTGGTCAGGAACATGCCCACCAGTAGCCCGCTGGAGGTCATTTTGTAGGGCTCTGGCTCCTCCCATTCTCCTCGTATAAAAGAGTAGATACAAGTCCTGCCGCTGGGTTGATGCCCTGTCCAACTCTCCTCGTGTAATGGCCCGTCTCCTGGTGTCTCCTCCATGCTCTTGAGACTGTACTGGGAGACACAGCAAACATGGAGGAGCTGGACCACCTGTGCAACCTGAATGGGCTGCAGGTACCGCATGCTACCAGTAGTGACAAGGACTCCACACTAGAGAACAGTCAGTCAGGAAGGATAAGGAGAGAGCAATTGTCTGTGACCATCACCTGCAAAACCATTCCCTTTTTGGGGGTTGTCTTCCTTTTGCCTCTCCAGTGCACCTGTTGCTACTTTAATTTGCACCAAAACAAGTGCCCATTGATTCACAATCTCTTATGCTTCCTACCTGGGACAGATTGATATTCCTGAAGTTTAATTGACTTGGTGTTATACTGTAAAGATTAAGTGTTCCCCTCATTTCTGCCGGACTGTGTAAGTGGAGCCGGCTAAGAAGAGCCAATGTCACTCACTGACTCACTGACTGACTGACATGCTGGTTACTGTGCGTAGCTACGTAATAGGAAGCCTGAAATAAAACGGTTCTGGTGGATATTAGGATTTGTTCAGGATAGACAAACACTTCGCCGGCTTCACGATTCTCTCGTCTTTTCACTTGACAAAAAAGTCAGTTATCGTTAGTGATGGCCGTTCGAGTCTTCATTACTGTTCTTCTAGCAGCAGGATGTTATGCTAGCAGCGCTAACTCAGATTTTCTTTTTCAAAATAAAAGCCATCATTGAACTATATAAGTTAATATAGTTAATCTTGTCTGTACATTTTATGTTTAATGTCCGCTCCAATGTTATTCTTGTCTGTTCTTTTTCACAGACTAGATTGTTAACTATATTGCCTTATACATTTCAATTATGGCTTTTATTGTGATAAAGAAAATGAGAGTGCTGCCACCATAATATCCTGCTGCTAAATTAACGCAAATTAAGCCTTGAATGACCATTACTAGTTATCGTCACCTATATTTATAGATATTGTATCTATTTCATTCACAAATGGCTAATTAGCTGTTAAAACGGCCAGTGGCAAAAGAGAGACAAAAACCTTGCTGGCTACATGATTCTCTCATATTTTCACTTGACGAAAAAGTCTGTTATCATCACCTATATTGGTACAGTAGTTATTGTATCAATGTCATTCACGAATGGCTAATAAGCTATTAAAATGGCTAGTGGCAAAAGTCATACAGTTCATAGATACTATTTGTGGTGGAGAAACTTAATAAGAAACGTTGCTCAGTTTAACACTAGTTAATGGTGTCTAACAAAATATTCAAACTTGGCGTGATGTTAATGAGTGAAATGAGCATGTGTGCAGTGTGGTGGCATAGTGGTTAATGACAATGCCATTCGTGTGGGCGACCCGGGTTTGATTCTCGAGGGGGCAGCCACGATTAACACATCTTATTGCAGGCCGGCTGAACTAGGCTTGCCTGGTTTCTTGTTTTGACCAGTGTGTATGACAGGATTTAGGCCTGGCTGGTTTCTTGTTTTGACCAGTGTGTATGACAGGATTTAGGCCTGGCTGGTTTCTTGTTTTGACCAGTGTATATGACAGGATTTAGGCCTGGCTGGTTTCTTGTTTTGACCAGTGTATATGACAGGATTTAGGCCTGCCTGGTTTCTTGTTTTGACCAGTGTATATGACAGGATTTAGGCCTGGCTGGTTTCTTGTTTTGACCAGTGTGTATGACAGGATTTAGGCCTGGCTGTGTTTTGTGTGTAAATGCGTCTTTTCAATGTTATGTGTCCGTTTGCTCTCCCTCCAGCATTCAGGGGTTAAGCTGTAGCAGCACAGCTGAAGACAGACAGAGAGGATGCCTGCCCCCCCGCCACCCCCACCTGCCCCCCCACCTCCTCCGACCTTTGCAGTGGTGAGGCTTACATTACCAGAAAACAGCGTACCTTTCTGAGATAACGTTATGTACTGTCTAGTGACCTGCCTAACCAGTAATCCTGCAACAGGGACATTTTGGGGAAGGAAGTGGCCGTGTCATTGCGTCTGTTATGAAGGAAATATTATGGTATGTCATAATCAAATTGGCTTCTTAGTTCTTGTCGTAAATGTAATGCAAAAAATTCACAGGCAAATACGGAGAAGCCGTCACTCAGCAAGAGTGAATCCCAAGGAAGGAACGCTTTGCTGTCCGATATCTCCAAAGGTGCTCGGCTGAAAAAGACTGTCACGAATGATCGCAGTAAACCCGCAATCGACAGTGAGTAAACATTCTGTCGCCGATTAATTCGATACGCTGGGGTTTGATATCTGAGGCGCAGATATTCAGTATATAACTTCATTTACAGAGCCCAAAGCAGGAGGTGGCGGAGGAGGTGGCGGAGGAGGCGGCGGAGGAGGCGGAGGAGGCGGAGGTGGTGGCGGAGGAGGTCCACCACTAGGAGGTCTCTTTGCAGGAGGCATGCCCAAACTCCGTTCCTCAGGAGGGAACAGCAACGGTAATAATCTGTATGTTTCAGAATAAGAGCAGACGATGTACTGCGTTTCAGAATAAGAGCGGACTCTGTGCTATGTTTCAGAATAAGAACAGACTCTGTGCTGTGTTTCAGAATAATAGCAGGCACTGTGTAATGCCCGACTTCAGGTTTTCCACTATTGATAACGTTAAATGTGATAACTGTCTTGCCAAGGTGCTAATATGTGTATTGCTCAGATGGCACATTCAAATTGGTTGGTCCTTTTTTTGCCATTGATCCATGTAAGTGTGGTGTGCTATTTCAAACCCTCCTTCCTTCTCCCCAGACACAGGAGGCCCTAGGCCCCCTATGCTCCCCACAGGAGGCCGCCCCTCAGGCCCCAGACCTTTTGGTGGCGGCAGCCAAACTGCCGGGCCTCCACGTCTCCCTGGCGTCCCAGGCGGGCCCCGGAACAACGCCCCGGATGTCCCCAGGGCACGGGCCGGCCCGCCACGACCAGAGAACCCGGGTGGACCTCCTCCCCCGGTCCCCACCACCCCACGACCCAACCAGAGTTTTCAGGGCCGAGGGGCCCCACCTCTTCCTGGTGGAGGCCGGACGACCGGCTCAGCCCCAGCCCCTCCGCCGCCTAACCCCCCGGGTCGACACCCAGGCCTGCCTCCTCCCCCTGGCCCTATGGGGGCCCCATCGGGCCCGAAACCCAGCTTCGGGGCTCCTCCCGTTCCCAGTGGTGGACGTCCCCCTCTGCCTCCAGCGCCCCAGCCCAGCAGGCCTTCGGAGGACTCCCGGCCTCCACTCCCCCCCCTGGGGGGTCACCGGTCCTCCATACCCCGGGAAGGCCTCCCACCGCCCCCTTCTTTCAACTCCAAGCCGTCTCGGTCCTCCTCCATAAGTGGCGGAGGTGCCCCACCTCCCCCGCCGGGACGACCAGGGCCCCCGCCGCTACCTCCAACGCCCACGGGGGGGGACGAACACACCCCCAGGCTGCCAGAGAGGAACCTGTCGCTAGGCTCAAGCGCACCGGCACCCCCCCCAGGTCGCTCGGGGCCACTACCGCCGCCTCCTAGTGAGAGGCCTCCCCCTTTGGGGAGAAACCCCTCGGGACGGACAGGTGAGGAGACGATTCCACCCAAGTCACACACACACACACACCCCTAGACTCTCTCTCTCGCCTAACCTTAACTCTAAACTTAACCTTAAAGAAACCCCAATTCTAACAGTAAAATGTATTGTATGTTTGACCCTAAACCTAAACCCTGTGCGGGAAATTGACCGTTGCCTTATGGGGACCTGAAAAAGGTCCCCATGAGTATAGAAAGACCTAAAACACACACACACACTCCTAGACTCTCTCACACGCACACCTAGAGACACACACAGACCTACCTAGCCCCTCACACACACAGCCTAGAGCCTTTCTGTGGTTTCGCCACACTATATCTGTGTTTTGTGGTTAGCCAGTGTAGCTAACATTATGCTGTCGTTTGGAACTGAGTTTAGACTGAGATGTGGTTTAAACTCTCCCTGCCCCCTCAGGCCCGCTCCCTCCCCCTCCACCCTCTGGTCCGCGCGGGGGCAGTGTGAGGTCTTCCCCCGGTCCCCCGCCTCCTAATCGCCCAGGATTGGAGCCCCAAAGGGGTGGACCGCGTCCCCCGCTCCCTCCGGACCGGCCGGGTGTAGGGGGCCCTCCACCCCCGATGGGCAATGGATTCCAGAACTCCTATAACCAAAACGCAGGTTAGTGGACCTGACAGCACCTCGGCGATGAGGCCTAATCTGCCTTCTAGACATTGTTTGAGTCATCACACTTAAACAATACCTCAGCTCCCATAACCAAAGCACTCAACATTAACTGATGCTGTAAGTCACTCTGGAATACTGTCTGCTAGCTTACAACAATTGCATTAAATGTATTTTTTAATTAAACCTGATTGATGTCAAGCAGCAGGTCATTTGTGGCCATTTGGTGGCATTTAACCTCTGACCTTTCTGCTGTAAGATGAGCTTGAATCCAGGTTCCAGTTCCACCCGATCTCGGACTTCCCAACTCCAGAACCCTACGTCTCCTGCCAGAAGACCTACCCGAGCCAGATGGCCAAGTCCGACGGCAAAGGTAGAAGACAAATCCCTCTTAAACCTGGGTCAGATTCATGTCCTGATTTGTTTTTGTGACGGTGAAATCGGTTGGATGCCGTGGAGTTTCAGACTCTGTTCACTGAAAGCATCTTACCCACCTCAACCGGCAGCTTAACATATCGGACATCTTTGTTTGTTTTTTCCCTTTTCAGGTGCAGACAAAAAGTCCAGGGGTGCCCCACCGCTTCCCCCAATCCCCAGGTGAGGGGCTGACTGGATTGTTTTACCTCCTTACCCCGCCCCGTCACTCCAACCTACCCCCCCTCACTCCCAAGCTCGCAGCAATTGAAGGTCGGTCTGTCACTCCCACTGTCTGTGCAGGCGGCCTCATAGCACTTCTTCATTCTGTACGTGGACCACATTTACCATGGGACACAGCTCTCCCTTTTGACTTTTGAGTAGAGTAAATATTCCCAGCCACCAGGCAGCCCAATCCAGATAAAGAGGTGACCAGCACTCCTTTTGAAGCTATGCATTTGGTTTGCTCACTTATGGAATGTTCAAACTATACTTTGGTTGATTGTTTTACTGTGCCTTTTGTTTTTAAATTCAGGATCGCTATGAAAGCTCTTTACTAGACATTTAGGGAGACAGGCCTGTCAGGTGCTGTGTCTTTGCTAAGTGCACAACTGCCGTGTGGCCTATCAGTTTATTTTCTAAGCGTTAAATGGTACTTTTCAATGAGAGTGTTGCTGTTTGTTACTGTTCTTGGGATGTCTCAACTAAGACCAAATGGACCATTGTGTGGTCCATTATGTCTGGAAAATGTATTGAATGTTTTCCTTTTGCCTTAAAAGAAGAAAAGCAGTCACCCAAACTCAAAATCATGAATGATGTTTATGTAAAAAATTTTTTTTTTTTTTTCAAGATTCAAGGAAGAACTGTTTTTAAGTTATGCATTTTACTATTTTGACTATACAACAGTATTATCTTATAATTGTCTGATTCTATGCCATTGTAATATCTCTGAAATGTTCTTTGTTTTTGAAAAATCTATCAAATCAATCAAATATCTGGTGGCTGAAATAGATGAGGAAATGTTTGTGTTATAAATGTTGAAGTTGATAGGTGATTATATGTCTGGGCCCACTAATAGAATGTGTTAGTGTTACTGCACGTATTCAGGCATGATTTAAAGATGGATGAACGCGTGCCCAGTGTAATGCTAATGAGAGACTGGTAGTTTTGCCTGTGTTTTCTCTGTTCTACAAAAGTAATAGCATATGTAGTTTTGGGAGAATGGAGCGTGGGAGTGTGTTGGACCAAAGATATGTAGGAACCAGGTGCACTTAGAAGACAAAACAACCATTTCTGAAGAGGACCAATAAAAGAAAGTAGTTTGTTTCTAAAGAGGTACATTGACATGTGCCATTTGTGTTAATAGACAACCATTATCAGGAAAAGCCCTTTGTTTGAACTGGGGGAGCATTATCAGAAGCCTTTTTTTAAAAGGATCATTAAAAATAACGAAAAGGTTTGTGTCAGATTACCGATATCATGAATGATAACGTTCCTATGGGATAATGTTATTTCTTGGCTTCTTTTACATTTTTCCTTTTTCCGTTCTTCTGTTGTATGATTACATTTACAATGGTACTGCTTCAGAGTGCTTTGAGCATTTTGGCACCGAGAGGAACTTGTATTTTTTAGATTGATTCAACTGCTCGCATTTTTACCTCTTTCATTGTATTTCTTTCCTGATGCTTTTCATTAAAATAAAAAAATTGGATTTTTCATTTAAATTCCAAATTGGATTTTTTAAATACAGCATATGATGTGGTAAATTAGAAATTGTGTGTTCAGTACGTAGCTTTACACTATAAAATGATACCCATGTTTTTAGAGTTTGCTTAAGATGTAATTTTACATTGAAGGTGTGTATTTGTAATTTACTGACCTAGTTAAATCTATTAATTTATGGACCAGTGTGCTAAAACTCACCATAGAAATGGAAAGTGGCCCAATTTGTTTCTGTGCCATTAAACTGTTGCAGCTTCACTAGAGCCGTATTGAGGACAAAGTCTTCCATTTCAGTGTCGGTTTGAGTTGTAAATCAATCATTGGTGGTCCAGCAGAATCTTGGAAAGAGGTGGCAGAGGCTGCGATGTTCGAAATTTGACTCCTGGAGTCGATATATAACAATGGACAACCGATTGGTTTTGCAGTGGGTTTCTGAGCTCGGGCCCAATTGACTGCGTTCACTCCTTGAAGTAGTTCACTTCTTGTTTGATAGTGAACAAAACTCCTGGGTAATTTAAAGGTGCATTCTGCCATTTCTGGCCACTGGTTGTTAGTTTCTAACTTAAAAGGGTCCCCAAAAATTGTTTACATGCCAATGTGCTCTGTGTCGTCAAAACCACTAACTTTGAAACATGGAATTTCATGGCTGACTGAGGTATGATAGTAATTTTTGTTATAGATTATACATATATAATAATTAAAGCATATCCAGGCCAAAATGGGAAGTTTTAAAATGAGTCCAGGAATTCATATTTAACCTTGCCCAAATGTCTACCCCAAACCTAATCCCTGATTCCTAAACCTAAAAGTGACTGCAAGTTTCACCCTAAACTAAAAAAATCACACAGACTGATATGGAAATTGAGCTATTGGTCACAGGTCAAGTCTCCATAAGTAGCAAGATAGCTACCTAACCTAGAACTAGTAAGCTGCCCATAACTAGCCTGGGAAAACTATACATAACCAGTAATTGTAAATCAAACGTTGTAGCTACAGAGACTACTTGTTATATAGTTCACTGCCAAAGCTATCAAATGTTGTAAATACAATGTTGCTGCTATTCCCCTTGTAGACGAACTTTCACGTTTCACCTTTAAGATGGAGAAGGTTCCCTCCAGTCACAAGATCACCACATTGAAATTGTTAAGCTCCTCCAAAATCACAATGCTTAAAAATTTCTAAAAGCGACCTCATCCTATCAGACATCAAAAAGAATCTCAATACCAATGAAACTGCTCTCTTTTAATAGGCTATAATAAAATGACACTCATTTTGTCCTCAGATCTTTTCCACTGGAAAGACGTTTCACTCATGTGAACGGAGCACGCCTTGAACTCACGTTCCCAACCAATCAAAGCCGAGTAAAGGCCTTAAAAACAACACATTTCAGCGACGATTGGATGGTGCCTTTGGCAATCATGTGTTTGGGCGTAATTGAAAGGCTCCGGGAAAGAGAGCCGTAAGCATACGAATTGCATGTAGTTAGCGAACTGTCAAGCCTCGTAAATAAAAATAATAATAATCACAGACTTTAAACAACGATGTTATCTTGTGTTGATAAATGTGCTGAATTTCATCCCCAGATGCGGATGGTATGACGCTTTAGTCTTTTTGCATGATGGTTTTTGCAAGCGAGCTAGCTGGAGTTAACCGTTAGCAACGTACACTAAATGATAGCTAGCTCCGAAACCGCAATACGCTCCTGTTTTGAGCTGGGAATTTATATAGACATTTGATCAAGGCGTCACTAAAACACCTAACTAAATTGTGTTTATAAACGTTACTGATTTTTATAAGTTTGCATGCACATTTGCCAGTATGCAGTAACATCAACACTATCTGATGCTATGTCAACACTGCACTTGTAAATAGATTTTGATGGTTTCTTTCTCACAACAAACATCTTTGCGTGAAGGTATTGCTAGGAAATGGTTTTCCCTATACTTTTCCCTTGGTCGGAATGGAAATACACTTAGCCCTAATTATACCATCGGATTGAACATAATTGTCAATTGACAATCCAAATACTTGTATGACTTACTCTTTGAAAGAGTACAAAGGATGTGGTTTCTGGTGCCCCCCACTACTACTATAGTCCGATATTGAAAGCTATCCAGTCTGTGAAGTAGCCAAGTGCTCATTCAACCACAAAACAACAATGGATCTCTTCGTAGCCATCCACGGAAAGAACATCTCACACAACACTCCATCCACCCCGGCAATGTCCATCGACAAGCTTTTCCCTGCCCTCCTTGAGTGTTTCGGGATTATCCTCTGCGGGTACATCGCCGGAAGGACGGACATTATCACCTCCACACAAGCCAAAGGCCTCGGGAATTTCGTGTCCAAGTTTGCTCTGCCGGCGCTGCTCTTCAAGAACATGGTCCTACTAGACTTCAACAATGTGATCTGGTCGTTCCTGTGGAGCGTCCTGGTAGCCAAGGTGTCTGTGTTCGTCCTGGTGTGTGCTCTGACCCTAGCGGTGGCGAGTCCAGAGGGTAGATACAGCAAAGCGGGACTGTACTCTATATTCGCTACGCAGAGTAACGACTTCGCCCTGGGGTACCCTATTGGTACGTATCTGTGGTCTTGAAATAGTGCTACATTATACGTAATTATATAACAAAGGAACTTCGTTAGAGGGCCGTATTGTGTCGTTGGGAATTCTTCAAGAAATGCTCGTGGTCCAACGCGATAACATTTGACACCCCTCTCCCGTGCCTTCTCCCCCTGTAGTCGACGCCCTGTACAGGAACACGCACCCGGAGTACCTCCAGTACATCTACCTGGTGGCCCCTATCTCCCTGATGCTTCTCAACCCCATCGGATTTGCCTTCTGCGAGGTCCAGAGGTGGAAGGACAACCCGGAGCGGCAGCAGGGGAAAGTCCACATTGTGGGAGTGGTGCTGCTGCAGGTTAGCATGGGTTTGAAAACTATTCGACTAGAAGAACTGGGAGATCTGAAGGCACATTATTGTATATTTTGTTTTATATATATGTATGTGTGTATATATATATATGTATGTATATATGTGTGTGTACATTTTCAGGCTTTTTATGCTTTTTTGGACTGGATAGAGGTGAACTATGGAGTTTTGGCTGGGTTGAACCCATGCTGTGGCAGTGTGCCAATGGAAACCCCAGACCACATTACAGTGTATTTTCCACCCATTATGTTTATGAATTAATAACACACTACTTAATACTGCAGGTTAACATCAACACCGCCAAGGACCCATGTGATCTGCTCACACGCACGCTGGGGTGTTTATAGTGGTGGAGGTTCTATCTCACTCTATGCTCTACCTGAATATGGTTTTCTATTCCTTTGCATAGAATGTTATTGTTTTCTGTTCTATGCTGGTGTTCACTACCAAGTTGCGTAGCGTTGTCTTCCAATCCCTTTGTGTCCCAGGTCCTAAAGAACCCCATTGTCTTCATGGTGGTTGTCGGCCTGGCTTTCCACTTCGGCCTGGGCCAGAGGATCCCGGCCGCCATCGGGGAGTTTGTAGACGGCCTGGCCAACTCGTTCGGCGGGGCGGCTCTCTTCTACCTGGGCCTGACGATGGTGGGGCAGGTGGGGAAACTCACGCGGTCTACGGGGGTGGCCCTCATCCTGCTTATCACCGCCAAGCTGTGAGTGGCTAACACTGGCGCTGGAGTTGTGCTTCAATAAGATTCAGCAGCTGCTGTCTACTGGCTAGGCAGTAAACTATGCAAATGTGACTGGAATCTGAAGAATAGCGTCAACTTCCTGATCCTGCTAAGATCCAGGCATCGAGTCAACAAGCTGTGTGTGTGTGAAACAGTGTTTTCTCCAGTAGACCGTGTTTTCCTTGTTATAGCTGTCCGGGGGTTATGCCTTAGTTCTGACAAGCTTGTTTTGGAAAAGGACTCTCCAAACTGAATCCAAATAACTGTAATAATGGTGGTGAGTAGCGCTGACACTTTCCAGAAGGCCAACTGCGTGTGGTGGTGTTTCCTCAGGCTGGTGATGCCGTTGATCTGCAGGGATATGGTGGAGCTGCTGGACTCCCCGGCTAACAACACCTCCACTCTGACCCACTCCAGCATGTCCAACTACGCCTTTCTATATGGGGTGTTCCCAACCGCGCCCAGCGTTGCCATCTACGCCTCTCAGTACAGCATGGAACTGGAAGTCGTGAGTTGGGACGCACACACACAGTTTTTAGGAATGTTGTTTGTTTAATTATTTTATTGAAAACATATTTTACTAAACCTCAAGCCCCTAACCCATTCAGCTGAAAAAACTTATTTTAAAAACTTAGGACCTCGTGTTTTCTTCTAAGGACATTTTGAAGGATCTTGAGAACACAGGGAAACAAACACACAGTCATACACAGTCATACGCTGTCATACGCTGTCATATGCTGTCATATGCTGTCATATGCTGTCATACGCTGTCATACGCTGTCATACGCTGTCATACGCAGTCATACACAGTCATACACAGTCATACACAGTCATACACAGTCTACACGTTGCAGCCTGACATCCCTGTCCTCACCCGGAGGCTTCTTCCAAGCCTGTTTTAATTAGATAAAAGTAAATTTAATGATCGGTGTTCATGAGGAACCCCCCCCCCCCCCCCAAGCCTATTCAATTAGATTAAACCACATTAAATCACTGGTATTCATCCCAGAGGAGAAATTATTGCTGAGCGATGCAGTACAATGATAATGTAATCCGGCTAGGGAAGCGCTAAGAATACACCTAAGCGAGTCCCATGGCCAGGAAACGCTCTTCTCCCCTTGTCGTTGTGTGTTCGCCGAAGCCATGCATCTCCACCGTCTCCAGGTGACGTCTGGGATGGTGATCAGCACGTTCCTCTCTGCTCCCATCCTGTACGTGTCGGCTTGGCTCCTGACCATCCCTCTCATGGACCCCGGGCCCCTGGTCACCGAGCTGCAGAACGTCAGCTTCAACGTCAGCATCATCAGCCTCCTCGCCCTGGTGAGAACCTTCTGCCCGGCAGTGGAACCACACTGCATTGCTCTGGGGCACTGAATCCCTCAGATTTATTTTTACGAAGAGCTTCGTTTTTATAGTCAGCAGGTTTTTTTAACGTATGTTTGCGTTTAGAAGGGCCCCATTCATGGTAGATTAGAGGATTTCTTGTTTCAAAAACCTCGGTGAACTTGTGGCATTCCACCAAGCTGTTGTTGTTCCGGCCACGGTGACAAAACCACTGGATTTGTGTCGTGTTGAAACACTGCACAGTGGGAAACCTGATCGTGCTGTTTGTGTTTCAGTTGTGGACCGTGGCAGTGATGCTGCTCAGCAAGAAGTTCAAGAAGCTGCCACACATCTTTGCCACAAACCTCTTCCTGGCACAGGTTATTGTGTGATATCTTTAAATGGATATTTGGGGGTATTTTGGCAATAAGGCCTAATTTTCCTGAGTCAGATAAACTCGTGAGGTCCTGTGTCCAGCATGAAGAATGTTCCAGGTACTATAATTTTGGGAGCCAACGCCAACTGCTTTTAGCACAATGAATGGAAAGGTACAGCAGCTTGCTGGTTGTTCCCTTATATTGGACATTGTCAGCAGAATGCTAGGTGTTTCCTATTGACTTACACATTTTGTGCTGAAAAGTGTTCGCAACTTCCTTCAAACTGAAAGTAGAGACATAAAAACAAGTAGTTAAAGGGCCGTATTGCCAAAATATCTCTTTACTCGACATTTACATAATTTATGTTTAATTTATGTTTATATCAGTGAACTGTCTTTTTACTCTTCACATAATGTAGTTTATATCAGTGATGATAAGCTCATTTTGTTCTGATCTTCTTGTAGCTCCTAGTGTGTGTCAGTATGATCTTGTGGAACTTCGTGGTGAAGCAGGAAGACGTCCTGGGACAGGTCTTAACATTCGCCCTTCTTTATGGATCTCTCTACAGCACATACGTCTGGACAGGTGACTGACTGACAGACTGACACACAAAGGACAGACGACCACACAGACAAGCAAAGACTGACAGACCTGTGAACCTCTGACTAGATACCAGGCGATAACAGTGGGTGTGTCTTCCTCTTAGGTCTCCTCCCCCTTTGTCTGGTGCTGACCAATAAGGACGACCTGCTGAGACTCAAACCTGGAGTGTTCATGATCTGTGGCTGGGGGTAATGTTGCCGCTCATTTGGAGAGTTGGATCTGATAGGTGTGTGTTCCTCTGACTGACAGTGTGTTGGTCCTGTCACAGCATTCCGTTCCTCTTCGTGGGAGGTCTTCTCATGGCAGGACAGAGGATGCCGGAAACTATAGACTCTGCATTCTTCTACGGCAGGGCCCAGGTGAGAGCCAATCTTTCCCCGCTCACGTCTGCAGAGAGCTGGTAGAGCACATGGAAGTGGTTCAGTGAATCAGAGAATTTGGTTGGCTCTGTGAATCGTGAATAATGCTTGTGAATGTGACGTACCGGAGAAATTGACTCCTCTCTGGAGCCGAGCGTTAAAGAAACGACTCCCTCCTGTGGTTCCCGTCAGGTGATCAGTACGGCGGTGGTGGTGTCTGGCAGCATCCTCCTGGGTGGTGTCTCCCTCATGGCCCTGAGCCAGGCCCCCCAGGAGAATCAGAACTACCAAGCCCTGGAGGGAGCCTCTGTCATGGGCACCACGGAGGACCTGAGGCCCCTGGGCCTCCAGAACGACCAGACGAGGGACGACAGAGGTAGCTGCCTACAAGACGGAAACAAAGTCCAATCTAGTTGCTGTTTTATGAACACTCGTTTTCTTTTAAAAAAACTGGTGTGTGTTTGAATGCGTTTAGTTAAGGGCTGTCTGTTTTGGCTGTTGTTTTTTGAGATAGTTGTGTTTGTGGCTTTGGCATTTGCTGCTGTTGTGTTTTCCCAGAATGCCGCAGCTGTACACCTACCCAGCCCATGCCTGATATGATCATCAGTACCACCGGGAACAACACTCCAACCTCACCAACAGGTACACTAACGCCACATGTCTTTCTGCGTCGCGCGCTATTGAATACGGCCCGGTTGACTGGGTTGTTGCGATGTGACCTCCAGGCCAGAGTGGGGCGCTGTGTGATCCCCAGCGGCAGCGTGGGGCGCCACCCCAGGACGAGAGGCAGCTGGGCAGACACGTTCTGCTGTGTCTTCTCCTCATCGTCTCCCTGCTGGCTGTGAGCACTCCGCTAATCATGCTAAGTCTGTTCTGTTCCACTGCGGGAAGTGTTCGCTCGTTCATTCGCACCATTCATGTCTTTCAGAACCTGTCCAGCTGTCTGTGGTGGTTGTTTAACCAGGACCCGGGTAGACTCTATCTAGAGCTGCAGCTCTTCTGTGCTGTGGCCAACTATGGACAGGTGGGTGCGTGCGTGCGTCTCTACTAGTTTAATTAGTCCAATAAGAACCAGCTTACGTCCAGATGATACTTTTGCTAATTGAAGCCTCGGTTCTTGTCTCAGGGTTTCATATCTTTTGGAATCTTTGGCTTAGATAGGCATCTGATCATCCTTCCGTTCAAGAAGAGGTGAGCAAAGCACCTTCTAGCAACACAATGAACTGACAATAATGCCACAGCTTATAGAATGTAATACGTTTTGCATTTGAATGGTACTTATTTCTGAAAATATTATATATATCCCTAACGCATGATGTGTTTTTTTTGAGGTTATTGCTAAATGTTTAAATTAAGTTATAATTATACTGCAAAAATAATATTCTGGGGTCTGGTTAAGGTTAGTGTTTAGAATTAGGGTTAGCATTAAGGTTTTGGGGTTAAGGTTAGGGGTTATTTTAATTTAATATTTATTAATAACATGTTTTCAGACATTTTTATGCTGTATTCCACAGGAAAGTAAGGAAAGAGTATTAGCTGAAAAAGCAGCCGTCTGGATTCCATCCCATGCTGCAGTAGTACATGTGACAGGGAATGGCGTAGAGCGCTGGTCCCCTAGGCAACACACATTGTATTGGACATATATCTTCCCCCCCACAAAAGGTCTTCATATAGCCTGATAAGGTCAACACCCCACTGTACCATACCATACCATCATCTTCCGCTTATCCGGGGCCGGGTCGCGGGGGCAGCAGTCTAAGCAGGGATGCTTCCCAGACTTCCCTCTCCCCAGACACTTCCTCCAGCTCTTCCGGGGGGACACCGAGGCGTTCCCAGGCCAGCCGGGAGACATAGTCCCTCCAGCGTGTCCTAGGTCTTCCCCGGGGTCTCCTCCCGGTGGGACGGGACCGGAACACCTTCCCAGGAAGGCGTTCCGGAGGCATCCGAAACAGATGCCCAGGCCACCTCAGCTGACCCCTCTCGATGTGGAGGAGCAGCGGCTCTACTCTGAGCTCCTCCAGGGTGACCGAGCTTCTCACCCTATCTCTAAGGGTTTGCCCAGCCACCCTGCGGAGAAAGCTTATTTCGGCCGCCTGTATCCGGGATCTTGTCCTTTCGGTCATGACCCAAAGCTCATGACCATAGGTGAGAGTAGGAACGTAGATTGACTGGTAAATTTCTTCACCACGACAGACCGATACATCGACCGCATTACTGCAGAAGCTGCACCGATCCGTCTGTCAATCTCCCGTTCCATCCTTCCCTCACTCGTGAACAAGACCCCTAGATACTTAAACTCCTCCACTTGAGGCAGGCACTCTCCACCAACCTGAAGTGGGCAAAACACCCCACTGTGTTTATTTAAATTAGGATTCTATTCCACTTCCCTAGACGCCACACTCCTTACCCCCGCTATAATGGCAGTATTAACCTAACCGCACGAGACATGAACTGAGTGAACCTTACTCAATGTGACCAAAGCAATTTTGGAGATGTAGTTCCTCTGAGCCTGTCTCTCTGCCCCTGGTCCCCAGGTTACTGAGCCTGTCTCTCTGCCCCCCCCGTCCCCAGGTTACTGAGCCTGTCTATCTGCCCCCGGTCCCCAGGTTATTGAGCCTGTCTCTCTGCCCCCCCGTCCCCAGGTTACTGAGCCTGTCTCTCTGCCCCCCCGTCCCCAGGTTACTGAGCCTGTCTCTCTGCCCCCCCGTCCCCAGGTTACTGAGCCTGTCTCTCTGCCCCCCCGTCCCCAGGTTACTGAGCCTGTCTCTCTGCCCCCGGTCCCCAGGTTACTGAGCCTGTCTCTCTGCCCCTGGTCCCCAGGTTACTGAGCCTGTCTCTCTGCCCCCCCCGTCCCCAGGTTACTGAGCCTGTCTCTCTGCCCCCCCCGTCCCCAGGTTACTGAGCCTGTCTCTCTGCCCCCCCCGTCCCCAGGTTACTGAGCCTATGGCCGGGCAGCAGGAGTGAGGAGGAGCCTTCTTCTGCGGTCCCGGAGGAGATCAGACTGACCTGCGCTCAGTTTGTCCGCTACCATAAGGACCATTGTGTCCAGGACTTAGTGCACAGCAGAAGGTAAGACACATCACCCCCCCCCCCCCCCCCAATAAGAATCTGGTCAAAAAGAATGCCCTACAAGAGAAAAGGGAGCCATTTAGCCCTCAGCATGTTTATATACTATGTCGTGGTCATGGATGTAATGGTCAGCAGGATTGATGTGGAATACAGGGTGAATGCATTGGCCATGTGTTCTTTAAGGAATGAATGAATCGGTGTTGAAAGAAACAATATGAAGCAGTTGACTTTGAAATCTGCCGACTTGAATGTGAAGAAACTACTGCTGACTGTAACTAATGCATGTTACTCGGTAGCCAGACCCCTCGCTGGCCTTGGGATTGGGAGTTTGCCTCTCATCCTGTGTGTTTCTGCCGGCTGTCCTCTGTTCAGAAATGTGTTATTGCCTTGCACACATTGTGCTACGGTCATCTCATTTACCATCTTATTTACCAATGAAACATTCTGGGTTTGGATTGGTGCACAATCCATGTACTTCCTGCTGTGCTTTTTATTTCCTGCTTCCCTTTCTTTCTACTCTGCCACTTCTCTCTCCGTCTCTTCCGTCTCTTTTCTCTCTACTCCTCCCACCTCCTTTCCCTCCGCCTCCCCCCGCCACTTCTCTCTCCATCTCTCCGTCTTAGAGTTTCTGGAGAGAGCCTGAACAACGGGCCGGTTGGTGAATCCTTCCTTTGATACGCAGGTGTGGTCTGAGCTGCGAGAGCTCCGGGGAGGCTTCGGTCCCGGCGACTCATCCTCAAACCCAGGCCCAGAACCAGGCCACTTTCCTGGGCGGTGATCTGGTGGACTGGCTGGTGAGGGTGGGTCTGGCCGAGGACAGGCGGGCGGCCCAGCTGTATGGCTCTCGGCTCCATCGGGGAGGGGTTCTTCAGCACGCCAATCACCAGTTTGGCTTCAGAGACGAACCCCTGCTGACATACCACTTCATAGAGCCTCGTCTGTCGTGCCCCTCTGGTGGCCGTGTAACGCCCCCATGAAGAGACAGAGAGGGAAATCCTTCTAGAACGAGATGTGGAAAAGACATCGACCGGTTTGTTTTGCTCAGCAACGCGGTGTTGTTGTCAAGTGACTGAACTGTTACGGATTTACATTCATCCAAATGGAGGCAACACGATTTATTGTTAGTTTTTTATTAATTAAATGATGATAATATCTATCTAAAATGGCACCCTAGTGTGGCGCACTTCATTAGGTCCTAGCCCAGGGCCTAGTGTGCCATTTGGAATACACTGAGAGATGGCACCAAACCCCCCACCTTATTTCTGAGTTCCTCTGTATGACATGAGGTCGACTCAGACACTGACCGCCATTTTGCACATTGAAGACTTTGACTGTTTCACATGTTACTGAACCGTTTTACCAGGCCGCTGTGACAGTGTTCTGGTGTACCTGGACGTCATCTGGGTTACGTCTTTCCCACTGTCACACCAAGGGACTTAACCTGACTAGGCCACAGCAGTGAGGCAGCGTTGTTTACAACCTGTTTGTTAATCTCCTAAACTCGCCACAGGCCAGCGGGATAAGCTGTTTGATTGAAGTGATTTGAATTTTATTAACTCAACCCGAAGGCAGACAGACAGGCAGGCTTTCTACTTTGATGCATCTATTAAATAGGAAGTGTCTCTATCTTTGTGTTATATTGCTGGTGACAAGTCACACAATCTGGTCATTTTGGGTTGCGGTTTTAACATGCATGCTAATTTAAATGTTATCATACGCGTATTCTACTTTCTGTAGAGGTTCTTTGATAAAGTTCTCGACCATTTATTAAATATCACCTCGCTGTGTATGATTATAAAGAGGAAGCCACCTCGCTGTGTATAATTATAAAGAGGAAGCCACCTCGCTGTGTATGACTGTAAACAGGAAGTCTCCTTGCTGTGTATGACTGTAAACAGGAAGTCTCCTTACTGTTTACAATGTCCTGGTGCAGAGTTTGCCTTAAATGCTTTTTGTTTTGCCATTTGGATGTGTCAAATGTGTATGAGGTACTGTGTTTCACCTGAAGGTCTCGTAGGTAGTAGCATCATGTGTATGAGTGGCTGTACATAAATCCATGTAAAGAAAAAAGTATTTCTCAATGTCAAATATACAAAACCCAAAGCTTATAATTCTTTATTTGATAAAACAACAGATTTTGGCACTCCGGCTTCATAAGAATTTGCTCTGTCAGAGGCAAATCCGGGCTCCACAGAACTGTTCAGGCTAGGGTGGAGGTTCTGTTAATCCTGTGTCACCCAGGCTGTCACAACCCCATGAGACGTCTCTAGTGCTTGACTTGGACTGGAACAGGTTCCAGTACTGTTTATATTCTGTGAAAACTGTGTTACTGTGAACTAATGTTCTCTGAATAGAAGTAGTGCGAGGAGGTGATACCTCACTCCTGTCAACAGACTGCAAAGACACCAGAGGGTGTAAAATGCTATCTGCTCAGTTTACTGTAACTGACCTGAAGACGGTCCAAAAAGTATTTTTATAATGGCTTTAATGGTTTTGTCCTGTTTGTTCCTCCCCATTAACTCTATCAAAGCTAGAGGTAACACCAGTCTGACAGTCTGACCGCCCGCCACACCGCCTCCTGAAAGAACGAGGCTTCAGATTGCCCTTCCTGTCTTATTTTGCCAAAGGCCAAATTGTTTTCTGTGGAATGTTCCTTTATATAACCGCAGGGATTTTATTCTGGCCATGTAATTTCAGGTGTTCAGAAATAAATGGGGAGTGGAGTAAAACTGGAAAATGTCGATGAGTTTATAGTGAGTAAATGCATGTGCAGAAACATCTGGAACTTCAGTTAAAAAGAGACATATTCTTTAAAGATCAAAGTAAAAATGCATCAATAAATTATAAACCTTCATTTGGCACATTTTCAAGACACCTGGGCATCAAGTCCAAAACCCTCACGGGAGACAGACATGAAACGACAGACAGTTCAAACTGCATCAATCTCTAAAACCTAACAGCAGGTCATGAAGCCTCTGACCCTCATTGACTGGAAGCCCCTCTTCATCAGGCTTCTCTGCTTTCTGATTCTCCCGGATGGTGCCAGCAAGGCCAGGAAGCCTCGGCAGAGCAGCAGTTTCTCCAAGACGTTTATCTCTCCTCTAAAAAACACAAGGCTAGTATTACCAGGCAAATTTGATGTCCATCTTAGGCCACATGCAGAGTCTACCGTCGAACGGGACTCATTTCCCGGGAACATTTCTTTCAAACGCCAATCACGCCGTGGCGGACTGAATCTGGGCCCAACTCTCCTCCCTGCGCCAAGCTGTGGGGAGAGTGCCCCACGCCGGAAAACGGGTTGGATCTGACCCGGCCCAGATCAGGAGTGTCTGCGTTACGGGAGAGTCATCGCCTCTTCTTGTCTTGTCTTCGTGTGTGTCCTCCATTCTGCTCCTGTTTCAGCCCGTCCAGTTTCAAGTGGTTCTGGCTGTAGTGCCGGATCAGCGCTCCTGGGAGCAGGGCCACACAGGCAATGGCCAGCAGCTGAAGCAGTGTGCTCCAGGAGAATATGTCATCCAGGGACGAGATCTCAGACAGGATGGAGCCGGTCCTCACACAGATGAAGTTGTACGGGATGAGGCCTGGATGAGGACAGAGAGACAGCGTTAGCCTGCGGCTTCAGTCCAGACCTGGGGAACTACTAAACCGCCCGGACAAAAAGACCCTGGTTCTAACATACATCCTTTGTACTGAGCTTGTAAGACTCATTGTGATCTGATGTCATAAACGGATCGGGACAAAGGACACATGTTGGAAGCAGGTTAAAACTGGGCTTAAGTTGCTCTGATGGCAGCACAGTTGGTTTCACACAAGATGATAATGCAGTATTTTTCCAGCAGCGGTAAATAAACAGGCAGTCGTCATGCTGCTGTTCCTGTCTCTCACCGATGAGAACAGAGAAGAAGAACATGGGGAGGGGGATGTTGAGGATGGGAGAGGTGACGTTGAGGAACCAGTTAGGAGTCATGGGGAAGAACCGCAGGAACAACAGGAAGAAGAACAGACTGCTACGGTTCTCCTCCACCTGACGGGAGGGGGGGGTTGTGGTGAGAGAGGAAGGGAATGTGTTAATGTATTTCCTTATTGACCTCGAGCCCAACACAACTGGCGTTCTACCATATGAACCAAGGACGCAGTCGGATGAGACCAACGTCCGGACCGTCGAGCTTCCCGGGCCTCTCGCATCAAACGCGTCACGCGCGCATTTCACACACCTTCTTCTGCAGCATGTCCACCTTGTCCGGGAACAGCTGTACGACGTAGCTCTTCCCAAAGGCGGAAGACAGCAGGTAGCAGAAGGTTGAGCCGGTGGTGGTCAGGAAACAGGCTAGAACCAGACCCTGCCACGGTCCGAACAGCGCCCCCGCCAGCATGTTCTGGGAAGCACAGTGTAGTGGGTCGGTGAGCTAGCCCACGCGTTGGTCAGGTCAAGGGAAGCCAAGTGGCCAAGCTAGTTGAACCTCAAGGGGGAGACACAGAGCTGGGCAGACACCTTTTGATTTTGTTATGGAGGAAACGTCTGATATCAATTCAGTTTTCGATTCCCAAAACGACGCTTATGTAACCTCCCGAGGGGACTACAGTTTGTCCATTCGACTTTTGTTTTGCCAAATTAAAAGACAATTTGGGGTGTATAAGAGTGACTGCAGAGCGAACTTACATATTACACTCAATTCGTTGAATAGGAGATTTCTAATGAATTCATGCTAGAATGCACAAATATAGCCCAATAGGATCTCATGATAGCTTGATTGGTCGCGCCCCTCTCCTCTCATAGGTTCAGGCCACATGACTTCACCAGTCTCCCATTTAAACAAAAGTGTGTGGGCTGTCTTGGTTTATTAACAGAAATTGTGTGTGTTTCACAGTATGTAGATTATGGCAGTAGATGTCTGTGTTTCACAGTATCTAGATTATGGCAGTAGATGTCTGTGTTTCACAGTATCTAGATTATGGCAGTAGATGTCTGTGTTTCACAGTATCTAGATTATGGCAGTAGATGTCTGTGTTTCACAGTATCTAGATTATGGCAGTAGATGTGTGTTTCACAGTATCTAGATTATGGCAGTAGATGTGTGTTTCACAGTATGTAGATTAGGACAGTTCTTCCGTGTCCCGCTTCTCACCAGGAAGGAGGAGCCAGGGATGGCGAAGGACTGTTTGTAGAGGTATGCGCTACAGAACAGCAGCATCACATAGCCTGTGTGTTCTCTCTTATAGAACTGCAGCATCTCGGCCAGCTCACGCAGTTCCTCCAAGTCTGACGGGAACTTCAGACTGGAGGGAAACAAAGAGCAGCAGCACCAGGTTATATAATAGTTCCTACCACTGTTACAGTGGTACAAGGGGCCAGGTTAATAACTTGGCACACTTCGTTTTTTCACCTGTTTTTATTAAAGGGAAGGATACCTTCAACCGAGTGAGTTGGGAGCAAAACCTTAAAATTAAGGTCAGACACATAATATTAAGTTATAGAATTATTATTTATTTTTTTAAATCTACAGTAACATAACATTGATGAATTACAATATGTATAAATAAATAATAAAAACATTTCAAGTTATAAATGTCAGGTTGACAGAGGAAGCTTGAGTAGGGAGATGTGGGCAGTGCAGTTATTTTAATCTAGTGGGATCTCCTGGCTACTTCCTGATCTATTAGGATCTCCTGGCTACTTCCTGACAACGCACTTGTCTCTGTGTTCACAGTGAGCTTTTAGCTCTTATGCAGAATGACACACACTAGCAATGAAGGTGAAGTGCCTTGTTCAAGGACAGAACAGATTCTCCCCTTGGGATTCAACCTAACGTCCCTCTGAGGTACTGGTCAGATGCCGCAACCTAGTCCACTGCCTTATGTGCATTGAGCTTGGGAAATTAAATATAATTAGCATGATTAAGAATACAATTATAATGGGGATTACAGTGAATCTGATTGTTATTATTGTGATGATTCTTATGAACATTAATGTAACTGACAGGGCTGATGGTGACCCCGGGCTGAGAGGGAGGAGCTGTTTCCGGGGTAACAGAGTATGTGTGGGGGCCCCGAAGTGGCTGTAGGGTTTTCAATAGCTGTGGGATGAGTCCGAAAGTTAATATGATCTAAAACAAAGTTTTACAGCACCAATAACCAGGTCGTCCAAAAGACAATTATTTCATGTAAACAGTTGTTGGTGTAATTCAGCTAACCGCCACAAGGTGGGGGCAAATCGGGGTATAGCCTTTAACAGACATCACACTTTATTATTATAGATCGAACACACTGACTGGTAATGGTGTGTAAGAGAGAGAGGGACTTCCGGGAGGGAGGGGGAAAAGAGAGAGAGAGAGCGAGGACTTCCTGGTGGTGGAGGAAAGCGAGAGAGAAAGAGGTTCTCTGGTGGTTGAGGGAAGAGAGAGAGAGGCTTGTTTGTGAGACTTTGAAACAGGATATGGGACAGGGACAGAAATAGCTGCAGGGGGGCTTTCTGCATCTGCCGGTTTGCTGGAAGCACCAGACTCTTTGTCCGTCATACCATGCTGGACCTGGACACGAGCTTACCAGAGTGGAGAACCGGCAGCGCAGATGTTCTACTGCTTGGTGTTCCTCTAACAGAACAGTTTGCTCAAAAGTATTGCAGAGTTCCTGAATCTGTAATCAAAACCAGTACAAATATTACCAGTACATATACCATGTGACACACAGAGCCAGAGACTGAACCCAGATCCACGAAGGTGGACCTCCTTTCTGGGAAGCACGTCTACTGGTCACTGAGGAAAAACGTGTCGCTCCACTATTGGTCCACGAGGAGTACGAGTGTAGCGTCCCCCTTGGTACGTAGATCACCCCTCTGCCTGCCTTATTTAGCTTAAATACCACCCCCCGAGACACCAAAATCCCCTTCAGCGCCCCTTCCTAACGGCAGAACCTGCAGGGACTGGTGTGGATAGGATAACCTCATTAAATGAGTCTGTGGATATCCCCCTGAGAAAGGCATTCTGGGAGACAGGCAGACTGCATTCTCACTACAACCTGATCCAGTCCGCAGAGATGGAGGGCTGAATGGCCCAACATTAATGCAACCTGTCTTAGCATTGGAAACTGTCCAATTGGAGAGACTGCTGTCCCTTTCTGACCAATCAACCAGGTGGGCTCCCCTATGAGTTGGGAGCAAACAGCCAATGACCAGTGCATAATGCTCTTCAGAATGGGAGGCTATGTTTCAGAAGAGGCATTCACAACACTATCTACTGACCATAATTAATAAGTAGCACCAGAGTTGCGATGAGGGTCCAGCTGATGATGAAACACCAAAAATGATGATGTCCACTAGTGGTCAGGTGTACGTCTTGGGCTATTTGGGTTGGCTGGAAAGCAAAGCCACTGGCTTTCGTAGCAGCATTTAGACACATAGCCCAATTCAAACTTTCCCCCACTAATTGGTCTCATGATGAATCCCACCAGATCTCCTAACATCACTTTTCTAGAGCCGATCAGATTAGCGGGGAAGAAAAGCAAAGATCTGAGTAGGTCTACCAAGTGTCAACGTAGCCCCTGTGTCTGTCATCAGGACTTCAGATTTGTATCCCTGAGCACGTTAGCAACTGACACCCATGAGAGAAGGGAACGTCTTGGGTGGGGTCCTGGCCGAACTGACCACCCTCCACACACCAAGAGCCCATGTCTGCTCTGGACTGGGTTGGGCAGTCGTAACCAGAGCTCACGAGGAGAGGGTGTGCCGATGGGGACACGGAGGCCAGGTTGGGTTACTCCTCATGATGTGGTGCTGAGCACAGCAAATTCCCCGGTGTTGAATGTGTTTGGTCGATCTGGTGTGTGTGATGCGGACGACCTCTCAGGACTTCCTGTTCCAGAATCTGGCGGAAAACCCCCCCCGAGACGATTAAATAACACCAATGGAGACATTTGCACTGTTTTCACAAGGACTTTGTGGTCACTTGAGTTGGGACAGATGCCACAGAACAACCAATATTTTAAGTATTAACCCAGAAGCCTTTATATTTCTACCAGCACTGATGCTCATATATTAAAATGACAGTTCGCAAAGGAAAATGAGTGGTAAGGAAGGGGAGGTGAAAAGGGGTGAGGTAAGGAAGGGGAGGTGAAAAGGGGTGAGGTAAGGAAGGGGAGGTGAAAAGGGGTGAGGTAAGGAAGAGGAGGTGAAGAGGGGTGAGGTAAGGAAGGGGAGGTGAGGAAGAGGACAGTAAGTGAGGTGAGGAAGAGGTGGTGAGGAGTGTTTTTGTTTACTGAAAAATAGGATTCCAAAAGATTCTTCAGCTGTCCCTGTGGGAGAACCATTCTCTTATTTCCAGTGTGCTTCAGCTTCTATCTTGAAACAAAAAGGTTTCAGGCTGGAACACAAAGTTGGTTATCCTACCCTAAAGGCCAACACAGCATCATTTCTAAAGAGTTTTTTAAACTCACACAACCATCACAATCTCCTACAACATTAGAAGAACTTCCGTCTCAAACGAGGCCAAAGAGACTCTGACGTCACCCCTGGACATTAGACTGACAGCTGTCATGATGCAGTGTTGATAACTCAGCTCATGCGATCGGGTCATCTAGTTGAAAAGAAATGCCGCAAACTTTCAGTGATTATAAAAGGCACTTCCATGGACTCTGCACGGAGTCAATATGTACAACTACCGTAACAAATCACACGCTATTTGAAATGTGGGAAGCAGTGGGAGATGTCTGGGGAGCACTTTCTGAAAGTTTCCCTGACTGCTAGCTATGTTTTTATGTAATGACTGGTGATCTTATCGTACCTAAGCACTTCTCTAGTATTACCAAATAATTAATGCACCGTATATATTTCGTCAAAGATACAAAAAAAAGTTGTAGAATAGCCAAGCAACTACCTATTTGGGCCATAGTAACACCATATTTTATAAAACCCAGTTAGCTATAACTAGCCAACAGGCTCCGTGAGGTTACCTGTACTCTTTAACTTCCACCATGTCCGGGTCTCCCTCAGCACTCTCGTCGGATATCTCCACCTCATCTCGCCGGTGAAGGTGTTGCGGTCCCGGTGGCAGAAAAGAGGACAAGACATACAGGTAAAAGGTTGCCGCGCCAACCACCACTAATAGAGCCGAAATGGAACGCATTGTCCCGCCAGTCAGAGCACTCCTGTCAGAAAGTCTTGTTCAATGACGGTCCCCCGGTCGTTGAGAAGTGACAGTCCCACTGAACTTCGGTATTAGCCCCCTGGATTCCTGGAAAGATATTTAATAAATCTCCACTAGAGGGCATCCTTTTATTCTCCCAGACCGCATGTAGCTCTGACAGGGCTACAGATGGAGGATAAACTAGGCCAAAGATAGTTCAGTAAGAAGATGCCAAACTGGGTTTTCTGATCACACTCGAGGATGTCATTTGGGGCGTTACAGCTCGTGCGCAGCAACGTGTCATCGGGTCTTAAGGTCGTGGCTTGCCGAACTGCGCATGTGCTGCTCGTCACACTTGGTGCTTCATCGATAAGAGTTGTTTTTACCAAAGGGAAAAAACATTGTTAAAATGTTGTCTCGAATCTAGGGTTTCCTAAAAAAATTCTGAGGAAATTCGTAATTAATGACAGATTACTTACTACTCCCACTGACTTTTCTCGGTCTCTGTCAAGTCTGCTTGACCAGCGTCCCCGGAAACGTAGAGTTTTTGTGCTTTTGCGTTTAACTTCTTTGTGACAAGGCTTTAAATGTAGTCTGTGCTGATATTCCAATTACATATTATATATATTGCTGCTTTTACAGGCAATATTTTCAGGTACCCGATCAGGCTGAATCCTGCAGTTGTTTGTTCAAGTGATGTTAAAAGCCGGGTTCCCATCACACAGCATAACACAGAATGAGGCACAATCTAAAAAAAAGGACCATACGGCCTAAACCATATGCACTTAATTAATGTCTAGAATGCACTTGGGGAGGTCAGGGGCGATAATTAGTATAAGTAATATTATATAACGAAACCTAGCCTATCCAAGAGAAATGTGGAGCTTTTACCAGACCAGGCTTTTACCTCTCCGATCTCCGCAGGTTTTTGAGTATGGGGGGGTTTGCGGTTGGGCATAACATGCGTACACAGGAATATATTCATCCTTGCGTACACGGGCATGTAAAAGAGGGACTGTAGAACTGAACCTATGCCGCAATGAAATTATAAATATTTCACGGCCGTTTGTGTTGAAGTGAGGGAAGCCAAGGTAGTGTTTGATCTATTATTCAGGAGAAGGGGAGATGAACATTGTTAGAATATTAATAATCTGCAAACCCTTACTACTCACTCTCCCACTGGAATACTTACAGGTACTTTACTTTAGGACCCAAAAGTTGCCACCAACCACCCAAAACGCTTCACCTTGATGGCTGTAATTTGACAGGGGCCTGAAGACTTCCCCAAACAAGCACTTTTTTTTATTTTTATTCACTTCACATATAAAATAAGAATAATTGGAGGGAAAGTCCCTCTAGCCGAAAACGTGGTTACCCAAATTCAGCGCCTTATGAGTCCCCAAGGGGAGAGACAGAGGGCACACTTCATAGTGAGAAAGGGAAGATAATTGGACCGGCCGTGTGATGGGGGGGTGGGCGGGGGGGTCGGGCAACCACGAGAGACAGGAAGTGTGAGAAGTGTTTTAACAACCGGGAAAAAAAAAATATTGCACACCTACTGAATTGCACCCTATGGATCATTTCTTTTGATTAGGCCACATGGAGCTTTTGTCCAAACACTATACAGAGCACAGGATGCCACATGGGACCCACTGCAGATACATCAAGATCTGCACTGACTGGCTGACCTCAATGCAATGGGCAGTGTATTGACTGACTGGCTGACCTCAATGCAATGGGCAGTGTATTGACTGACTGGCTGACCTCAATGCAATGGGCAGTGTATTGACTGACTGGCTGACCTCAATGCAATGGGCAGTGTATTGACTGACTGAGGGCTTCCACGGAAAGGGGGGGGGGGGCTAGATTGAAGGTGGTGACAAACCTGAGGGGAGAGTGGATGAGGATGAGGGATAAGACAGGGATGAGTGGACCTTGAGAGCAGGGGAGAATGGGGGGGGGGGGGTCAGAAAGACAGAGAGAACAAGGAATAAAAGAGATAGAGAGGAGGGATGAGCTAGAGGAGGGATGAGCTAGAGGAGGGATGAGCGAGATAGCGAGAACGAGGGGTGAGCGTAAGAAAGCGGTGAGAAAGAGATGAGAGCCGGATGAGGGGAAGATGAGAATGGGATCAATGGGCTTAATGTCTATAGAAAGACAGCATGTCTTCCCTCCCACACTCTCTTCTCCCTCCACTCTCTTGAGCTGTAGCCAGACAGACAACAGTTTAACATTAGAGACAGGCTTTCATGGATTTTAGACCAAATTCATTCCCTGTAGTTGTGTAGTTTGCAACAGTAAAAGTTTAGCCTTTTTTAACAAGAAAACATTTTGCTGCAGCTAATTCAAATCGGTTCTGTCAGGGGAAGGTACAAAAGCAACTTCTGATGGAAACAAATTCCCCTTACGGTAGATCAAGGTTTTCTATGAAAGGTTTTAAATCAAATCCCACTCCACCTCTGTAGTCAAGGTCAGTGTGGGGAGGCAGCTAGGGAATCACCCAGGAAAGACCCTTCTCTTTCATAGCCTTTTAATTGGCTAGTGATTGTGACTCGGGGTGACCAGCGACTTGAGTGGCCTTGACTTACAGCTTCATCGCTGACTCATTGATTGGTGAATATTCAGTTGATTCCCGGTGGGAACGTTCAGACACTCTGGGCCTTAATGAACTTTCATGGACCTCCTTCGTCTGATCTTCCCCTGGCTGCCTCCTGAACTTAACCTGGTTGTCCTCGGATCTTAACCCGGTTGTCTTCTGATCTTACCCCGGTCATCTCCTGATCGTCTCCTGGTCACAGGGCACCTACTACACGTGTATCTCTGATACCGAGTGGTCATCCATCTTGGCTTTTGTCTCAACCTGGCACTAGTTTTCCCAGCCCTTATCTGTGGCTCCTCCCTGGCCCGTATCTGGCCATCTCCTGGCCCGTATCTGGCCACTGCCTGGCCCTTTCCATCCAGCTGGATCACTCTCTGTGTGAACTTAAGTGTCTAGTTGTCTGGTTGTACTGGCATTCCACTTCACCAAGGAGGTTCTGAGTGTGGAGCAGCTGGACTCATCCTCCCTGTGGGCCTCTGTGGCCCAGTTATGTCTCCTTGTGGAGACATGTGCGCACACACACACACGCACACACTCAAATGCACGCACGCAAACACACAGTGGCCCGGTCAGTATCTGTCTGAGTGATTTATTGTCTCAACCAGTGAGTGTAACATCTGGCGTAAGCATCTGTCAGAGAGCCAACCAACCCCCCCACTTTCCTCCATCACTACAGCCTCAAGCAGCGGAAAACTCTCTCTAACAACGCTGGCTGGCAACATAAACACTGGGGTCTGTAGGGGAGATAATGTACACACACAGACACACACACAGGCAAGCGCACAAACACTGTCCCCTTGTAGGAAGTGTGTGTTGGATGTCTTTGGTGTTTTATAGTATATCAGTGCTCAGGGCCCAAGCCACTCAATACTGCTACAGAGCGGGATGGAGGATTTATATTTAAGAGAGTTTGCTGCAACTGGAAAATGATCCCGCAGCCATGGGGCCTGATCATTTAAAATCTGTTTGATTATGAAGCAATGGTTCAGATCTGCAGTCCTACGGTACCATGTGTGACGAATGACAAATATGGAAATGTGAAAGTGTTTCTTAATTTAATTATAAGTGCTTTGATGATTTCAGTGAACTGCCTGAAGACTGGGGTTTTGTGAAGAAAAAGAAAAAAGAGAAGGTAACTTTATCACAACACTGAAAAACTATACTTTGCAATAATTGATGCAATCAAAATAAACAGAAAGGCAATTTTCTTGAGCACAGACAGCGGCTACTTTTCCTTCTTTCTCATCTCATTAAGCGGTAAATGGAAACAGGTGCATCTTAACAGCTGCAGATGATTACAGCGTCATTAAAAAGTAACTCGGAGGATGAGCTTTACATACAGATCAGAAACTTGGACTGGCTAAATGAATGACCATAAAAGAGCTCTTTAGATTTGAATGTGCCGTGTGAAAATCCAACGAGCTCTCTGAATGTTGATAGATGACAATAACTCTGGGTCGAGGAGTGGTATAGACAGAACCATTATCCAGCGGTTGAAACACTCCCGGAGTAACGTTGAGGGATCTACAGGTGTCTCTGACCGAAGTCAGTGGCTGTGGTGATTGGGTTGACTGTCAGAAAGAGATTGGATGAATGTGGGCGGTCAGGAAGGAAGAAAAGCAAACACAGCAGCCTGGTGAGCTTGCCACCTCTTGCCCTGTCAACAGCTGGGCTAACGTGTCCGTTGCCTTGATATTTACCACAGTCCGATTGCGCGTGCAATTTGAGATGAGCATCTCTCTAAATTACATGCGTAATTGCAAAATGTAAATGTTCTGTGTTTAAATAATGCTACCCTTATCAAAGAGCAGCTGAAATTAAGTGTTAATATGAAGATCCAACACGTCAAAATAGTGTAGTTTAAACAGAAAGGCGTTAGGACACGCCCTCAGGCGACAGGTTAATCAAACACCTGTACTGAGAGCAGTCATTTGTATGAACCCTGAAAGTTTCATATAGTGCTACAGCTCATTTGAACAGTGGAAATACAACTACTACATTGCAGATCTGGTTAAGCTGGGCATATAGCGTTTCAGAATGAAGAGGACTCCTGTTGAAGGAGTATGTCATTTTTCTCATCCATATAAATAATAATCTAATTTATGTGTCATCTGTCTGTCATCTATCTTTTTCTTTCACCTTTATTTAACCAGGTAGGCTGACGGAGAACGGATTCTCACTTGCAACAGCGACCAAGATAAAGCATGATAGTGCAAAAGGACAACACACAATCTTACGTAAAGTGCAAAACGCAGGATAATCAAAGTAATCAATAGAAAGGTCTATGTACAGTTGGTGCAAAAGAGGTCTGTTGAACGAGGTGGATCAATAAATACGCTGAGGTGACTTAGTATTAAAAACCGGACAGTAACACCGGGGCGTACCTGAGCTGTGTTGAAGTGCAAATAACTGCGCAGACGATGATGCCTTAGTACGCCATGGGGCGTGAAAGGGAGACTGGGGCGTGAATGTGCAAGAGATAAGGTGCAAAGACGAGGGAGGACAAATTAACATGTGCAATGACCGGAAAGCGTCTCTGACAATAGTTCCTGGGAGACATTGAGGGAGAAGGGAATTTCCAGTTTCATGTTGTTTTGCAGTTCGTTCCAGTCATTGGCTGCAGAGAATCGTAAGGATTGACGGCCAAAAAAGGTGTTGGCTTTAGGGAGGACTGGAGAGATACACCTGCCGGAGCGCAGGTGTTGCTATAGTGACAACTGAACTTAGGTACAGCAGGGATTTACAGTTGTGCTCAAAGTTTTTCATTCCCTTGGAGAATTGGTAATATATGTACAATTTGTAAAGAAAACATGATCCCTTATGGGATTCACATTCAACTGTAGGTCATTACAGAATGGCACAATCATAAAACAAAACATGGCAACAACGGAAAAAATAAAATAAAATGACCCCTGTTCAAAAGTCTGCATACCCTTAGTTCTTAATACTGTGTACTCTCCCCTTTAGCATCAATGAGAGCATGCAATATTTTTTATAGTTGTCTATGAGGGCCTGAATTTTTGCAGGTGGTATAGCTGCCCATTCGACTGGGCAAAATGCCTCCAGGTCATGCAAAGTCTTTGGTCGTCTTGTATGAACCACATGTTTGAGATCTCCCCAGAGTGGCTTGATGATATTAAGGTCAGGAGACTGTGATGGCCCCTCCAGAACCTTCACCTTGTTCTGCTGTAACCACTGGAGGGTCAACTTGGCCTTTTGCTTATAGTCACTGACATGCGGGAAAGTCCAAGAGTGTCCCATGCACAGCTTTCGTGAAGAAGAATGCAAATTGCCTGCCAGTATTATCTGATAACATGCTTCATTCATCTTGCCATCAATTTTCACACGATTCCCCATGCCTTTAGAGCTTACACACCCCCAAAACATCAGTGAGCCACCACCATGCTTCACAGTGGGGATGGTATTCTGTTCACTATTGGCCATGTTGACCCCTCTCCAAACATAGCGCTTATGGTTGTGACCAAATTACAGTGTGCCAGAAGCTGTGAGGCGTGTCAAGGTGTTGTCGGTTATATTGTAACCAGGCTTTTTTTGTGGCATTGGCGCAGTACAGTCTTCTTTTATATCCTTTTCCACCTTTAAAGAAGTTCCATTCCCTTGATATGCAGGTCTTTGGACAGTTTTTTTCTGCTCCCCATGGTATCTAGCCTGCACAGTGCATCCACGTGAGAGCTAACAATCTCATTGACTATTTATACACAGACACTAATTGTAATTTTAAAAGACCCAGGTGTGGGAAATTAACCTTTAATTGCCATTTTCACCTGTGTGTGTCACCTTGTGTGTCTGTAACAGGGCCAAACATTCAAGGGTGTGTAAACTTTTGCTCAGGGCCATTTGGGTGATTTCTGTTATCATTATGATTTAAAAAGGAGCCAAACAACTATGTGATAATACATGGCTGCATATGATCACTATCCTTAAATAAAAGACGAGTCAGAGAGTCACCAGCAGTAAGAGCGACATCATTGACATACAGTATAAAGAAAATCAAACCCTGTGGCACCCATGGAGACCGCCACTGGTCCAGACAGCTAGCCCTCCCATCCAACACACTGATCCCAGTCCCAGAAGTCCAGGAACCAGGCGAGGCATTGAAGAAACAAAGGCTGTTCAGTCTGCAAATGAGAATTTGGTGATTGACAGAGTTGAAGGCCTTGGCCAAATCGATGGCTGCACAGGGGTGTTTTTATCAATGGCAGTTATTATGTCATTTAAGACCTTGAGCGTGGCTGAGGTACACCTGTGACCAGCTCGGAAAACTGATTGCATAGCGGAGAGGGTAAGATGGGATTCAAAATGGCTGAATATCTGTTTGTTTACCTGCCGTTTAAAGAATTTTGAAAGGCAGGGCAAGATGGAGATAGGTCTGTAGAAATTTGGTTCAAGGATGTCTCCCCCTTTGAAGAGAGGGGTGTCTGCCGCAGCTTTCAAATCCATAGGGATTTCTGACAAGATGAATGAGATGTTGAACAGGCTAGTTGTTGGGGTTGCAATAATGATCATTTTAGAAAGGATCCAGATTATCTAGCATGGCTGATTTGTAAGGTCTTTCGAAACATCAGCTACTTGGATTTGGGGGAAGGAGAAATAGGGGGACTGTGCAAATTGCTGTGGGAACTGCAGAGCCATTGGCCAGGGGGGGTTAGGGTTAGGGTTAAGGTAAGCATGGCCAACTGTAGCAAAATCCTCAGTTATTTCTATAGTGAAACAATTATAAGTATTAGACGGACCATCAGAACTACACAGTCTAACAACTCAAGTTGTTTTGGTTTTTGAACAACTCAAGTGGTCTCTTAGACAAATTTCAGTCAGGCTTCTGACCTCATCACACTACTGAAATGGCACTGGTAAAAGTTTTAAATGATATACAGCTGAATACTGATTTGGAGAAAAAAACAATAGAACACTTCTAGATAGGCTGGAAAATTGGGTAGGACTCTCTGGGACTGTCCTTAATTGGTTCAGATCTTATTTAGATGGCCGGAATTACTTTGTTACTATTTCATACAATCATGAATCTGATAGGGTGGCTATTACATGCGGAGTTCCCCAGGGATCAGTTCTCGGACCGCTTCTGTCCAATCTCTATATGCTACCTCAGGGCCAAATTCTACAGAACAACATTAACTACCACAGCTATGCCGATGATACTCAAATATATATGGCTCTCAAACCGTATGACAACAGCTCAATAGACTCACTGTGTCACTGCATAGAGCTCATAAATACCTGGATGAACCAAAATTGTCTATGATTAAACCAAGATAAAAAACAGAGATTATTGTGTTTGGCAACAAAAATAAGAGAACTAGTATTAGTAAAGAGCTGGATTCTCGGTCCCAAAAAACCAGGGACTCAGACCTCACATTCAGCAGTCATATCAAAGCGGTCACCAAAAAGGCATTCTATCATCTTAAAAATATATCAAGGGCTTGTGCTTGAATCAAGGGCTTGGTGTCCCAAAAATACCAAGAGAATCTCATCCATGCTTTTATCTCTAGTAGGGTTGACTACTGTAATGGCCTCTTAACTGGACTTCCCAAAAAGACTGTAAAACAGCTGCAGCTCATTCAGAATGCTGCTACTAGAATGTTAACCAGGACAAAGAGAACAGAGCACATCACTCCAGTTCTTAAATCTTTTGCACCAATTTAAAAGTGGTGCTTTTAGTCAATAAATCACTGAATGGTTTAGACCTTGAATACATTTCTGATATGTTTGAAGAATATAAACCGAGCAGGGCTCTTAGATCCATTAATTCAGGTCAGCTAGTAGAGCCCAGAATCCAAACTAAACATGGCAAAGCTGCGTTTAGCACTTATGCTTCACACAATAGGAATAAACTACCAGAAGATCTTAGATGTGCCCCAAATATATCCATTTATAAATCCTGGTTAAAAACACTCCTCTTTTCAGGCACTTACGACATAGCGTTTAAACTTAACCACACTGTTCAGCCTTACAGCTTTTATAGCTTCCTCATCGAATCTACCAGTATGTTTTCATTTTGTTTTTATTCTATTCCTAATTTCTTATTCAATGTTTCATTGTTGTTTATTGTTTTTATTCTAGTATTTATTTTATTCTATTACATTTTTTCTATTTCTCTTTTTCTTTGTAAAGCACATTGAATTGCTTCTAAGTATAAATTATGCTATATAAATAAACTTGCTTGCTTATCATAGCTTTGTCAGGGGTAACAGTATTTCCTAGCCTTAGAGCAGTGGATAGCTGGGAGAAGGTGTTCTTGCTCTAACTACGCTAGCCTAACTAAGTACATTAATTACGTTGCGCTAACTAAGTTACATTAACTACATTGCACTGAAAATGTTACATTAACTACGTTGCCCTAAATGTTACATTAGCTACAACTACTTTACACTAACTATGTTACATGAACTACTTTACACTAACTATGTTACATGAACTACTTTACACTAACTATGTTACATTAACTACTTTACACTAAGTACGTTACAATGACTATGTTATACTAGCTACATTATATTAACTACATTGAAGGCTATAGGATAGATTTCATTCCAAGTGTTACTTTTTCAGGGGGATCCTCAAGCCTCTGCGCACACACACACACACATTACAATACTATCTCTCTTTGAGAAGTAGAACTGTGAAAGGCTTATTTTGAAAACCCCCTCTAATATTACCAAGGACCTGAACATCTGAGACATATGAACGTTCGAGGAACAAAGGAAAGAGAGAAAAAAGGAAAGAGAGGAACAGAGAAAACCTTTGAATTTAATTTAAATTTCGTGATAAAAAGGAAAAGAAAGGTGAGCAAGAAATAGAAAGAGAAAAGGGAATTACAATTGGGAGAGAACTGGCGGGAGACAGAGAGACAGATGGAGAGGCAGCCAGACAGACATAAAAATAAATAGAGAGAGATGGAAGCAGCTCAATAACTGTTCAAGTAAAGGACTATGGATTATAGGTTTATTTCAGTTTTCTGAATGAAGCAGAAATAAAGATGGAGACATGATTGAATATATTTTATGAGGTTTCTCTGGCTAGAAAAGTAGTAAGACTTTAGTGTGTGAGTCTAGATGTGTGATTGTGTTTGTGTGTGTGGGTGTTGTGTGAGTGTTTAGGTGTGTGGGTTTAGAAGTCGGTAAGTGTGCGTGAGGCTAGGTGTGTGTGTGTTTAGGTGTGTGGATGTGTGTGTGTGTGTGTGTCTAGGTATGTGTGATTGATCCTCTATATTTGTATCAATAATTGCCACAAGAACAATAATACAGTGAAGATTCAACCTTGTTTTAAAAGGTTTTGGGTAAAATATACACCTTAGGATAAGAAATTAGCGGTTAGGCTTAGACGTATTCTAGGTTATGGGTTAGGTTAGGGGCTGGGGGATAGTTAGGGGCTGGGGGATAGTTAGGGGCTGGGGGTTAGTTAGGGGCTGGGGGATAGTTAGGGGCTGGGGGTTAGTCAGGGGCTGGGGGTTAGTCAGGGGCTGGGGGTTAGTTAGGGGCTGGGGGTTAGTTAGGGGCTGGGGGTTAGTTAGGGGCTGGGGGATAGTTAGGGGCTGGGGGATAGTTAGGGGCTGGGGGATAGTTAGGGGGTTAGTATGAAAGAAAGGATAAAAAAAAAGTCCCACAAGGATAGTAAACTTAGTTATGTCCCGCAACTAAAAGTATAGCTAGATAATAGTTAATGTCTAAACTAATATCCAATGTTGTATTGTCTGACAGAAAACTGCCAAAGGACATGTTTCAGCAGAGGAGTGTGAATGGGTGTGATGGGTGACATTGAAAAAAACATTCAGAACAAAAAATATTGTAAATTTTTTGGTTGATTTGCTCCACATTTAGTTTCAAAAATAGGCATTTTGGCATTGATAAGTGATGTACATTTGAATTTTCTTAATGATTCCATATCGCATGGGTAATGTTAGATCATGTTGGCTAGTTAGTCAAAATCTGAGCTGTGGAAGAACCTAATGTAACATAAAAAGGCAATGTATACAGCTCTGGAAAAAAATAAGATAATTTTTTTTTTGAGAACACTGCACCTTTTTCTTTCATTTCCAAAAAAGTTGAAAAGGAAAGTTTTGAGTGAGGAACAGAAGCGTTCAATTTGCAGTGGTCTCTTAATTTTAACTCTTCTGTTCCTCACTCAAAACCTTCCTTTTTGACTTTTTTGGAAAGGAAAGAGAAAGTTGCAGTGTTCTCTTAATAATTTTTTCCGGAGCTGTATGTCTGGGGCTGAAATCTGAAAAGAAAAACAAAAAAAGACTTTGTCAAATCTGACCTTGAAAAAAGGTATTCACTAGAAAAAAAATTCCCATGGGGGATTTTTTGAATCACTTCAAATGTGGTTTCATGTAGCTTTACATCACATTGCCATTTTTCACAACTGTAAAAATACCTATAAGACAAGTAGACTTTTATCAATATTGGCTAAATACAAGCAAATATATTTTTTTGTAGAATTAATTTAAGCAAATCTGTGGACAAACGTAACCTTGTCCTGAGGAGATTTACATGGTTGTCAAAATGCCCAGCAGGGGTAAGCCTAAACAAAACTCTTATGAATCTTTCAATATTTGTCATATTGTACTAAAAAGCTGTATTATTTATCTGAATGCTCAACGTGGGAAACAGGCCCCACTACAGGATGAAATGACTGAGGGGGCATTTTTTATAAATGAGGGGGCACATCTAATTCATATACCATTTGCAGTGTTTATGGGGAAACAAAACTGGGAGGCACATATTCAATCTGGAGGGGCAATGCCCCCCTGTGGCGCCTGGAAAATCAGGTAGCAATAGCAAGAATTTACGCGCAGGTGAGAGAGGCCTACAACTGTGCCAGATAGTCACGGATGGGATTGAACGCTACGCTGAGCACGTCTACATTTCAATTGTCTTTATCCTTTTGAAACGTTTGTCTCTGTCATGCTTTTTTTTTTTTATTGTATTTTACTATTTTTTTTTAATAACATATATTACACGCAATATTTATTATTATTTTCCACTTTGTTTGGCAATGGATGTTCCCCATGACAAAAATACCCCATTAAATGTTGTAGAATTGGAAGACAAAGAGAACGAGAGAATGACTGAGACACAGAGGAAGACAAATAAGGACAAAGAGAATAAGGGGGAAAGTGCAAAACCAATAGCAACCATTATAGGGGACATTGACTGCAAATTGACTATAAGACACCATATGTGGTTTTGGGAGCAAAACCAGCGTGAGTTCCAAAATCTCTCTTTCTCATCTGTCTTTCTCATGTCTTCTCTTTCTTCACTCACTGTCAGTTTAACACTAGACCAGGCTTTGGATTAGAAGAATATGCAATGTAGAGATCCTGTTACGATGTTTCAGACTGATGGCGTGCTCTTTTAAAGTGCTTTTTTTAATGATCGTGTGAAAAGCCATTTTCCAGGAAAAACTCACCCATGACATATGAGAGTGACTCTCAGCCTGAGGTACATGTCCTACCTCTGTAATGGTACACACAAACACACACACACACACAAACAAATACACTCAGATGCATGCGCACAGGGCTTTTGTCACACCTTGGTAACATACGCTGAAGGCTTTCTGTCAGATGGCATTTTGGGATGCATCTGTGATGCTCTCCTCTGGCAGGCAAAGAGATTGTCAGGGAACACACACACACACACACACACACACATGCACACACTAAATTGAAAATTCTGCCATCGGCTGCAATATTCTGGAGAGAGAAGAGAGAGACAAGCAACCGGAAAGCCTAAAGCACTAAGTCATTTTACCAGAAATCCCCTTTTCAACGAGACCTGATATTTACGTCACTGGACCTCAGGCCTGTTGAGTAAGGTTCCTCTTTCTGGGAGACTAAAGAGGAGGGTTTCATGTGAATTTGATCAACCAAATTATTGTATCGTCCTCTCAACAGATCAAGACAGAATTACCCTTTTAACAGGATTGAATTGCCAAGCCTCATTTCTCTTTTGCATTATTCTGCTTTGCCATAAACTATTCTCTGGTAGAAGAGTCTGGTAGAAGAAAACTGTAGCATTGTAACGTGGCATGCAGAGAGATTACATTCAGTGTACAGAAGACAGTACACTAGCATCAGGAGGGGCTCTCCTAGCTTCAGCATACAGAAGACTGTAGACTAGCATCAGGAGGGGCTCTCCTAGCTTCAGTATACAGAAGACAGTAGACTAGCATCAGGAGGGGCTCTCCTAGCCATACACCCACCCTGGTGCAAATGCAGACACACACAAAAACATACTGACACGTTTACACCAACACACACTAGGGCTCAGACATGTACAGACCCACACACACACCAATAACACAGGCATGCATGCACACATCAGACCTGTGTTGATGTCTCCACCAGTAGAGCAGAAGTCGGCGCCCCAGGCTCTGTACAGCCAGGCCTAGTTCCTGTCACATTCATGTGTCTTCTCCCTGGTTCTCCTGTCATGCCAGGGGAGTGAGCAGAGTGATGCGACTGACTGAGCCCTCTCGCCCCCGGTTTCTTCCATCGATCTGCTCCCAGCTCCTGGAGGGATCATTAACCTGCAGTGTGTGGCTCGGTAGTGTCTGTGTTTCCAGTTATCTGTGTGTGTTTGTGTGGGTCTGTGTGTTTGTGTGCATCTGTGCGTTTGTGTGTTTACATGTGTCTGGAGTAGGATATTAGTGAATCGTTCAGCCACTTTTATTAGATGCCGTTCGCCTGTTCTTCATTTTACGAGGAGACTGATTGGTGGGACAAACCGAACCCCTCACCCTGGTTATGGATGTAAGCAATTTGGAGAAACGTCACGGCGACATCTGCGTGCAAGGACGCCAGGAGTGCCAGACACATTTCCATTTCGCCCGAACCTAATAAACGGTGTGTTTGTCCGCGCGGTTACTGCGTGTGTGTGTGTGTGTGTGTGTGCGTGTGTGTAAGCTTCAACAAGGCATGTGTTGTGGTGAGACGTTACAAATAGAGTCCGTGGCGACAACACAACCACATTGAGATGGACGACTGCTTTGTGTGGAGCCCAATAGGGCTGTCATCCGCCTGCCAACCTGATGCTGAATCATTGGCTCCACACGTCTGTCCGAGGCTCCTTGCTTTGACAGAAGGTTTTAAACAGGAGTTATTGAGTTGTCCCCATAGGAGAACCATTTCTGGTTCTAGGTTAAACCCCCTCCAGGTTCTGGAATCCTCCTCCCAGTCCCTGAAGTTGACTGCGGTATTGATGAGAACAGCCCGTTCGGACTGTTAGTTCTCGCTGGTCTACTGGCAGCAGACCCAAAGTAAAATGAGTCCAGACTAATGTATTACAGATGTCCCTGCCCGAGTTAAACGTAATGCATTCCCCTTAAGATAACCACATCAGTCACTGTAAGTATGAGTGCATTTTACAAAACGAAGTAGCAATCAGCATTCATTCATCCATGTCCCCCCCACCCCCACCCATCTAATTCATGCTTAGGAGGTGATTAGAGAATGGGTTTTACGTGGTTTACAGAACCTGAGGAAGGTCGCCATCCAAATATTGCTTCCCACTGAAATGACCGAATCCCAAATGGCACCCTATTCCCCTGTGGGAATTGAACAAAAGTAGTGTGCCACTGGGAGCGTGCACGAATATTCAAATCACCCCTCAGTGCAAATTATGTAAGTTTCCATGGCTACAAACCTCAGTGGCTATCAATGGGCGCTAATGGTAGATGACAAGCTATCATTACCAAGTGCCAGCAGCGATATCTCATCAGGAATTAACTCAGACCACTCTCTGCCTCTAATGTGCCTCACACACACACACACATACACACACGCACACGTGCGTGCGCTGGCCCCCTCCCTGCCTCCCTGCCTCCCTGACCCTCACATCTAATTACATCGAGAGTTATTACACAAAATAAGTTCTGTTCCTGCTCACAATCACAACAAGTTGGCCTAACTGCATTTTACCTTCAAATCCCACCATTGCTCCTAACGTTTGTTGTTTTTGACAGCTGAAAGAAAACCATGATGTTGTCATAAACATTTAGACCTATAAATGGAATTAATTATTATTAGTAGTACATTTCATTTCTATTTGGCTATAGGTTTGAAGAAGGGCTCTTTCCCTGTCTGGCAATCACTACCTTAAACTCCTGCATTTAAAACCGAGGAATGTGGCTGTTACACTGTTACACTCAACCTAAAGGTTCAAAGGTACCTTGAACCCAGCAATCCAGCCTAAAGGTTCAAAGTTATCTTGAACCCAGCAATCCAGCCTAAAGGTTCAAAGGTACCTTGAACCCAGCAATCCAGCCTAAAGGTTCAAAGGTACCTTGAACCCAGCAATCCAGCCTAGCTATTCTTCTGTCTACTTGGTTTCCAACCCACCTACCGACCTATTTAGCAGTAGTGTTAATAAGAATAATAGGCTTCTAGCTGTTGTGGGGTTGTTTACATTCAACTTTCTGCTAGAATTCTGGTCATTTAGTATCCAGAGAGTTGATAAACAACCATATATCAAACACATTGCAAGTAAAACATTTGTTTTTACTGTTACAGTTCTTCAGGTTAAATTTACAAATTAAAAAATTCCTGCATTTAAATTAGATACTGTACACTACTCTGGCCCATTACTGTCTGTCGATACAGTACATTGATCTTTAGGCTGTCTTTTATGTGGAGAGTAAACCAAACTCTAGATTTACTGTGTTGGGGTACTTGTCAGAGGAGTATGCATACATTTATTGACAGGAGGGCTACACCAATTAGAAGGTAGCCTTTAAAGCAGAAGGCGGGTCCACAGTGGGTGTAGTCCAGAGGCCGTAGCAGCTGGTCGGGGTTCGCTATACTTATAAAAATAACTGCTGACTTAAAACAGAATGTAATTTTGTACCTTCTTTCTTTTATTCTTTTATATCTACTGTGTGTGTGTCTGTGGTTAAAGTAATAATTGATGTCAATGGATAATGGATGTCAAAGCTTTCATCTTTCATTCCTGCAGCTGCTCTCTATTACGTTTTCTCAGTCTGTCAAATAAATAAATGAAAAAAACCCTGGCAGATTTGAATCACATATACCATGCCATCAAATTGAAATAGTAACTGGATTTTCAAATCCAATGGAAAAAGGATCCAATATCAGAATTATCTGTATACTAGATTTACCTTGAAAAAAACATAATTTGCTTATATGATTAGTGTAATCGAATCGGTTATAAGTTCGAAGGACGTGGCTGTGGATACAATGTATCGGACTTCCTAGTTAGATCAGAACAGGAAAACGAAGGCGGGTGTGGGTGGGGGGGTAGGAGGTACCCTGCGAGGAACTAAACAGCGAGGGCTTCATCAACAGAGGTGTGAGTCTCCCTACAGGAGAAGGCAGACTAGCGGATAGCCGGACAAGGGATGTACTACGGAATACTCTCTGGCTGATAAATAGTCGACGTTGTTTACTGAATATATATAATCGTCTGGAGATAGAGATGTTTAAGTAAAACTGGCTTCGAATGTGTTGTCGGAATTGGAACTTTCATAAATTTTTCGCTGCCACGGGAACTGCTTGGACATTTTAGCTGTAACCGTGCCTCGTTTGCGTCACGGTTTGGAGTTCCCTCCCTGGCTGGACATTTTGCGTTTTGTTTAGGTTTTCGCAACAGAAAGATAACTCCATCCAGACCACATTTGGCTGGTAGGTTTATTCCCGTTCTCAGATGCGTTATTTGGGTAGCGATTGATCCTGGGGTGTGCGCTTCGCGATGGCCGCATCGGGCGGACAGAAGAGCGAGAAGTTGGACGAGGCACAGGCGTTGGCCCGGAGCTGCGCCGGGAGACCGGACTTTCTACCGTGCGATGGACTGTCCATTTGCGCGACACACAGCCACGGGAAATGCTTCAAGCTCCACTGGTGCTGCCACTTGGGATGGTGTCACTGTAAGTAACCATAATATAACTCGTCCTTGTCTACAAATCTCTGTGCTCTACGTGGTGAGATGCGCTTCGCTGTCCTCTCACTCCCTGGTTGGAAGGAAATATTTTCGTTGTTAGACTTAGTATGTTATCAGAACTATAATATGTACCTGTTTACGTGAATATTGGCCGACAGAACAGCGGCCTACTGTTTGACTTCATGCTGATTTATTAGCCTGTTAGAAATGTGTTCCTTTGCTAGATGGGCAAATACACACAGATATTGCAACAGCCCGCTTTCATAGCCGAAATAACCTACGTACGGTTTTGAAATGCATAGCCTGGATTCAGCAGATATCAAGACTGTTAGGGGACTGGAATACTGTTGCTGGTTATTGAATGTGGGCGCAGTGTTTCGGAGGTTTGTTCAGTTTGCGTGCGCAAACACAGACCTACACACACACACACACACACACACACACACACACACAAACACACTGGCAGACATACGGACAGACATACTGTATGATGAACCAGTCTTCAACCGAGGTGCCATTCATGGACCGTCACACACACAGCTGGTGCTGCAGATAGAACGAGAATTTATGATGTTACCAAGTGTGTTTGTGTGTGTGTGCGAGTTCATTCACTCTCCCATTAGTACTCAACAGACCATATCTCTCTTGCAGCTCAGACTAAGCTTTGGTCTACTGAACCTCATAATAGACTATAGTGTTTTAGAATTGATAAGAAACTCATAACCCAGTACAGTAATTCACACAGGACTGAGGGAATGTCTTTCTTCCAGGAGAAGCCATTTAGATCACTTCAAGAAATGTAAATGATTTATTCAGTAACACATTTTTATGAAGACAAACAGATAAAGCTACTACAATCTACAATGTCATCGCTACCATCATAACAAAACAATGTTCAGAACCACTGTCAACCCTAACCCATATCCTAACCCTAACCTTACCCTACACCTAGCTTTAGTGAGCAGTTGCTTATAAAGAGATTGTCATAGAACCGTCCAAAACTTTGGAACAACCAAAGGTAGACATTGAGGGTCTCAAAACCAATGAGTTATAACATTGGTCTTTATCAGTAATGTCTCTAACATATGCCCTTCGCTGTGTAGTTGTTGCCACATCACATCGCATCTCATCGCATCACACCGCATCTCACCACATCATATCACAGGGCATCAGGCCGCATCACAACACACCATATCTAACCACATCCCACTACACCCATCTAACTGCTCCTAACCACATCGCCTCTCACCACACCGCATCTAACCGCATCTCACCACATCACATCTCATCACATCTCATCACAGGGCATCAGGCCGCATTGCACCACACCGCATCTCACCACATCATATCACACCACATCGCATCTCACCACACCACATCTAACCACATCCCACTACACGCATCTAACCGCACCTCACCACATCGCCTCTCACCACACCGCATTTAACCACATCCCACCACATCACATTTAACCACACCGCATTTAACCACATCTAACCACATCCCACTACACGCATCTAACTGCACCTCACCACATCGCACCACACCGCATTTAACCACATCGCACCACACCGCATCTAACCGCATCTCACCACATCACACCACATCACATCTCACCTCATCACATCTCACCACAGGGCATCACACCAGATGTCACCAGATCACATCTCATCACATCTTATTGTGATGAGATGTGGAAAAAAGAAAGGCAGTCAGTGAGATGGCGTTTATATAGTTGTTTGTTGCTAGATTTGATAGTCTGTAGTCTGCATTGTTGATACAGTTGATAGAGGTGATGTAGTTGATAGAGGAGATAAACTTCAACACTAGCAACACTTTCAAATATTATCAGGCTTTGTTGTGCTCTCTTCAGTGATTGGCATGGGACAGGCATTGGCTTGGCTTACACAACCACTCTGAAGCTACCGGAGATCAGCTAGAAAATCTAATGCAGTGGAGTGCAGTGCTGTGTAGAATTTCACTCCAGCCATAGAAAACTTGATTCAGATTGAACTTGCATTCAATTAGCAATGACGCTTCCTGTCTGGCTGCTACACAGCACACCGTTGTCTCTTCGTCTCCTATTGCTACGGTAATGTGGAACGGAGAAGTAACCAGGACTGCTGCTCTCTTCAATGGCACAACTTCTGCATTATGGCATGATTGAAATTTAAAGGCAATAGTTCCACACTTCATTGTGTAAACGCTGCGTGTGTCGGCTGAATTGGATATTACCTTTAAAGCTACTGTTTACAGCACAAAACGTAATGTTACTGAAACACTACGTTAGATCACAAACAGTAGGTTGGCAGCCAATATAGTATCAGGAGGCGGAGTTCCAGAGTTTTTTTGTTTTTTTCTCAGTAGGGTTAACAACAGTGTCATAAAATGGCCGACATCCTGTCAGGGTTGTGGGGAGGAAAACGGTCATGTGACCACATTTCTAGAATTCCACTGAGCCACAAGGGATGGAGAGAGAGACGGACAAAGAGAGGGAAAAAAGAAAGACAGGAGAAACAAGTGAGAAAAGACACAGAGCAAAGAGAGACCGGAGTGAGACAGGAGAGTGGGAGAAGATATAGAGACAGAACTGTACAGACCAGGCAGAGACCACCTAAGTGCGCACAGCCCACAAAATGGTGGAAATGGAGCTGCACTTTGTCACTTTGTGCCAAATGAATAACCACATTGGAGACTTATTTTGCTCAGACCCATAAATTATTTGAAATCAAATAAAACATTGGTTAACTCCTATATCTGTTATGCAAAATACCTCAATGAGAATTCACAGAAGAAAGGACAGGCTGAGTGATACAGGGCCTGTCAGATTCAGAAAACACTGGCAATCTGTCAGAGAAGCAGAAAATTCATTTAACCAAGTGCCAAGGATTTGTAGTGCGAGCGTGTCTGCGCGCCAACTTCTTGACGGCAGGACAAGCCTATAAGAAAACCCATGAAAGTGTGTCATCAGGTCAGTTTTGTTCACTGTACCCATAGTGGCCGTCTGCGTCAGCCTGTGGCTACACTGTTCAGTCCTGTCATTGGCCTGCTAGCTAGGAGTTGGTCAGCTTATATTGTCTGTGACGCCTTTTGATTCCACTGTTGCTGTGTTGTTTGTTTGACCAGTTGAAGTCAGGCCGTTCTGTCCTTTTTTGTTGAGCCGACCTTGGAGACAGCAACGCACCATTGTCAAGCTGGAGTGGAATTTAAAGAGCATTTAGAATTCAAAAAGTCAATTTCAACTCTTACATTTTCTTACGCAACACACACAGCTCACTGCGGTCAGCTGTCTCTGGGAAGAGTGAGGCCTGACAGGACTGGCGGGGGGGGGGGGGGTCGCACTGAGAGGTCACCACTTGACCTCTCTGGCTTGTGCTGAACTGTCAAGCCCTTTCACAACATTCACCCCACTGACATTTTCTAAAATGCTGACCAACTCCAGTCTAATTCTCCACCAGACTCATTCAGTTAATACGAAACAAAGGTGTCTGACAACCCCCCCCCCCCCCCCCAAAAAAAACTGAACAAGTCTCTTTGATATAAAACAAATAAATCTGTGTAAATACTGTATGTGAAATCTACTGTATATTTCACATACCTGTTGGAGTTGTATGTAAATATACGACATGAAGAGTTTGAAGTGTTAATTAGACAGGATTATAAAAATACAGATCATGATTAATAAAAAAGATAATGAATAGTGAATAAACCTCCCGGGGGCTAATTTGATAATAAACAGGAATAGACGTTTGTCTTCCGGGGGGGGGCGGGGGATATGCGCACATATTCACACATACATTCACGTGCACATGCTCGCACACACACAAACGCGCACTCACCCCGGAGACAGAAGAAGTGACACATGTCTTTGTGTCCTACTTCCTGCCTTAATTTACAGGCACAACATCACCCACTGGGTGCGTCCCAAATGACACCAGTATTTATTGCCCTAATGTAGACCCATATCACACTCTGGAGGGAGTAGGGGGGCAGTTTGGACACAAAGGAGCAGGACAAGTCTGATTTGTGTGCACACACAACAATGATAGAATTAACAAATCCAGAAAACAGTTCACAATTCTAAAAAAAGTAATCATGACACTATATAGAGTTATAATGATAATGTAAATATGGGTACAAACTTGGAGTTAAGTGGTGAGCGGGAGTGGAGATGTCTAAATTCTGCTGCAGTCAGAGTAAGATGGTTCGAGGATTGATGAATAGCAAAAAGGGACCATTGTGTGCAAATGTTAAGAACGTTTGTGTGTGCGCGCGTGTGTGTGGTCAGACAGACTTGTTCAAACGCTGAGCCGTCTAATGGCTGGCAGAATCTGTATCGGTTGTCGCTCTTTGACACGGACGCTTCTGTCCTACGGTCAGCAGACGAGGAGCGCGAGGCTGGGTGTGACGGGGGTTCTGGGTAATACTTAGAGCCTTTGTTGGGCACCACTTCAGATAGATGTCATGGATGAGGCCGGCTTGTCCCTGCTACGTCCTGTAGGGCCACAGTTACAGGCTGGTATTAGTGGAGGACCCATGGGAGCATTCCCAACTTTAGTGTTGTTTTAAAAAGGCTGACATTGACATGGATAAGGGTGTGTGCCCTCTGCTACATAAAGGGAACAATCGTTTCTTCTCCTTCTCCTTATAGGCCGACCCAATTATTGGTTGTCAGTCCTTCGAGCTCGGTGTTATCTGCAAACTTGATGATGCAGTTGATTTTTGTGCAGAGCCACACACAATCGCAGTGTGATGAGGACACACCCCTGGGGGACCCCTGTGTTAACAGTCAGGGAGTAAAACAGAGGACTGAGGACACACCCCTGGGAGACCCCAGTGTTAACAGTCAGGGAGTAAAACAGAGGACTAAGGACACACCCCTGGGGGACCCCAGTGTTAATAGTCAGGGAGTAAAACAGAGGATTGAGGGGACACCCCTGGGGGACCCCAGTGTTAACAGTCAGGGAGTAAAACCGAGGACTGAGGACACACCCCTGGGGGACCCCAGTGTTAACAGTCAGGGAGTAAAACCGAGGACTGAGGACACACCCCTGGGGGACCCCAGTGTTATTTGAACCAGCTACCTTTCATATACATGCCCAACACTCTTGACCACCAGGCTACCTCGCTGCTCTTTATGATAACAGATGAGTGCAATGGGGCGACATTAGGACATTCTTGGTGATGGTGTCCTTGAAGCGAGTGAAGACTACAGCCAGGTACCAGGACCGGTTGAAGATGGTTAGAAGACACCCGGCAGCTGGTTAGGGGGGTCCCTCACCACAGCCTCCTCAAGGGCAGCAATTCCTTCCTGTTTGGCTTGTTATTGTCCGTCTTAAACCCCAATGTGTTGAACTCATCTGGGAGGGTGGTGTGTTTTGGCACCATGCAGATGGATGTCCTCTGGTAATCCTTGCCTGATGCGTTGCAGGTCTGACTTGTCAAACAGCGATTCCAGTTCCTGCAACCCTGGATGGATTTTAAGAGTTCAATGCTAGCCGGCTTTATGACTAAAACCGCCACTGATTCATTGGAACACAGACTGTTTACAATTAATGCAACTTCAGGAATGTCTTTCCTTGTCGATTAAAATGCCAAGTTAATAACACATTTTTATAAAATGGAGATGGCAAAGATCATGTAGCAACTTAATTATAAAATGATTGGATAAAATGGGCCTTGTTATTGTGCGTAAAAATGCAAAAGATGCATTCTGAGGCTTTGGTCAATAAACACATTTTTTAAACTTCCCATTTTCGGCTGGATGTGTAACATGTTGTTAATCCTTATTTAGACATTGAATACCAGATTTGAAAGCAAGTGGTTTTGATCTTGGGACACAATGACACATACACAAGCAGGAATTCAAGAGGTTTTCGACTTTGGTTGGCCCACATCAGGAGTTGTTAATGAGGGTAAAAACACCATGGTTGGAGGTCAGGACAGAGGTCAGGAGGGAGGTTGACAGACCTATTTAGAGTAGTGTTTTGAAAAACACATGAGGTTGGAGAAACTGTACATGACAGCGACTTTAGTCGAAATAATTTATTTAGTGTGATGAGCCGGAGACAGAGAGAGGAAGGGAGAGACTGAAGGAGAGAGAGGAAAGAGAGTAAATGAATGCTGTTCTGTAATAACTGACTATGCTAGTTTCTGACCCTGTAGGTCTCATAAGACAGTAGAACACAGTAGAAGTAACAGGTGTAGCTGTGGGCTCTGTTGAGAATGTTAAACATGAAGGTTACAGACCTTCATTTGTTGTTGCAAGAATTATCATTTTATTTGTATTCTTACAGGAGGAAAACATTTTATTTATACAGGGTGTAACTTTAAGGTTTCTAAAATGTACTATCAACTTAAAACATGACTTAATTTGCCCTAGCAAAGAAATGTATATGCCCTTTCAAAAATGTTAATTTACCACGAACCAAATAGCATATTCCCGTTTCCTGTTGCTGCAGGATGATTCTACAGCTGAAGAAAGCAGGGTCTAATTAAGATCCAGCACCTGTTCGTGCCCTCTGTTCATAAAGCAGGGTCTAATTAAGATCCAGCACCTGTTTGTGCCCTCCGTTAATAAAGCAGGGTCCAATTAAGATCCAGCACCTGTTCGTGCCCTCTGTTCATAAAGCAGGGTCTAATTAAGATCCGCCACCCGTTTGTGCCCACAGTTCATAAAGCAGGGTCCAATTAAGATCCAGCACCTGTTCGTGCCCTCCGTTAATAAAGCAGGGTCTAATTAAGATCCAGCACCTGTTCGTGCCATCCGTTCAGAAAGCAGGGTCTAATTAAGATCCAGCACATGTTTGTGCCCTCCGTTCATAAAGCAGGGTCTAATTAAGATCCAGCACCTGTTCGTGCCCTCTGTTCATCTACACTTGGTAGCTGACTGAACTCTGAGTGGTGTACTGGATGAACCCTCGAACAGGCTGAGTGGGCACAGAATGTCTCCCAAATAGCCCCCTGTTCTTTATTTAGTGCACTATTTCAGACCAGGGGCCCTGCCCTACATGAGTGCCCGATGAATGAGGCAGGGGCCCATTTTGGACACGGCCGTAGCATTAGCATTCATCGGAGGAGCTTCAGTCTTGCGTGGGGAGGGGCGGTGAGCTGTTAGCAGACTGTGTGTTAGTAGCCACATAAAGTATGAATTATTGAAAGAAAAGAGAGGGAAGTAGAATGTGAGAGCGGGAGAAGAGCACTTTACACACTGACCCAGAACTAAGGGAGAACCCAGGGAATTGCTCAGAGGAGAACCCCTCTCTTCACCTCATAGAACCCGTTTAGAAAACATCAGGCCACTGAACATTTGCTACATTCAAATAATTAGTTTTGAACCCCTTCAGGATTGAACTGAGAACAGAGAGCGTCGACAGTTACAGGTGACAGTAAAGGTGCTTTAACTGTGAGCAATTAAGCAAAAAGAAACCTAAATATACAGTGAAACGTACAGTGGGCAGGAGATACCCCCCCCCCCCCCCCTTGTGAGACAATTAGCTCTTAACTGATTGGATCGACTGATTCCCAGTTCCCAAACAGATATGAAAGTCCTCCTCCTAACTCTCCCAGATGAATACAGTACCAAGTTTTACTCTAAATAGGAGGAGGAGTCTATGATACATACATGCATGATGAATATCTGAATGGACGGCCAAATGAACACATTACCATATGAATGGACGGCTGTATGAATGATATACCGTATTAATTATTGACTATATGAACGATTGAACACATAAATGGACGGATGGCTACAGCACTGTATAAGGCACAAGCTGCAGGAGGCTTTGCTAACCCCCCTCTGGCATTTTACAGACGACGTTTCGGTATTTGATCACACCGTTCATTCAGGAATTTTTGAGCACAGCAGGTTATGAAAGGTTTTAGTGTATTCCTAGATATGAAGAGGCTTTGAAAGTTCCCGATTTCCACTAATTGTTTTAGACTAAAAATCTACCCATAACCTAGCGGTTAATGACAAAATAATTTACACTTCCTGTTTCATTATTTTCTTGCTGTGAGCAACCTGCTCAGATTAAGATTCGGCATCTGTTTCTTTCCATGTCAGTATACGCCAGGGCTTTGTCTGGTTCTTTCCTCCATCAGTTCCTCTGGTTTGTGTGTGCGTGTGTATGGTAGTGTGTGTGTGTGTGTGTGTGTGTGTGTGGGGGGGGGGGTTCTCATCAGTCCCTGGTGGCCAGATTGGAGGGCTACATGTTTTCTTTGTGATTACTGTAACTAGGGGAACAGGAAGTGAAACTAGGGCTTGAGAAATTGAACGGATTTGGATACGAATAATGTTTTATTTCACATTTGTTGGGACACATAATGGGAGACTATGGATTGACTGAAATGTCTCTTCTACGATTGTTCGCATTAGTTTTCTCAGCCTGTTCAATACAAAAGGCTGTTCATTTCAGATTAAATATGATATGTTTATATTTATATATGTATGTATATATTTTTTAATATGTCCTCCGCAGTACGTTCTAGAGTTTACACTGTTTATACTGTATGTGAATTGCTGTTACAGAGATCTTAAAGAGGCTGATGATGAATAAGAATCAGTCATAGCTATTAAGTGATGTCGTCAGCCAATTACTGGGAATTATCGGTTTAATGTCACTGCCAGAGCTAATACTATATGTCATCTCTCATTAGTGTGTATGTGTGACAAAGAGAGAGAGAGAGCCTGCATGTGTGTGAAGAGAAGGGGTAGATTCCCATCTCTGCTGGAAAGCTCAGCCTAATCATAGGTAAACGGTTTTAAATACCACTGGGTCCCAGGATGCATCTCTTTGATTAAATTATATCCAATCAGGTGAGAGAAATGTCAACAAGAAACTGTTAAGATGCACTGCTTTTCTTTGTGAGTTGGCATCTATTGTATATATTTAATTAAATAGTATATTAAATAGTATATTCTCTGTTGAGAATATTAAACATGAAGGTTACAGACCTTAATTTGTTGTTGCAAGAATTATAATTGTATTTGTATTTTTACAGGAGGAAAACATTTTATTTATTCAGGGTGTAACTTTAAGGTTTCTAAAATGTACTATCTACTTAAAACATGACTTAACTTGCCCTAGCAAAGAAATGTATCAGCCCTTTCCAAAATGTTAATTTACCACGAACCAAATAGCAATTTCACATTTCCTGCTGCTGCAGGATGATTCTCCAGCTGAAGAAAGCAGTGTCTAATTAAGATCCAGCACCTGTTCGTGCCCTCTGTTCAGAAAGCAGGGTCTAGGGTTTGAGAAAATGAATGAAAGCCTGTTCAATACAAAAGACATAGGTCACTTTGGATGAAATATGTTTTGTTTATATATATGTATGTGTATGTCCTCCAGTTAATTAATCTGTTTGAATTTTGTCTTGTGTCAACATTTGAAACATAAATGTCGGTACTCTGTAGTCTGATAAAACATAAGTCATGAACAGATCAGAATTATTTTGGAGGCAGATTAGTGAGTCTTCAAATGAAGCCCTAAGTTAACTTGTATCTGACCTGCTATGAACCCAGACTGAGGACGTGGACGGACTGTAATGGTGATGCGGTAAACAAGTGTTTTCATGTCCTCGATTGAACAGCGCCACTGCAGAACAGAGCCTTCCACCACGCCCACACATTCCAAGATAATCACCCCACTGAAACTGACAACCCACTCTAGAAATGTCACACATTTCTCAGAAACTCTCACCTCTAAAAAGTCTCACCTCTGTCTAAAAGTGACTTAAGCTTTCCTCTGAAATATCACCGCCAATCACAATCAAAAGGAGGTTCATTTCGGAGAGGGGATCTGTCCCAATTGGATGGAATCGGTTGTCACTTTCCTTGTCTTCCACTTGCAGTCCAAGAGTGGGACTCTTCTGCAGGGAGATTTTGGATGGCCATGTGGCCAGAGTGGACCTTTAAATGTTTATTTTATGCCACTATCAAATTTCCAGTTAAATAAACCAGAGTGTTTGTGGATGTGTGCTGCTGGTGACAGTGATTGTCTCTCCTCACTTGCCATCAGGTCGACAAGTCGCTCATGTGTGGAAGTGTTTAGGTCCGTGTAAGAAAAGCAACTGTTCACAATGCAGGAAATAGACTAGATCACTTCTGACTCATAGAACACAAAATGTGCCCCAGTTTGCAGGTTCCTAGTGTGTTAGATGGAACATGTTCAGTAGGACCTAGAACGTTATCTTAACAGTAAAGATGACTATATTCTCACCAATATCTTAACTAATGGACTGGGAGACAGAGCGTTCATCACAGTCCAGAACAGTGAGTTTCCCTGCAGTCTGAGACCAGTCCAGAACAGTGAGTTTCCCTACAGTCTGAGACCAGTCCAGAACAGTGAGTTTCCCTACAGTCTGAGACCAGTCCAGAACAATCAGTTTTGTGTTAAGCTCAGCTACTCTCACCACACAAACAGTTTGGTTATTAATTTCCCTTAGAACAATTTGTGGGATTCGGATCACATTGGAAAACAGATGTCAGATCTTTGGCGCCACTTTGCAGCTTCATGACCACAGACAGGAGGGAAAGGTCAATCAAATAAAGCGTGGTTTAATACTCACTGCTCAGCGACTTGCCCCCCCCCCCCACCCCCACCCCCCACGCTACAGCAACATTATTAAAGTGATGTCTGGGATTGCTTTATATTTCGTGACTGCGGTACACACCGATTGGTTCATTCATTAGAGTAAATGTAGGGGAGCTTATCCATGATTTGTACCAGCGGTTTCCTCCCCTGCGTCTCTCATGAAGCGCTGCACATTTGGTCTTTCACTTCTAGCCCGGACCTTTTCGTAAAGTAATCTGTGCAACATTGCATGTTTTATTTTAATCTTCGTAACAAGCTCCTCTGGAAGAAATCTTAACGCCCCCACATTACTGGGCTTGGGGACTGGCCACAGTGTTTGGGAACACTGGCAAAGCCTTTTCTGCCACCAGTGGATGGCGAGGATGAAGTTAACCTCATTCGTTGGGTGGCCAGTCCTACGGGATTGCTTTACTAATCAGCTGGAGATAGATGACCTGGACATGGCAGGGATTCTAGATGATTTGATGGTGGAGGCTTGTGTTATGGGAATTCAGTCCCTCAAACACATCCTATTTCGGTGTGTGATGAAGTCACTGTGCTGCCAGCCAGTCGGAGACGATGTGATGCTCTCACGCACAACGTCAACATCTGGGCAGAAGCTGCTACTGTACACGAGCCACTCAGAAACAGGATTAAACCAGCTGAACTAACAGCCACTACGATGCTGCTGGTAGGAAACAAACAGTATTAGTTCTCCCAGATGTGTCATGATGCCGTTTAGTGGAGCTCTTCATTGTCATCAGCCTCGACTGCCATTGGACACCGTTTAATGTTTATCTTGACCTTTCACCCTGGACCACATTAATTCCTGCTGTCACTGCCCACACCACCTGGTTGTCCCTGTCCACCTGGTTGTCCCCTGTCCACCTGGTTGTCCCCTGTCCACCTGGTTGTCCCCTGTCCACCTGGTTGTCCCTGTCCACCTGGTTGTCCCCTGTCCACCTGGTTGTCCCCTGTCCACCTGGTTGTCCCCTGTCCACCTGGTCGTCCCTGTCAACCTGGTCGTCCCTGTCCACCTGGTTTTCCCCTGTCCACCTGGTTGTCCCCTGTCCACCTGGTCGTCCCTGTCCACCTGGTTGTCCCTGTCCACCTGGTCCTCTCTGTCCACCTGGTCCTCCCTGTCCACCTGGTCATTCTTGTCTAACTGGTCGTCCCTGTCTTTGTCCACCTGGTTGTGCAGCTGATCTGAATTCTGCCTAATGACTCTGGACCCAGACCATCTGTATTTATTGAGCCAAAATTAATCTGAAAAAAATTATGCTGTCGACTGAAAAGGTCCTGTACTCTTGCTTGCCCTTTGGAGTTTCAAGCTGGGTATCTGTAAAAGCACTGCTGATGTAAAATGGACTTCATAAAATACATCTGATAGATTGAGGCAAACTTATAGGATGTTATGTTAAAACCACAGAGCAGCTAGTTACTGTATATAACAGGTTGTAGCCGTCTATGTATGTACCCAAAAGTCAGCCCCTTGGGCTACCGAATACAGTACTGAAGAAAATACTTGAAAACAGTGTTTGGTAACGCACAAAGACATCTCTTTCCTTCTTTGTATTTTCCCACTTGTAAACTAATTTCATATCTGTAGTTTTTCAATTCACTATTCTGTCTCTCTTCACCTCTTCCTTTATACAATGTTAACCTCTCTAATCATCTTCTGACAGCATTTCTTCATGCGCTCTCATCCCCTCTCTCTCTCATCCCCTCTCAAACAAAACCTCTTTCTGTCTTTTTATCTGGCCCTCTCATTTTTTCCCCCTCGCATCTAATAAAAAAAACAAAGCACACACACCGCCACTTTCCTCTCCTCCCTCCTCTTGGTTTTATCCAGTCTGATCTGTTTTACTTCAGGACATAAAGCTTCAGACGCGCTATGAAGGAAAACCAACACAGAGAAACAGGCATGAACTTGTCATGTTTTAACCTTGATTTTTACAGCTTATCCACCACAACTTTTGAACAGGGCCAACGATACTCAGGTCAAAGGAGTAGGGAGTAGAAGTGCGCTATGTATGGAATAGGGGGCCATTTGAGACGTCGTCACCCCCGAGTTCCTCCAGGTTTCAGGATTCAACCCACTCTGTATTAGTCCCTTTGATCTTAGGTGTAGTTTATATTCTAACATCTTTAAAAGGAAACTGACTCCCTCTCTTAGCGTCTCGTCTTCAGGGGTCTTTGTGCTGCTCCAGATCAAAGTTCTTCTTCTTTACCTCTTCTCACTCTCCTTTTCCCTCTGTCCTTCCGCCTCTCTCACTCTCTTTTCCATCTCTCCTTCCCCCTATCTCCTCCTCCCTCTCTCTTCTCCATCGGTCCTCCATTTGTCCTTCTCTCTCCTACCCCCCCCTCTCCTTGCCCCTCTGTCCTTGTCCTCTTCTTAGTCGGTCCTTGTCCCTCTCTTTTCAGCCTGTCATTCTGTCTTTCTCCCTCTCGCTGTTCTCAGTCTGTCCATCTCCTTCCTTCCTCCATCCATGGTCTGTGTAGGGTTGGCTAGCTGTGTGGGCTGTCCGACAACAATCATGTGTCAAGAGGAGGAGAGATGACTGATATTTAAGTGTAAAGGCATTGTTTACCAGAGGGGAAAAAAGGAGAAAAGCAGAAAATTAAAGAGGGGGGCTACGTCTCCATCAAGGTGCCCCTGGCAACACAGCAGGACAGAGAGAGACAGAAACCGAAAGACACACCGCGTATACAAAGACAAATCACATAAGCACGGTTTCTCATTTTCTATTTTCATGAATATCCATATTTAATTTAGTAATTAATTCCATTGCCATATGGGATAAATAAGTAACTCCTCTCGTCTCCCCCTCACCCCTCTCTCTCCTCTCCCCCCCCCCCCCCCCCTCTCACCCCAGGTAAATATGTGTACCAGCCGATGACCAATGTGTGCCATCTTCCCAGCACCCCAGTGCCTGCTGCAGTCACAGACCACGCCCACACTATGGACCTCACTGTCCTATTGGCCGAAAGCTTCCTCAGGACTGCCCCTGCCTTCCAAGCCCCGCCTTGCCCGGAGTCTCCCAAGTTCTGCGTGATCTCAGACCTCTTTGTGGATGACTACATGGTGAAGCGCATCAACGGGAAGATGTGCTACGTCCAGAGGCCCCAGCCACCAACCATGCCCAGCCCGCCGCAGTCCCATCCCCCCCGGCTCCGCAACCCAGCAGCCCAGCCCAAACCCCAACTGACCCCCGGACTGCAGACACAGGGCAGACCACGCCCCCAGGGCCACAAGCCCAGCCCCCTGGCAGACAAGGTCACCGCCCCCAAAATGGATCACTGCTCCTCGCCGTCAAGCTCAGAGGATTCTGGGATAAATGCCCTTGGCAGCCATTACATGGAATCATGTGACGAGGGTTCAGAGGACGAGGAGGACGACGAGGAGGATGAGGAGGAAGAGGATTTGAGCAGTGACGGTGGAGACTCTAGTCCAGGAAGTATGTGGGACCAGGATGAGTGCTCCTTGCTGTCCCCGTCCAAGTCCACGGTGGAGATCATCGAGAAGATTGAGACAACGGTCTAAGACCACTGGCCCGGTCGCAGAGACATCTGGTTTAGCGTCTCTCACACACAGACTGCCAACGCTCCCCTAGCAACAGTTCAGTAGTCATACAATCCAGAATAGTGACCTGTCACCTATGACGTTTGACCTTTAACCCTGGAACCCCAGCATGGTGTGAATACTGCCTATTCCGCCCTGCTTCGACCCTCGCGGTCTCACTCCAACTCGATACAGAACGTCCGTCGACGGCAGAGAACCCAGTCAAGAACAAGAGCACAAGTGGTGTTATCTGAACAGCCCAATCTAATGGCCAACCAAACAGACGCGGAACCAGAACAACACGTGTGACTAAATGGATTGCAGGGCTGGTATGTTTTACAAAGACAACAAAGTGGCAACCTGTAGACCTCCGGTTATCTGTGTAGAACACTACTTATGACCAGTGACCAGCGGGGATCAGTCAAAGGGAGTGAACTATGGAGGGGATAGGGAGGCATTTGAGACCCACGCACATCTTACATCACCTCTGCACTAACAAGCATCTTCACTAGCATAAAGCACAAACAAGGAGATGAGAGGACGGTCAAGAGAGAAAAACAATGCCAAGATGAATGCTTGACATCGAAGGCACGTCTGAATTATTACGCAACGTTGAGTTCGCGGACGACTGGCTGCGGCGGGAACGAGGAAAAAAAGAGTGAGATCGTACAGACTGGACGTCGTACCTGGCCAAGGCTTTCTGACAATCATCCGACTGGAATCGACCACCTGAGACCCTGCTGACAGAAGATCATTCACATGTAGCATTCAAGGCTGAGTAGAGGGAGCACTGGGCTCGGCCAGATCCTTGTATTTTGATAATGTTAAATATTGTTCTAATTCTAGATATCAAATAGCACTATATAAACATGGTATTTCCCACGTAATGTTAATGGCTTAGATGGCTGCCATAGAATGTTGTAGTGTCATGTAAATGTACCATGAGAGATGGAAGCGGACCAGTAATTTAAGGGACAATCAATGAGGAGCTATGGGTTCACAGATCACTTTCAGGGGTCCTGTTTAACACAAGGCCAGGGTTGTTTCCAGTGCGTGACTTGGGCTAAAATAAGTGCAGGAACTGCCAAATCGCACTTTAAACTATGTTCAT